>NC_072731.1:22424613-23024613 GCF_026930045.1 Uloborus diversus | reverse complement strand
TTTAATTATTAATTTAAGGTTATAATCCACTATAATATTAAAATCTGTTCGCGTCCGTCCGTCTGTCTGTCTGTCTGTCTGTCTGTCTGAAGATCGATCTTCTCGAGAACCACTGTGAATCGGGAGTCAAACGAGATACCGATCAATTCGAAATTTTCCAAAGAAAACAATAGGACCAATCTCATAATTGTACGACTTTAATTAGCTGAGATATTAATTAAAACGTTAATTAACATAACGCTATTCAGGAATTTTTATTTCTTTCCTGTTGCCATTTTGCATATGGGTGAGCAAATAAAATTCTAATAATTGTGTCAAAAAAGATTTTTTTGGCTGTTGTCCAAATCTTAAAACAACGTTTCCATCTAGAATTTCGTTTTTAATTAGTTTAGAATTGGTTGCTCTATTCGGTCATTTATCGTCTGTCCTTTCTTATTTTTTCACATTCAACGTTCTTAACTCTTTTCAGCATGTGAAAAATGTTTCTTTAGTAATGTTTATTGATTGAAGTGTAAGTTTATCATTCACCGGCCTCATATTTGGGTACATTTAGGATGTGCGACTAATTATGTTTATTTTGTTGGACTTTTTTCCGTCACATGGGTGAGTTTTCGAATTGTAATAAATCTCTTTTTCCTTCCTGTTTCGATTTTTGCAATACAGTTTGTATCGTTAAAAGAACACGTTAAATTAAGATTGTTTGGATTTCTTTAAGTGAAACAGAGTTGAATGAACAAAAAAGATTGTTTTTAAGGATTTTAACTAAAGCTTAATTGGAATCTGATGGCTTGATATTAAATTAATGCTTATTGGTATTTAATAAGTCTTGGTGCTTTAGTTTCCGTAATCAACAAAAAAGTGTGTGTCATTTTATGTAAAAAGCTGATTGTAATTGTACATAAATATTTCAGATATATTCTATCAGATTTAATTCAGTTTAAAGTGAGCACATTTTATAGTTGAGAATGCATATATTTTCATCTTTTGTGCTAATTGAAAATACTCATAACTTGTGTTATTGATAAATATGATTAACGTTAAAGAGGTTTTTGCCAAAAATATGCTCTACTGGTGTTTTGCAAACCTTGCATTACGCGTAATTATTTACTCCTTAGCGCTTTAGAAACTGATGTCAGAATAATACAAAAACATCAATTGAACAGGTCTTTCATTTTTTAAGTAGCCCGTGCAACGCCGGGCACGCAAACTAGTTATTGAAATAAAAAGCGTGCTATTGGGCAAATCCGGTATAGTAGTTAATCATGTATTTATTAATAATTTCTTGACACATGTGCTGACTTAGATTTTCTATTTCAATTGAATAAGTTTAACTTTAAAAAGTTAGTTTTTATGATGGCAATTAATTAGTCTATTAATTTTATCAGTTATTTATTTATGTTTTATAAAAAAATGTACTGACTTTAAATTGGATAGGTATGACTTCTTCATATATATTTTTTTTATAATGGTAGGTAGCTAGTCAACTAATTTAATAATTTATAACTTCATATTTGATTGACAAATGTACCAAATGACAATTAGTTAAGCTTACCCGCTTTGGGCCCCCTTGTAGGGTAAAGCAGATTTTTCAAGTGTTTGTAATGTTTGATAATAAAACTATATTAGGTTTGAAATAATACAAAAATCACTTTTTATTTTGAAGTTCAAGAAACCTGCTAGGAAATAAAACCGAAATTGTTTGTGATAAAAATTCAAAAACTACAATTTTCGAGCGTTCTTCGAAGACCTACCTGCTTTGAGCCACTCTCCCCTATAGCTTAAAAACAAGGTATCTGATTTTTTTTTCTTTTTTTAATAAACAGTGAAAACCAGCAGTGAAAAGTTTCATAGCTTTTCGCCTTGCACTATCACAAGTGCAATCGCATTAGTTGCCCTGCACTAATGCAATTTTAAATTTAGACTCACTTGCAGTAGGTAAAAATTTATAAGGAAAATCAAATCATTCATCTTGAATAGAAATTTTAAGAGATTTTTAGAACTGTATATTCGAAGTACATTCAAAGTCAAGAAAAATAAAATTAATTTCCTGTTTGAAATCTTACATTTGTAAACTAACTCTCGAAGTGACGTAATTGCGCTGTTAAATTACTGAGCTATTTGCTTAATCACGAAGATAGTTGAAGTAGTACAACATACATGATTGGAACTCTTCTCTCTTGTCTGTTTTGTAAATACTGACTGCATTTAGATTTCTCGGTAGCTGCTGTTGCTGCTTCGATTTTGGAAAGTTATTTAATAGAAAGCTAGAATCATTTAGATCTAAATACCTTTGAATTCTTTTTAGTGTTTCATCGTTCTAGAATGAATTAGAATTCCAAGAAGTCCTTTCTCGACAGGATAATTGCTCAGATTTTACCAAACTGCTTTCAGACTGGGATGAGAATTCGATATGCCCTGAGTGGAAAGTCAATGATTCTTAAGAAGAATATTTACATTCGTTTCTGAATCCAATTTGTTCGGAAGCATTCTTTAAGTAATATTTTATTAAAATTATTTAATTTTCATCCGTCTTGTTATTAACGTCTTTACTTTTCTCATATCTATTGGTTTTGAATTATTTTAAGCGCGATTCAATATTTCTCATTGACCATGTAATTTTTGTTGTGAAATAACGTTTACAAATCAAGTTTCTAGTGTTCAAATTGTATATTTGTGAAAAGTGCACTCTCTCCATGAGAGTGGCCCAAAGCGGTTAGGCCTTCGTGCCCCCACCCCTCATGGTGTGTTAGCTGCGATGCATACGTATGTCGTGTTTACACGAACATCCCCGAGTTTTAATCAGCCCCAGCGAA
Source organism: Uloborus diversus (assembly GCF_026930045.1). Taxonomy (NCBI): domain Eukaryota; kingdom Metazoa; phylum Arthropoda; class Arachnida; order Araneae; family Uloboridae; genus Uloborus; species Uloborus diversus. The sequence goes on along the minus strand of NC_072731.1, from coordinate 23,021,800 downwards.
GCAACAGTGAAGCGGCATGGTGCAACCAGGCTTAAAATAAAAAAAAGATACATTTCTAAAAAAAAAAAGAAGTTTTGTAACTTATGATTAGTCGAAGACCAGCTTTTTTTTTTTTTTTTTGATTGTCAATAATATTACGTTATAACGACACCATTCACCTACAAACTACGATAGTCATTTCGTTTGTTTCTTTTTTAAATTTAAGGTTATAATTATTTAAATAAAAAACGTGCCTTTGGGCAAAGCGGGTATAGGATTTAATTACATATTTATTTATAATTTCTTGACTCGTGTGCTGTCTTAGATTTTCTATTTCAGTAGGATAAGTATAACTTTAAAAACTAATATTTTAGAAGGCAATTAATTTAATCAGTTATTGCTTTATGTTTTATAAACAAATGCGCTGACCTTAAATTGAATAAGTATATCTGTTTTATATATGGCAGGTAGCTAGTCAACTGTTTTAAACATTTATAACTTCATATTTGGCAAATGTACCAAACCTCTCGTTTTTCTATCTAGACTGTCTATTATATCCCAGCAGCAGTTAGTAATTTTAATCAATTTTAACTTTAATGCACTTGACGTCTTCTCATTTGATTCTTGAAAAAAAGAAAAAGAAATTAAGAAAGCTCAAATAAAATGTCGATTGGATACTTTCTAAGGGTATCTATACAAACATATCTCACGTGTGTTCGATTTTTCTTTGCTTTTTATGCCAAAAATAATTTTTTAAAAATGGTTTGCAGATTCAAATTATTAGATGCTATTTTAAAGCTTTAATTCTGTAATTGCCTTCACAAGAATAAGTTACAGTTATTACAAAAATAATTTTCAAGAAGAACAACAAAAGAACTTTTGCTTCTGGAATGCTTTGTAAGTTAAATTTGAATTCGATCAGAAAATCGAAGAAAATAATGAGATTTCGCCAACCTTAATGGACCATAATTTTTGATGACAACTAAGCATTTTTCAGATTTATTGCCATCCCATTGATTGCATATTAGAAATCCGATTATCTTCGAAAATGAGTTTGGGATGAATCATTTTTATTTCTTTTATTGATATTTACATTGCAACGATCGGAATTGTGGCATTATGGCACATAAATAATTTCATAAATGGTATAGAATTTCTATAAATAAAAACTGCTGAGCTTTCTAAAAGATTAAAATGTGGTTTCGTAAGTGATCAAGCCAACGGAAACAATAATTTTAAATCAAAACGAAAGAGTAATGCGTCTTGTCACCAACAAGCCACCGAATTTCCGTAAGTAGAGAGACTAGAAACAGGAAAACCAGATGGTCCTCTTCAGGACAAAGAATATAAAATGAAAAAAAAATGCCCGCTCTTACCATTAGCATTTATTCACTTTTTCTTTGTTTTTGCTACGCTTCTTTGTTTATTGCTTTGATTACCTGTTCTTGCATTCATGGAACTGCTTTTTCTCTCATTTATTTATTTATTCTTTTTATCTCTGCAGAAAATGTGCTCAGGAAGAAAGAAGAGATCTCTAGCTGGAAAATGATTTTTGTGATATTATTATCTCTCTTGCCTACCATCTTGGCAGCGAAGAGCAATGGCGGTAAGTGAATGCATGAATTGTTTTACCGGCGAGTTTTAGGTGCACTCGGCTACGCAGTCAGCTTTTTATTAATTTAACTGTAAGAAATGTTATGTTTGGTAGAAGAAAATCAAGACGCCTTTGGATATGACCGCAGCTTAGCAAATTAATTTTGTTATATGAAAATGATATTATCTTTACTGCAAGAAATTTTTCTCAAATAGATTAGCTTTTGAGGGTAGTGCTTCTTTTTTTCGTTTTGAGAAGTGCAGACCTCAAATTGCTTTTTCGATATCATATTCTCCAAGCAACGAGAGTTAGTTCTTATTTTTGCCCATGAATATTTTCTTGTTGTGCACTTTTTGCTCATTGTTAATTTTCATTCTCCTTTCTATTCTTCGTCGCTTGTGTTATGTGTTTTCCGAATGCTCTGTACGACATCAGGAAAACAGGAGCGTACACAGAAATTTATTTTAAGAAACCAAATATTGTGAGAAATTTTCGAAATTTAAGTTATAAAATATTAAATCTTTATTCACGATGAATGATTTTAATTTTGTTAAGGAAAGGGCCAGGTCCTTTTTTGCTTCCCCCCTAAATGCGCCTTTGATTTAAAAAGAAATCCGAAACAATATTTTAAAAAATGAAACTAAAAACATTATTGTTGGTTGTAAGGGTATTTTATTTAAGATTCATCTCTCTCGATTGACATATATCGTCTTACAAATTAAACCTGAGTCATTAAAGCTTTACGTAGACTCTATAATTACTTTGACAAATGGTAAAAATTCAAAGTTCACCCAATTTTAAAGCAAGTTTTAATTAAAAAAAATCATTGACTTGGATCATTACGTTATGTATTCATAATTGTTTACTAATATCGTAATTCTTTGAAAAGCAATGACAGAATTTAATTTTGTAAAAATGAAAATTGAATGTTCTGTTATGAGTGAAGAGTTAAAAGGTAAAAAACCATTTACCACTCCTTGTATTTATTTCATGTACAAAGGATGATACATGAAGTTGGAAATTGCGAAAATACACTCCCTGACCCCCCCCCCCCCTTCCCTTTAAATAGCACACGGTTTGGAACAAATTGGTGAAACAGTTTTTTTCGGATATGTGTAGCAGCTGGTTTTTAACGTTAAAAATTAGAGACAAAGCGTGACGTAGGCGTGAGTAAACATAGCAATTTAAACAAAAAAAAGTTAACCACATATTCTGATAAAAATAAGATGTACAACTAACGTATATATGCACGCCGAAGCAAAAACCACATAAAAATTATCTCAAGACAACTTTTGCCTACCGAATATTGCATTTGATGCACAAATCGAGTTCTTTTAAAGAATAAGTGAAGGTTTTAAAATGGCTTTCAGTGTCGAAAAGCTATTTGAATTTAAAAAGTTTTTATTTCACTTTTTTTTTGCAGCTGCTTTTTTTTTTTTTATAAGTAAGAGAGTTATGATAAAGGATATACTTTTTTGCGCTTCAAAGAAACACAAGCGCAAAAATAATGGAATTTATGCTTGAAATGCAGAACTGATGATTTGTATTTTTTTCTCTCCTATTTTGTTTCCCGACGCAGAGTGCCAAAACGCATCAGTTCCTGCAGCATGATCTCTTAAGAGTGTAGATTTTGTGCCAAGAACATTATTCATACCCATGTCAGATCTCTTAGAAAACAGGCATAAGCTTTATGATAAAAAGACATTTATCTTTCTGGGCTCCTAAGAATGCGATCATAAAACATCTGTCACATCGAGCGCTTTCGTGGCCCAACTCGCGAGTAGCTCGAAATCTCATTCTCAGTCTGGTCACATTTCAGGCACTCTCACCCTGCAATCACTAAGGGTATTCAATTACTCGCCTGCCTATAAATAAAATCGAAAAGCAGGAACGAAGAAAATAGATTAAGAAAAAAAAGAAAAAAAAAACTCCAACACTCTTGGTAACATAAAATGGCCACCCGAAAATCACGACCAATTACCGTTTATTACGTCACCTTTAAAAGTTCAGTCCAAGACGGTTCAAGTTTCGATCAAAATTACCTGAGACGGGATTATGCGAAAAGTAGTTAAGACTCGGTACGTGCTCTGTTTTTTTGTGAAAGAAGCCGACTTTGTACTAGTCTGCGAATTAGGGGCTCGGCATTTGGGAGTGAAATTACCGAGGAAGATTTTACGACGCCAAATGGCAACGCTTGTCTCTTGGCGCTAGACAGTATGCATGAGCTGGAGAGGGAAAAAAAGAATTTTAATGAAGCACGGTTGACCATAATCGAGTGAGTCTGACAAAGGTGGATTTTGTTTTCCGAATTTCAAATTCATTGCTATAATTAAATAGACTATACCACACGAAACATCTGAAGAATGAGATTTAGGAAAATATATAAGGGGTTTATTGTCTAGCCATTTTATGATAAATTTACTACCATCGCTCTTATTTCCCGCACCAATTTTATAATAAATCTTTAATAATTTTCCGCTAATTTCATTTATTTTGCAATAACAGCTCACGAAAATTTAGAAAAGAGAAATATAAAGAGAAGCTCAAATATCTACCTCCGGGCGTCTAGACTGACGTAAATCCAAATATTGTGATTTTCAGGTTATTTCTGCATTGGATCTAGAATGTGATTCCGAATTGAGTCATAACATCGTATTTCTGGAAAAAAAATATCCTTAATAATATTCAGTAAATTACCGTCCATTAACCAGGGCTAAAGCAGAAATACGTGAAATACACCGCCAACTCAGTCATTCTATGTACGAAACAAATGTCTCTTGGTTCTGCTACAAAGTAGAGATAATTGTACGGTAGTCTGGCTTTGAAGTAGAAATTTATTTTCTTCTTCAATGTTTGCCTTTGATTTCAGGAATTATCAAATATAGTTTTTTTTTTTTTTGAGGAAAATGATTTTATAAATCAAAATATTTTTTTTTATGAATATTTAAAAAAAAAATCAATCACTAAACTAGGAAGACGTTTATGATGGAACTCAAAATGATAATTTATAGGGATGATTCACTAGAATGCATGTATGGCACATTTAAAACGTTTTTCTGATAGCCATATTTGTTTATAATGACGATTGATTGAGGACGATATATCTTCAGTATCCTTACTCAATCATTCATTTTCTGAAAACCACAAGTTTAACAAGAAAGGGAAACAAAGCATACGCACACATCATTAGTCGAAAGCTTGAGGTTTAAATATCTGTGAACCAAATGATATAGTTGTTAGGTTTGGAACTCAAGCTAGCTTAAATGATGTTTTCAGTATTTCCTCCTTCAATCGAGATGCAGAAAATTAATCTAAAAACTATTAATTTTAATAAAATGTATGAACACTATTTTTTTTTTTTTTTTTGTATTTTCCGTTTCACTAAAAAAATTGACGTTTTTGTTGTGTGCGATTTGGTACATGAATTCTTTCGTTGCTGTGAGAATTTATTGCTTCTTTCATCCGAAAAAGTTGCATTTTACACTTGCATCGGTTTCTATAATAAATCATCGATTATATATTTCCACGCAACGGAAGCGATTCCAAGCAAGTCTCTTTATTGTATTCGGCTCTGTTATTTTTTATTTTTTTTTATCCGAGAAACTAAAATGTCGGAAAAACTTTTTGAAACACTTCTTTAAAACAGCGTAAGAATTTCGTTCTTGGTTATTAGATATTCGTCGCGGAAGATAAAAACGAAACTTTTATTTTTATGATTCAGCTTTCAAATTTCGCTCCGCAATTACTGTGCTCCCAGCCAAACAAAAGCAACTTTTTTTACCCTCTTTAAGTATTTTCCTTACGACATTTTTTTTCTGTTCCTCGTACTTTGTTTGTTTTAGGAAGGAACTATAAAAACGAAACATTCAATTTATGCGCTTGTCTTGCGACACCTGGGGCAAATGCGGAGCTAGGGGAAAAAATGAGATTTCTGCGCCCTCCCTATATCTCCTGTACTCTCCCGCCTAAAGGCCACTGAAGTAGCAAAAATGGTGAGCAAGGTTCGACGACATGTTTGAATCAAAATTAAACCTACAATGAACTTCATAAAAACTACATGAAGTGATTTTTTTATTGGTACTTCCTTATGCTTTTTTTTCTCTTTTCAAGAGTTATCAATTAGTCCAGTCTTTTGAAATTAATTTCTGCCTAAAGATAGATAAGAGTTGTCGTTATAAGTGCATGTTTCAGAAAAACGAGTTCTAAAATACCGAATAAAAAGTTTCAACATAAATGACGCACTCAGAAAGAAATGAATCAACGTATGTGAAACACAAACCTCAACCAGGGGCCATTATGGGAATTCACGGGAAGTAACTGTGTTCGCCCAAAAATTTCCTTATTCGGCAAACTTAGTCTGACGATTCGGCGAAATTTGCAGTTCCATTCAGATTGGCAAATTTTATTCAGATTGAGCAAAATGATCACCACTTGACGAAATTAGGATTCCCATTGGGCAAAATTATCACGACTCGACGAAATTAGGATTCCCATTGGGCAAAATTATCACCATTCGACGAAATTCGGAGTCCTATTGGGGAAAATTTGTAGATTCATTCGGAAAATTGAGAATTTCGGTCCTCCCAAAAATTTATGTTCGGGGATCCCCTGTCATCAGCACGTTGCAGCAAAGAACCTGTCTCGAAGATAAAGTGAAGTTGCATTCTTCGTTCAATACAAATTCTCAAATTAGTGTGTGAATATTTCGAAAAGTTGTGCGTTAACGGTGAGCAAATTACTAGATTGGAAGGTTGCTAGTTCACTCTTTAGTAGTTAGTTTACTAGTTCACTTTTTTACTAGTTCGCTTAACTAGTAACTTTATAAAAGATGAAGAGACGCTACTGTACCTGAAGTCTTTTGGTTTTAAAATTAAATGCACAGTAATCCCTTGTTAAAACGCTCATAAGGATTTGAGCTTCTGCCACATAACGAAATATTTCAGTTAAGAGAACTTTGCTTCCATTTTGAGATCGGTAAAGAAGGAAAAAATGTTGTTTTTCTGTTTCCTCATTTTTTTGTCTATGGACTAAACAGAATTTTTTTGTTCCATCTGAAATCGCTGAGATTTAATTTAAAACTTTGAGTACCCCAAAAATCAATAGGCATATTTCAGTCTGTTTTTAATCTTAGAAAAGCAATTAGCCATTTAATCGAGTTCAGCTGTTTTTATTAAGAGTCATTACAATTCAAGAATAAATTCAAGTTTTTGTAAATGCACAAACCATTTAGAAGTACGTCAGATGCATCATTTTTCTTGACTTTGGAAAAATCGCGTTTTTTTTCTCTCTCTCTGTCTCACAACAAGGGCGATGTACCTTCCGTTTTCTAAAATGACCAAACACATATCTAAATTTCATCTAACAAAATTTCAAAGTACCTTTTTAGTTCAATTTACTGATTTTGTATATTTTTTTCCTACTGCTTAGAAGTGCTCAATTATTCCATGACTGTCAAAAGTTCTGAATTTGCGATCTCAGAGTTGCGAGAGATCCCCGTTTCGTAAATGTCTTGCTTGGCAATGCTTCTGAGTTATTGGAGTCCAAAAATGTCTGTCACAACCGTGTTGCTGCAAGAGTTGCGACCGTCTCTCGCTATTTATGCACATTTAGACATTCGAACGACTCTGTTTAGCGTCATTTGTATGATAAAGTGGGATCTGGGAATGTTCTGATGATGTAATTGCGATCCATAAATAAAAGATTGCTTGTTCTTTTATACTTTTATTACTTTTCGCTCTTTAAAAATTGGGGTTGCCACTGTGTGCCGACTCACTCGGATATTGTCCACAGTAATCCGAAAATGTCATAAAAATTTTGACGTTTCGAAATTTTCAAATTGTTGCGTACGCTTCTTTTGTATTTGCTGATTTGTTTGTATTTTATGAACAGCAAGATTTTTTTTTAATGGAAATTCGTAGATCTTTTTAAAAAAGTATGTATTTCATTATGGATAGTTTTTGCATGTTTTATTTTATTTTTAAATTTTACCGTAATAACCTATATAATTGTAAATAATATCCTTGAACAAGTGAACATCAATCTGAAAATAAAGTGTCTTCATCATACTTTCACTGGCTGCAAAAAAAAAAAAAAAAAAAAAAAAAAAAAAAAAAAAAAAAAAAAATTGTAATGCTAAAATTAAAAAGAAATAAACACGGAAAACATTGATTCTGAGAAACCTTTACCGATTTAAAACACTGCGATCTTTTTTACAGATATTACTAATTGCATTTTAAATGTAATGCATAAAGTGTTTAATTTTAACAAAATGACACTAACCAAAACAATCATACAACAAAAGCTACGATAATTAAATTATTTCTATCTAGGAGCAAGAACCCTTTTCTTAGTTGAGTAAGGCGATATTAAAATCTTTGAAAATATTTTTGTACAAAGAGCTACTTTTTACTCTCTCCAACCCCGCTTTAGTTTTTTGATGATCGGTTTTTTTAGAATCTGGTTTTCTCAAATCGGTTCCTTGTGCATGCATATATTTGTTTATCGTTTATTTAAACCTTTCTTTCACTCACATCCTTGAATTTTAACCCCTTCAGTCGGAATTATGAAATACTTGACCAAAAATATTTATATTTGGTACACAGTATACTATGGTAAAGGGTATCTTATAGACAAAATTTCAGGTTTGTAGGAGAAAAATTAAAAGAGATATGGTACGTCCAATATTCCGGACTAATATTTTTGAAATTATATTTCATATAAAAAAGATAAAATATGAAACAAACTTCATTATAAAATGTTGTTTAAACAATAATAAAGCATAATATATGCGTTTGAAATGATTAATTAAAAATTATATAGTTTTTAAAAAATCAGGAAAAAAAAAACCTAGCTTTTTGGACGAGAATCCATGGTTGGAAAAATGAGTCACTCTCTATCTTCTAATCCTTATATGTCAGTATTGTCATTCCCGAAACGAAAAAATATTTCACAGATTATAATAAGCAGAATATAAAGAGTCAACTACAAAAAAAAAGTAATTTAATCAATTATTAAATGATTAGCAGCTGCTTAAAGTGTATGTCCGGTATACCGGACACCAGGTCTGAAGGGGTTAATGTTGGCCTTTCCTTTTTGTTATCTTAATGACAGTCACACATATCCTACATTCCGTTTCTGAGCTTTACAGTTACTTCTAGTGTATGAAAAACATTTGGAAGCCTGTTAAAAAGTTTCGCCAAGAAACGATAATTGCCAATTTTGCTAACCCACACGAATACGTTACATTATAGGGGTAAGTAATGTGTGTGTTTGTACAACTCATGTTATCGCGTGATCAGAAGCTCTTCACCAAGGGTGCCATTTCCCATTTGCATGTGGAAACCCTTTGATTTCTTTTCTTGCCATTAAAATTGCAACAAAACACGAAGAAAGAACAGAAGAATATGATAAACACTAATTTCTCGCGGCACATCTATGGCTGGTTGAGAAACTTTTTTTTCCCCGCTCATCTGCGAGAAGATTGTAAAAGAAGAATAAATCTAATGGAAAAGATATAAAAAGAAGTGGTAATTGGAGGGCAATTAACGACCACGCACCTGGCGTTGGACATAAATGGGACACAGATTACTATTGAAGAACATGGTTTGATTGAATTACTGGCCACGTGTGCATTAAACTACCACTTCTTGTGTCGGTTGTGAAAGAGTTGATAGAAGTGCAGTGTTTAAAAAGGAACAAAAAAAAAAGAGGGAGAATATATTGCCACGTTTAAATATTTTTGTTTCATCTTGAACAAAATTTCTGCCATAAATTCCTGAAGCTTTTATTCGTTGTAAAGATAAAAGTGAGAAATAAAAGACTTTCCATTAAAAACAAAAATGGTAGTAGTGACCTTGCATTCTTCTTTTTAGGTAGGATGTTTTTTAACCAGTTTGAATTTCTGATAATGTTTCAGTGCTTTGAGCTTATTTCAATATATATATATATATATATATATATATATATATATATATATATATATATATATATATATATATATATATATATATATATATATATATATATATATATATATATATATATATGTTTGTGTCCAAGCGTGTGTGTGTGTGTAGGATATGGACTCAACCTGGAGCGGTTTTTGCAAGAGGAGCAGCATCGTGAGGCCGGTCGACGCGATAGTGGTGCTGGCAGAGGGAGGTGGTGGGAAAATAAAATAATAGGAATTCAAAACAGTCGAATAAGAACAATAAACAATCGTGATTGCTCAAAAAAAAAAGTCTGCGTAAAAAATAGTAATAATGTTAGGTTATATTAATTCTTTTAAAATTTATTGGTCGAAGTAAAATTTATTTTTAAAAAAAAAAGGAAAAGCACTTTGGTTTAAAAAAATAAAAGCTTGACTAAACTAGACCACAATGCGATCTGATGAAAGACGTAACAATTCTAACATTCGTAAAACATCTAAATAGTAATCGTTGTTTACTATGCCCTATTCAGCTCTTGCAAAAAATGCATTAACTCATTATCATACAAAATAAAGATAAATAAGACAAATAAATACCTTTGTGCTGAAAAGTAAAGTAAAAGATAACAACGTCAAAAAGTACAAATTGCAGATTACTGCAGACACTTATTTCGTTTCATCAATAAGCTTATTACTTTTTGCATTGATAAAGACGTTCCTTGTAACGGTGAAACACGTGTCTGTAGTAATCTGCAATTTGTGCTTTTTGACGTTGTTATTTCTTAATTTACTCATCATTACACCTTTTTTTAAAGTGCCTTTAGCTGAAATTATCATCAATTTCCCTTCGTAAGACATTTCAACGGCGAAATATGCTCATACGATCAAGTTACCAAACGTTCAAGATTAAAAAAAAAAGTACAATGAGTTATGTTACGCCGGAAAAATAAATCTGTATTAATGTTATTTTCAACTTCTTGCTTTTCTTGCTATCTCTGTAATCTACTTAACTATGGGTCAAATTACGCACGTCTACAACATAAAATACATGTGGGGAAAAAAAAGGCAAAACCGTTTGTAATATAATAGCTGTTTTTTTTAATATTTTTTATAACTTATGGAAATCATTTGAATTTAAAATATCACTTTGGTAATAAGTGAAACCAAATTTCATTATTTTTTCGAGAAAGATAAAAATTAAAACATAATGACTTTAGTAAAATATTTTGGAAGAAAATAAACTAACATGTTTGATTTGTGGGAAAAAAAAAAAAAAAAAATTCTAATACAAAAATATTTGTCGTCAATTTCATAGTTGTTTTTGCTTGACTAAGTCGTTTAAACTAAGAAAATATCTGTATCAAATTGTCTGAAACTATAATGAATGATGCAAATCTGTATGGCTTTCAGATATTTTAAAAATGACAGTTACAATTAAAAAAATAAAATAATAATAATAAAAACTAACAATCTGATGGTTTTCAGGGTAAAAAATGAGCGTTTCAATAAATTGATGTTCAGATTCCTCTTCTAAAATAAGCTAAACGCATATATTTCTTCAGCAATAAAATTAGGAGACTTGGCTGCGTAAAGTACGTACCTGAATTCAAATTGAGGGTATGTAATGAGCCTAATTTCTTTTACTAGAGAACTGAAAATGATGTCTTCCCCATTACCATAAACAAGTCTCTCAAATTAATTCACGACCTTTCACCTACGAACTTTTATGTATCTATAACCTTTTTGCATTTAAGTTTACTTCTTAGCCTATGTAATTATTTAATTAAATTGTTTCTAAAAAAATGAAAAATCACACTATTGAGCTATCTATTTGAAGAAAAAATAAAGATTTATTAAAATTTGCCTCATATTTATTTTTTTCTCCCCTCCCCCTTTATTTTCTTTTTATCTTTTTTTGAGACACATGTAAAAAATATAAAAAGGACGAAAGAAAAAAAACCCATCAAGATTTTTATTTCTTCTTTCAATAATGAAATTTTTCATTTTTACTAGCAGTTTAATTGAATAATTACATAAATAAAGGCGATAAAATTTCGAATTTAATTAATGCAAGATTATGAATTGCTTTAATGATAAATTAATTGCACACCTTTATTTACTCTTTGAATGGAACATGATCGGTTTAAATATAATTAATGATCCCTAACAATCGACTAAAACATCAATTTGGCGCATTCTCCTGCATTAATATTAAAAAACCCCATATATTTAAGCTTACACATTTCGTCCCTTTAAATTAGTTATCATTAACCAGTCACATTTCGTGACACTTATTATAACAAGGTTAACAAATGCAGCCATTTCGGTATCATTCCGAGTGCTGTTGGCTACATCAAACTGAATAATTTCACCGCGGAAACATTTTATTCTGGCATTATTGAATTGCATTTAACGAAGTCTCAATGATTAATTATCACTCGGAATAATGAGGTTCGAATGTTTGCCGTGCAAAGCCGCGGTATGGATAATGGTGTAAATCTAATACGCTCGTCCATCGACATGTGTGGTCCAGAATATTATTAAAAGTACCGCAATTAAGTGGGCCGACATCGAGGAAATTACCCGTTTTCTTTGATGGGGCGGGAGACGTGCACTTTTGCGAACCATAGGGTGGATTTGAGAAATGTATTGCGGACCCCCAGGTTCCGATGCTGATTTAAATAATGTGGTAGTTGACTTGAAGTTTTTTCTGATGAGGATTGGGTTAGTTTAATGATGTCTTAGTGTTTATCATATAGGAAGAAAAATACGTGCAGCGTCTGTATATAATTAGGGTATTTTTCGTTCTGATATTTGATAGATATCAGCCTCATATTTGGAAAAACAATTTTTATTCGTCTCGTACACATATTTTTCTTTCGTAAACCTAAGTTTTGAATCTGCAGATTTTCGACGTAGGCTGTGGTATGTACGAATATATATATATATTTTAATTGTTCATTAAAACAGGTGGTTTTTGTTCGCTCACTAATGATCGTTCTTCTTTTTATGCACGGAATTTTAATATAATGGAAAAGAAAAATCAAGAATATCACCCCGTTTGTTAAAACATTCCTCAACATTTTTATTTTCATAGTTTTATTTTATTTATTTAATTATTTTTGCGAATAATTTTCCAGTTTACTGCTTTTTATTATGTAGTCGACTTTCAAAAATAGTTTTTCTTTTCACATTATTCGGATATATTTAATTTTGAATTTTATACTATTAATGTTTTTATTTTATAAATGTTGATTATAAAATAAATTTAATTTTGAGCACCCAAGTTTTCAGTACTTTCGAAATAAGATTTCATTTATTTTGCTTTATGAGATATGATTTTATACTTTTGTAGATGGTTTTAAATACAGCCAATTTCGATTTAAAAAATAAAATAATTAGTTTCATCCATAATATTTTTGTTCTTTTCCCTTCAATTCTTTCCTTTCTTTCTTTCTTTCTTTTATTTATTTATTTTTTTTGCACACTTTGATTCTTTCTCGATACTTCTAATCCTCTTCCTATCGTAGACGCTATTTTCTTTTTCAACGGACAACTCTTCAATGCATTTGTTTTTCTTTCTCAGCTATTGTTTCACTTTTGAATCTAGATATTTTAAATACAATTCAGTCCAATGCTTAAAAATAAAATACTTTTTATCCCAACTGTTAAAATTAATGTTTTTCGTTCCAGAGAAGCTCATGTACTTAGCTATAAACAAAATGTTGAAAACAAAGAAACAAACTACAAAAACAAGTTGCAAGTTTTAACTCTGTTCATTTTAGAGAAAACGTTGGCAGATTCTTTTAACGAGATTTCCATGTCTCTTGCAAGGTATTAAAATAAGTTTTAACACAAATCGTAGCTTTATTTACAAGAAGAGTGATAATGAAAAGTTTTTTTAATAAAAAAAGGGGGGGGGGTTAAACTATTGAAAATTAAATAAATAAAATTACAACCTGAAACTTATTAATTTATTAAAACGTCGAACGAAATAGATTTAAAAAGTGTGTATGCGTTTCATATTTATTTATTGCATTTAAAAGCAAATTTTCATTACATTCTGTTACTAGAGTAAAACATTTTTTCGTGAGATTTCGTTGTCAAGATACTTGTTTGCCGTCACAAAATTGAAAGAAACGAATTCGTAAAGTTTTCATTTTCTATTTTTGATTTTTTTTTTCGTGATTCTACAAATTTGATTTATCTTAGCTAATTTGTCCCTCTAATTTATGTTTTTTTTAAAAACTTTTCTTTGTCATAACTCGGGATACGAGTTTGACAATTTTTCCTCTACTTTGAAGTCGCCACCAGAATAGATTATTCAGCGTAATTGTGCTGTTTAGCCTTTATGTTTCGTAATGTGGAAAAAATATTTTAAATTGTATATATTCTTCATTATTTTCCATCCCAACACAGTATAATCACCGAATTTTATGTCATATGTATTCGCATGGCATGCAAATTCCACAACAAACTACATGATTGTGATGCAGTCATGCTATAAGAAGTACTCGTTTCTTTCTCCGCTTAGTTGGATTTAAGCGGCTTGTTACGCAAAGATATTTTAACTGTCCTTAATGGGTTTATTTTTCTTTAAGATAGAATAATCCATTTGGATAAAAACGTTTTTGGATAAAAGTCATAAATTTTTGTTTTATTTGAATTTCATGTGGAACATATTTATTATTACTATTACTTAAAATGGCTTAAACCAAGTGCAGAACCCTTTTAGCTTCTTACTTTACCCAGAAAAGTGTAATGTTAATGGTTTAACAAAACAAAATATAAAACATTTGGTGGAGGCTAATAGGTTTAAATTTTAATAGTTTTCATAATTTTCCTTCGGATTAGTTTCGTACTGAAAATAACAATGTTCAAAATGCTTTTCTGTTTCTGATGCATATTTTCCCGCACGAACTTTCTTGAACATGTAGCCCCATAGCTTCCTATACACACGTAATATACAACTGCACATCGGGTTTTATTTTTATTTTTGAGCCAAAACACTTATCCTGTATCAGCCATGATGCAAAAACATCTATTTAATGGAATCTTAAAACAATAATAATTTTAAAACGAATAGAAAGAACGCCTTTGCCTGCTGCATTATTAACACCAGATTTTTTACTTAATTCGCAATGGGAACATAAAGCCAGCATTTTTTTTTTACATGCTATAAAAATTTCACACAAATACTTTTTGATATAATCCACTGGTATACATTCTGTGTACTGAGTTTTTGAACGAAAATCTTGCACTTTTTTTAACATGTCGCGGGAGTCTTGTGTTTTGGTTTCTTGCCCGTGGGAAATATATTTGCGTTAATTTTTAACTAATAAGAAAAGTAATCTTGGATGGAAAATTTTATTCGCGTATTGTTTCGCACTTACTGTAAGCAATGATGTTGATTTCACATACAAAAGCTACTTAAGCGAACGTAATCGCTGATGTATCTGCCTAGAAGAAATGCATATACTCTCTAAGTACTCCCATTTCACATTAATGATCAAACATGTGTTTTCTCTAGTGAAAAGTTTTCATATATTGTGCATGCCTTGATTTTGTGCTAGAAACGACTTATTTCAATCCTTGGAGAATATATTTTCAATTTATGCTGAAGTGTGAAAGTTCATCCTCAAAATTTCAGCAGCAAAATATGCATAAAACTTAATACATCTCAGAGAACACTTCTGATGCGAATTTCAGCTTACACGAGCAGCTTCATTTATTTTTCTCTGACGCTATCAAGCTTCAAGAAACTAGTGAAAATTATTCATCATGTGTGCCACTTTCTGTTGATGACGATCTCAGACATGCGAGACGCACTTCAAAAATCCTTCCTCTTTTTAACTTCATTAATTCCCGTAATTCTTTAGAAGATATTCATTGCCCTCGTATCTTTTAATGAAATGCTATTTCATCGCCGCTGCAACATATTTTACATTGGTACCTCCTTGGAGTATGACATTAAATGCGCGAATCTCTTCATTCCAATTTCAGGATTGCAACTTTTGCATCGCACATCGCAGAGGATTATGACTTTTCCACGCAACCTCACATTAAGGAAACTCTTCTCATTGCAATCTGAGACCCCAAAATGAGTCAGAAGCACCACGTGCCTTGATTTCTCCAGAAATCCCTCGCGAGTTCTCAGGATCCCGTGAAAGCCCGTGCAGCAATAATTAAGCCCTATGAAATATTCATACAGCCCCCCTCCGTCCCTTTTCCACTCTGCAGGGCCAGCGAGCGAATCTTTGAGATCTGGAAGGCACTGCTCAACCTTTCGAGCTCAAGAGCGATTTAATTACTTAGGGTTGAATGCTTTTGGTCTGGCCTGTCTTAACTGTCTATCTGTCTAACCCTCCTACCTATGTTTTGTGAGGAGATCCCAGTAAAACCGTCGGAAGAGTTCTGTTGGTAATTTATCTTTGACGTCAGTATGGGAATACCTACCGCCAACGTGGGTGCTGTAACAAACTATTTTGTCGAATTTTTGGATTCTGGTGGAGGTTTTCGACATTTACGTATTCCTTTTGAAGTGAATTGTTTTCGTCTTTGAAGTAACTGTTGGTGTGATGAAATTTGCGTACCTGTTGGTGCGTGTGAATTAATTACTGAGTGTAGATTCCTTTAAAAATGTTCGCCTTAAATATACGTCCATACTATTACGACACAACCAGAAATGTAACCTTTTTTCATCAACTTCCTTTCACATTAATGTACTAAGATTCGCTATATAGTTTAAAACTGTCGTATCTGCTAGTTTTCGGAGTCGGGGCGAATCGACTCGTCATCCTTCATTTTTATATTGAGTTTCAACGGAAGAAAATACATAAATGGGCTGAATTTGCCCGCGACAAAAGGGGACCATGGTTTTCTCTCCTTTAAATCCGGCACTGGTTTAAAACCAGGGGACTTGGAAGACAAAGTGACAGCCCTCCTTGCTGTGTAAATGGTTGTACTAAAACTCCTTCATTTAGGTAATTATCTCTGAGAGTAGTGCGAAGTACTGAATCTAAATATTTTTTTAACCCAATTTTTTGAAGAAAAATGACATACATTTGTATCTATCAATATATTTGTGAAAAACGTTTCTTGCTGAAGTCCTATGTGCGATGAAATCTTATGTAGCAAAGCGAAGCTAAAATAACCGTATGAAAATATGAAAGCCGAGAAACATTAATTGTTTAAAAAATATGTATTAACAGAGATATTAGAATGAAATTGACAAATCACTATAAAATTAGTCACAACTGGTAAAAATTCCACATTATAATTCTTTGAATTTTTTCTTTTAGAACTGATTTATGGAATTTTGAAGCCTGTTAAGTAAAAATGTCAAAAGGACTGAAAATACTTGTTGCTATTTCATTTTTCACGATGTGTTAATAATTTTTATTTATATATTACTGCTTTGTTTGTTTTTTGGCGCGAAGCTTTTGTATCGAAACACATAAACTCTACTTTCACTTTTCCCCCTCACGTTATTTTTAGTATTTGCCTGTAACTCTTGAAATAACTATATTTCTGTGTCTATTTTTTTTTCTCTTATGAGCTCCCTTCGTTTGCTATATTACAGCAAGCTACCGTGGAAGCTGTTCTAAAAATAGGGTCGGAAACCACAAAAAGTGCTCCGCTAATGAACACTTCTTTTTCTTTTCGTTTCTTTCTTTTTTTCTTTTTTGAGAGCGGCATCTCTTCGTCTCTTCAGTAATTTTTCGGCGTAATTTTTGCCTCATTAGTGTGGATACGTAACACCGATGGTAGCCATTATGAAACGTTTAAACATCGTCACCTGGTTGCGTCTTTGTTCCTGGTAACACTGCAAGTGTGTGAGAGAGGGTTTTTTTTGGAGGGTCTTCTGCTGTGTGGTGAAAGGCAGTTTCGTGAATGAGCTTACATTTATTTCTAGTGGTCTTTCATTCACTAAACCTATTTACTCTGGTTACATAAATACTTAGTTCTTTTTACTCGAGGGATAAGAAACTTTCACTGTTGCTCGAATAATTAACTCTATAGCAAATGATAAATTAGGAAATAAACGCTGACTACTTTGTACGTTCTGGCACCTATTTTTGAAAATAAAAGGTGCAGTAAATAAGATTGTGCATGAGTATGGAGTAACAGAAAGCTGTTATGAAGGTAATTTTTAAACATATTGTTATCTGTTAATCTTTAAACATATTGCTCTTTACTTTGTTTTAAAAATAAAGAGCAATAAAAATTTGCTGTTTATGTAGGTTTATTCAAATTTATTATAACTTCCGGAAAAATTATCATTTGTGCAAAAGTCAAGAGTAATTTTGTGACCACTGGCTCTTATAAAATTCTGCTACATTACAAACATTATAAAAACGCTAAAGCATCACAAATATCAAGAAGAATTACAATTTTGAATGTCAATTTTGCAATTTTAATGTTGTTTTAATGTGTTCTAACTGTCATGCAAAGGTAAACATTTCTATACTATTAATTGTTGCTACAAAAGTAAGTGATGCAAAGGTAAAGGCTAAAGAATGAACAGGAAGATTTTATTCATAAGTTGGAATCTTTAATATACCGCTAAAAAAATAAGTAAAAATATTTTCGCTTAAAAACACGCAAACCGATAGTTGTTGCAGAACACAATGCCGAAAATAATTCAGTTTTTCTTCCTAGAGTTGGAAGCTCAAATCATATTTTGGAATTTAAAAGTACGTTCTTCAAACCCTGTGTATGATCACGTGTATGAAATATTAGTGAAATTTTATGCTTGATGTAACGTTATTTTTATCGGTTATGGGAACTGTTATTGAAAAAATAATTGAGGCAAAACTAAAAAAGCAGTTTGCACATGTGAAAGCTCATTTTTTAAAATTTGTAATTAAGTAAATCCGCTGAAGATGTTACTGGAACTGGAATGACAAATAGGTTTATAAGCTATCCATGTCTTTAATATGTTACACATTTTCATTGAAAACCTAATTGGAGCAAAAGTAAAGAATGACAAAGAGAATCACAAGCGTTATCCAAATGCAGTGTTAATTTAACGTTGCATAGATAATGGACACTTAAACAAGAATAACGAAAAGTCAAAATGCTGAATACTTTAAGTGCACCGCTGTTGTTTCAAAAGTCACTGTGGCAATGTTAAGGAGTATTATGTAAGTTTATAGATTTTGAAAAACTTAAAACATAGTGCCAGAGAAGGAGGCACAGTTAATTTGTTACTTCAAAGTGAAATTTAATTACGAAGCTGCCAATTATATTGTAAACTAGCCTTTTGAAAACACCGTCGAAATTGGAATCGTTTAGTGCAGATCACATTCGACTTTGAAAGGAAAAGTGTACATGAGTGCGTATAAGCAGATGAAATTCACAATTTTTCTACAGAATAAGAGCCATTTCCAAGATTTATGTGAGAAAGTGATTATAATGTTTTGGAAGGAAGAGAAAGGAGGCATTATTATTTTACCAATTATAACCACCCTTCATTTTATAACCATGTTCTACAATTTTACCTTTTTTCCCATTATCTTGATTTACTGTTTCCAACATCTTTCATTATTTTCTCAACAAGAACTTATTTTTACCACTAAAGGTTTAAATGTTTTGAAATTTAACGAACTTACAGCCTAGAGTACCCACTAAGCAAGTGACGTCACAGATGGAGTCATAATGTGATTTGGTGAATCGTCTGTGGTTGGAAGTCTTTCTTTATTATTTTTAAAAAGAAAATATAAGAAAAATGGGTTTGTTTGCCGTCCTTCTACAATGAATTTCATTATGAAAATATATGTTTATACTTAACATACAATGCTGCGAGACGAAAAACATTTTAATTGAAGAGCGTTTGAAGGAGTATTAAAATTTCAATACTTCTAAAGCAATAATAGAATTAAAAAGTAAAATTTAAAGACAATATATATTATATATATAATGTTTGGCATTGAACTGAATTGTACCTGACAATTGACAATCTATAAACGAAATTTTTCAAAATATTTTAAAGTGCTTTGCAAAAATGAATCACGATAAACTGATTTGAGCGCTTTGTATCAAACTGATTCAAATCTATTGTTTCCATAACATTTAATTTTTGAAATTGTGTATTTTAATCTCTGTCTAAGAAATCATTTTCTTCAAATTTGCAAACACCTACATGTTAAGACATAAATGTGGACAAAATATTTCACTTGGTATAATATTGCCAAAAAGATATTTAAAATTGAATAAATAAATGAAATTTCACGCAGTTTAACCAATAATATTTATTTTTAAATAACTGATTTATTGTGCTATTTCACTTTTTTAATTTTTAACTGGCATTGATTAAAGTAATACATTTGAATTTTATTAAAACCGATCCAGTTAATTGGTATGAGAATAAATAAAAGTACTCTATTTATTGCTTTTGAATGAAACTTTTTACATGATAATATTAAACATTTTGTTGCTTCGCCTAACAAGTACCTGCGTATTTTTTATTACGTAGCTCTTAACGACGCTGCAGCATCTGAAATGATAAATTATCTTATAAAAATCTTTATAAAATATACATTAGAAAATTCATACCACTACTAATTGTTTTACTCATTTCCTGGTTTGGTTCTTATAATGACTGCCTACATATCGCTTCTGAAACCTTAGAGCATTCATTGTTTATCAGAGCAAATGACGTCACTTTTTTATTACATAGTTTTTTAATCCCTTACCACCCAGTAATTTGTTGTCTAGAGATAAAAAAAGATGATAAAAAAAGGACCGCCTCTGAAATATTATATAAATTAAAAATTATCAATCACTCCACCCCTATCGCAGACGTGTCTGTATGTTTTCATTCTAAATATATCCCACTTAGCTGGGTGTGCCTGCTTAAGGTACCAAGAATATAAACTAATAACATATCCCCTACTCTTCATAATTGAGTTGCGTTTGAGTTTACTTCAAGGGATCTTGATCATACTAGTTGCCGCATCTAGTGAAAAAAATATATATATAATGAAAAAATTGGATCGCTTCCCATTTTTTTTTATTTTTGTTTTCTTCTATCTCTTCTATTTCTTCTATCTATCTTTGAGAACGGTTGATTTATCGTTGCCACTAGAATAACAAGTACTAAGAAGCGACAGAGGGGAAAAAAAATGCAAACGGCGCAGGAGTGTAGAGCGATTGTTATTTATTAGGTGCACGATTTCTTCTGCATATAACTGATGTTAGTTTTCTGCATTCTCGCGAATTTCTAATCGATGGGTCATTTGGATATCGATGAAGTTCAGTCGATGAAAATTCGATTTTTCCACTTCCATCTCGGTTTCCTCTCCGAGTGTCATCAATCATGCTGACAATGTTTCGGTTTTGGTTTTGTTTCATTTATAAATTTTTTCGCACTTGATTTGTTCATTTTTTCCCTTCTCTCTCTTTTTTTCTGTAGAGGTTTTTAAAATATCCATTAAAGTGCGCTTTTTTCTGCTTAAATTGTCAGTTTTGCAAAGAGTTTGGAAACGGTTTAGCTTTTTTCTCCCTCCTAAGAACAGTAAGAAACTTTGAATTATTGAGAAGATTTAAATTTTTAGGTAATTACTTTGAGTCTTTGAATCTGAAAAACATTTACTTTTGTTTCTAATGTTTTTGTATTATTTTCTATGCATTATGTTTCCGATAATGTGTGCGGCATGGTGTACCATACCTAACAATTAAACTGAATGCAGTTCGTACTTTATCAGTAACATACGGAAGCAATTTTTAAATAAAAAAATAATTAAATCAGTGATTGTTTTTTTTCTTCCATCCCTTAAAAATGTTAATTATATTTCACGCGGAAATTTGAATTTGAGGTGGTATAATTTTCTTACGTTTTAAGCATTTTCTGTTATTTTTTCTGTTCTCGAAAAGCTCATGTAAAACTCTCGGTGTATTAAATGCTTGATCAATTTGTAAATTAGTTTATATTCTTCATTGATCAAAATATTATTATCAAAAATGAAATAGCAAAAAGCAACTCTGGCCATTCGATTGCAAAAAGCAAACATTTGTAAAGGAGGAAATGCAAATTCAGCTTCATAATAGTATTAAATATTTTTCTGAAATGTAGTTGTCTGTTGCATGTGATGACAGAAAGTGTGGATAAATGTTGTTACTTCGAGAGAAAATATTTTATTTTAGTAAATTTAAATAAAGAAAAAGGTATAAGAAACGTGGTAATTTATGTTAGTCTGTGTCGACCTTTATCTTTTAATAAGGAAATAAAATACTTTTCTCAAAGCAACTATATTAATCTCGTTTCTGTCACCACATGCATAGTACAAATACATTTCAGAAAAAAAATTGTTACGCTGTTTTAAAGATGCAGGGACATTTTCTTCCCTATAAATAGTGGCTGTTATGATGGAATCGTCCAACTGTAGTAGCTATAGTTACTCACAGCAACACAGTGTCATATCGAATTGGATGCTGAGTGGATCAAATACGGGAAAAAATAACCGTTTTAAACGAAATTCGAAGTAAACAAACCATCAAAATAAGTTTTGAAGAAATAAATAAATATATGAAAAGTAAATAAATAAACGACGTGACAGTATTCGTGAATTGAAGTCACCTTTGCTCACCAATTCAGGATGGTCATTTTAATCTACTCGAACTTAGCTTGCGGCTAGGTTTGAGTAGATTAGAATACTACTTTGCGACATTTCTACGTCACAACCGATCACGTGAACGAGAATCTCGATCTCGCAAGTTGACGAGCTTGGAATGACCGCCCTGGTCTTGTTTCCAGTGACTTCAGTTTAAAGTATGTGGACGAAAATTCACATAAATTAATGTTTAACTTCAAAAAAATTTTGGATTCATTTAATTGCTTGATTGATTTTAAATGAATGCTAAGTTTCTTTCTGAAATTCAACAAAAGAAAGTTCTTCAAACTTTTCGCAAAAAATTATCACCCAAATTATCGATCTTCCTTTCCGTTGTAGCACCAACTAGTGATAAATGTACGTTGATGGATGGTTGTCACCACAAAGATGGATTGTGGGCATGAGTATCTTTCGCACCGTCGTGGGGAAAGTAAAAAATAAAAAAAACGTTATCTTTTAAGAACTAGTGTTTATTTTCACATGGGGGATGGTGGCTCAATACGGTAGTCTTTGTTGCATTCTGAGATATAATAACTCATGAGAAAATGAAAACAATGTTGCCTACTTCTTATCTCGTGTATTTCATCACCATCAAGCTTATTTGAGTCAATATTTTCTTTACGTTTCGTATTATTGATATATCTCTTTGGAAGTATATATTATAGTATGAATTTTTGACAATAATATTTAAATGCTTACGCTTAAAAAAATCTTATTGCATTACAACATGGATTTTATGTTTTATATAAATTCGGCAGCGGAAAATAACGCAATAGTGTTTGATATTTTTTAATAAAGCTAAAAAAGAGTTAATTTCAAAATATCTGATTGCTGCGATTAATTTTTTTTTGTGACTAATTGTACTCGAGGAAGGTATAGACATATAGAAACATCTTCTCTGACCTTGACTTTGCTCATAAATTTATGTATGGCTTCCTTTTTCTAATAAAATTTTTTTTTTTAAATTCTTCAGTATTTTTCATTACTGTATTGGTGAAGTTGAGGAAACTGGAGTGAAGTTTTGCTGTCGCTGATAAATTCATGGCTAAAGCATACGATTTGTATGATTAACTATGCTGCTGTTGGCAGGTGAACGGCAGTAACTGCAAATTTTTCACTATTTTTGCATTTTTGTCATCCATTGTACGTCAGCTTTAATGCAAACTTGCATATTTTGTTTCTAGTATATATATATATATGTATAAAATAAATAAATAAAAAGAAAGTGAAAAAAAAGTCATCAAAATCCAACTTGTCCCTATTGTCAGTAATTAATCCAAAGCGCATTTCTTCAAATTTCTCGAAAATTCATTTCTGCAGATACTGCCGCTTTCCTGTACATGGCAGAGTGGCTTGTGTTATGACAATCATCTGGCTAGTGGAAAGTATGGAAGGAAATAATTTTCTGTTTCAGCGTGAAATTTCTATCAGATTTTGCACTATTTTATCTTATGAAACGATTATGTTTCACAGAAAAGCCGGAAAGTGTGCCTGCCAGATGTGTCTGAACATAATTAAAAAACTCTTACCGAATTAAAAAGAAATCGGGGATAACAGATGAAGGAGGAATTCCGTGCTAGCGATAAAAAAATAAGTGATGACTTGTCGTCATTTCTAAACGCATCTTCTGGTGGGGGAAGTGGGGGATATTTTCAACCTTGTATCCGCTTCAAAGCTAAGTGGTAGACGCCAGCTGCTAAGTTCAGAAGCTGCTTCTTCTTCTTTTTTTTTGGTTTTCTCAGATGAAACAGGGAATAATTCGAACCGTGTTAAAAGATTGTTTTATGCTGGGAAAAGCTGCCGATTATTGTTCGTTGTCATTCGGGATTTTGCTTCAGGGAGTGACTTTAAAAGCAGTACCTTGTTGACATGATCGACTGCTATCGAAGAGCTGATAGCACCATCCTGAATGAGATTGTTGGTTTCACGTTTGTTGATAATGAATTTCATCTTCTTGTGGAATGACAAGGCTGTCAACTTAAAACATATTTTTGTGAATGATTTTTCGTGTTTTGGGAAAAATGCGGGATTGGTGACCTTGTAAAGGTCATACATCGCTTCGTGATGAATGATGACAAATTTTTCATGGCGTGACAAAAACACAACATAAAGAGGAGACGCTTTTGAATGATCAGGAATGTCAAATGTGTATTTTTTATGATATTGGTTGCACTTTATTTTCAAATATTGAAAATGTGACCTATAGAGTATCAATTGAATTTGTTCTTTGTATTTTTTTGAGTTGGTAGACTTTGAAGAGTGTCGAAATGAGAACTTTGAGGTGGATAACAATAATGCTGTTTTCTTCTTCTTTTTTTAATTTTCAATGAAAAATAACTTCAGATGATATCTTACATGACGTATTGGCTTTTATTGTGAGCCAAAATCTTTCTTTTACTTCTTGTTAATATTAAATGAACTCACCATTTCCTCAAATATTTCTTTAAATGTATATGAATGTATACCTCAAATGTAACACACTGCCTGTGTTTGTTTTGTTTCCATCAAATAGCATTTACAAAAGAAAATTATGTTTTCGTTCGCCTGTAGAACTATGCTAACCTATGACCCTAACCTCTTCCAGTTTCAGAGTTTGACTCAATTATATATAGATCCATTCCCACATCATTTACCATTCCACGTTTTTGTTTGTTGAATATCTACTTCCGAACGTTAAAATTATATACGGTGGAAAACTTCTCACGCCTACATTGAAAGGGTATCTCAAGGTCAACTTAAAAAAAAAAAAAAGATCCGCACTTTGGGAGAAAACGGGTTCAGGCAAAGGTCTCGAGTCCGGAAATAGAATCGAGTTCAAATCCTTCTGGCGATAAAACATTGTGAATGAAACTGATTCTTTTTCGTGCACATTTCATTTATTAAATTGCAGTCACGAGGTAGTGCTGAACGTGGTTAATCCTGTAACAATTGCGATCTAGAAGAGTAGAAAATAAAGTAGTCACTGATGTATGTGGGCATTTGTTGACACGGCAGTGAGACATTTGGATTAGAATATCTCAACATTTTCACTCTTGGTTGATTTTATTTGTTTATTTATTTATTTTATTTTTTGGCGCAAGAACCTTAATAGTCCATACTGCGCCTTTTTCGCGTTTTAGGAATGCTTTTGGCACCCTAGAGAGGAAACACTATTGTCCGTTTACTTATGTTTTATCCAAAAATAATTATTTTGAGTCAAAACATATGCTTATAAATAACGTGTAATACGAAAAAAAAAATGTTTTGTGAAGCAGTTTGAAATCAATATTATGTTAGCGAAATTCGAAAAAATATCAAAAATTCAGTTTCTTCCTGTAAAATAGAATCTATTCAAAGAAAACAAATTGGACGTTACTAAATAACAACCGAAATGTCTTAACAGTTAATGTAAGTATTATATGATGTTAAAATAAGCCACGACTCCAATTAAAGTTACCAATAAACTTTATTCTTTACTTCTGTTAAAGGTCTTGGTTATTTACTGAACTCTTAAAATTGTTTCGCGGAACCTTGGGGTTTCGAATTACCTTAATTTGGGAGACTGGTTTACGTTACCGGCAGCAATGTATTGTTATAATCATTTTGATGACAACTAGCTTCTCTAATCTTTTTTTGTCAATGCATTTTAAAAATAAACAGGATGAGATTTGGAGACTTTAACCAGTGGTCCTCAACTTTTACACTCTCGAAAAAGGATGATTTTTTAAACGTGAATCTCTATAAAAAATTGAAAAGCAAACGTTTACTTTAGACCCAATATTCATGGAACGTTTTAAGCAACGAGAAATATTAGTTGTCGTTACGAAGTGCAGTAAAACATAGCACTATTCAAGTTAGAAGATATTTTTAAGCGTTAAAAGCTAACTAACCAATTATTAAATGGACTTTTTCTTTGTCTTTACTAATAATAAAGCTGAAAGTCTGTCCGGAGGATGTCTGTGACGCGCACCTCGAAGCGATTTTTCGAAAATTCGGTGGGTTTTTTTTTTCAATTTTAAGAACAAAAATATCATAAGATGGACGAGTAAATTACGAAATTATCATAACGTGGAACCGTAACATGGGCACAAGCCAATTGGCGAGATACGAAATTATCATAACGTGGAACCGTAACATGGGTACAAGCCAATTGACGAGAAAATTCACGATACATTAGTTATAAATGTACAGATGAACCAAAACACCTTTTAATTTTTCCATTACGGGCAAAGCCGTGCGGGTACCACTAGTTATAAATAAACGAGAGTGATGGCTTAGACAAATTCTTCATACGTATTTGTAAAGAGTATCCTCAAATAAATTATCAAATGAAAACAGCTATTGTTCTAATTTTCTTGAAATGATACACTTGATAAGTTGTGCATCAATTTTATAGAAACTGACGTTAGTTTAAAACTATTTATTCATTTAAACAGAATATATAAAATACATTATTGGACTTGGCCGGAAAAACTGCATTTAATATTCAGATGTGATAGTATCAGGGCTGTGTATCAGGGCAACTGGCAGACCACCAACACATATTGTGCGGCCCGCATCGATGTTGACATTCCTGCCCTTGTCAAGAAGGCGAATCGGCCTCAGTTTTCCTAGTAAAATGTAAACGAATTGTTTTAAAATCCTTCTGTTTCATTATTTTATAATTAATAATTCAACTATTAATTGTTATTGTATAAGAAGTAAGAGGTTATTGTTCAACTTTTTGAAACTGCGGCCCGCCAGGTAATCAGCGACCGAAATTCTGGCCCGTGTGCTCTTTGCAGTTGGACAGCCCTGTGATAGTTGATGAACTTCGTCGTTCATCAATGTTTGCAGAAGGCAAAAAGCTCAATTACATTGTAATGAGGGACAAAACAATGCAAGACACACCGACTAAAGCCACAATAGTAATAGCTCAGCGACTATAAAGGCATGTGGTTATTCTTTTTGGACTTATTTATTTCATTAATGTTTGGGTTTCATTGTCTTGTGGGAGCTTTGCATGAAAAAAAAAAAAAAACACTTTTATTATGAATTTTTTTTTTTCGTATGGACGAGAAGACAATCAGTAATTACAATTTCTTATTATCTTCTTCGCAAAAAATTCATTTCGTAATTGTTTCCTTGTTTGAATAATTTATAGACTCCCTCATTATGTAAAAGCTCGTGCACCAGTCATACATCATTATTTTTACGCAATTAAAACAATTCGTCTTCTGCTTTTAAAGCCAAGTTGACCGTCTTATCATGATTATGCTTCAAGTGGACCCGATTAATGTAATTGCCCTTTTAAAATATTAACTTTTTTAACTAAAAACGTTTTCTATCTCTCCCTTTTTGACTTTGAGTGTTCTGTTTAAAAAATTTAATGATAGTTGCTATACTTTATTAGCTCAAATTTGTTCGCTTGGGATTAAAAAAAAGCAATTGATTTCTCGTTCCTATCCTAAGTCATAAACCTTGCATTAGCTGTCTCATCCGGTAAGGAGTTATATTAATTGACCTCCAAATGTTATCGGATTACCCGTGAAAACTTTTTATTTGCTTCCTCTCAGCATTCTTTTGTTAACCACTAATTACGCGGTGTTAATTTAGCACCCAAAATTCAGCTTCATGCAGAGTACAGCTGTTTTAATTAACTTTTGTATTGTTTTACCAGCAACAAAGTTCAGATTTTTTTTTTTTTTTTGGTCTAGTGTTTTTTTTTTCTTTAAAAATCTAAATCGTGTATTCAATGTTGTAATTAACAAGAAATAGTAATTTTCCAAAAAGGATCTCGATGAAATATTTTGGCGATAAATTTGAGTTTTAACGAAAATTAAATGTTGGGGAATTAATTGATTGCTTGTATTATTTTTAGAGCAGCATTGGTATGGATTTTACGAGTTTATGATTTTTTTTCTTTTTTCATTTTTGCGAAAAGGAATATTGTTTTGATCATCGTTGGAAATTTCATTGTTAAATTTATTCTTTTTTTTTTCTTAAACTTAACTACACAAATGTTGTTTGACCCAAATTTTCAATTCAAATTTTGTACTTTTTGTTGCTTATGGAGAAAAGCCGTATGCATTTTGGGAAATTTTGATTTTTTTCATATATCTGGAAGAAAGTTAATGCTGTTTTGACCATTCCTACAGTTTGCAATATTGATTTATTTCTTTATATCTTACTTTAATCAAATGTTGTTTGGTTCAAAATTTCCATAAAAATTATGAACGTATTGGTGTAAAGTTACGCAAGAAATCCTACTTTAGTTGTTTTGTATTTAATGGAGCTGTATATTGTCTACGGATTGTCTCTGCGCAGGCGCAAAACCCGTGTGACGGAATTTTCGTTGCCGTCGCTTCTGGTTTGAAGTCAGCATACGATAATTGAAGCTTAATGCGGTAGATGATTAAAATTATTGAACATTTAGATGGTTTTTGTCAACATTGTGTTCTATCATTGTGCGATTTTTTCTTACATTGTGAACTGCTGTTGTATAAGAAATAGAATTCAGAACTGGATTAGAATTAAAAGGAAAAGATCGCTTCTGAACGAGAAGCTCCAAAATCTTTATCTAATAGATATTTGTTTATTCATATCACCATTCCTTGCACCAGAGTTGCCACAAACTTAAATTTTTGAGGGAGCGGAAATTCTTAATTTGCCGAACATAGCTCAAATTTTGCTGAAGGATAAAATGCGGGTATGCACTCATAAGTACAGACCTAATGAACATCGACGTTAGGGTATTTAAAAATTGTGATATTGCAATTATGTCCCCAAATTTGTCGAATCGTCAGACGAGTATTACAGAATAAGGGCATTTTTGGTAGGTCACAGCGACCACCCGTGATTTCCCATCAGGGCGCCCCTGCCTTGTACTTGCTTTGCTATTTGTTTATTTTAGTTTGAGCCTATAAAATTTTGTTCTTTTTCTTTCTCTTTTTTTGTGGCGTTCAAATCCTTTTTGTTCCTGTGATTGAAATCGGAATCACTGTATCACAAATATGACTCAGAGCGTGAATCACAATTTTCTATTTATGCGAAAAACTATAATGTGAATAACTATAAAAATTTTGCATGAAATACACCGCCAGCTCATTTGCAGCCGAGGACTGCAGTTTCGTGCTTATTAACACTCATCAGCACGGCATAAGAAAGTTACTGAGCTGGAGATGGAAAACCTCTTATTGAAGGCAAGGCATGGTATATTCCGTAAATTAACGTCCAATAGCCAGGGCTAAAGGAGAACTAATGGTTCTGCTTTAGCCCTGGCTATTGTGCGGTAATTTGCTGAATATATCAAAATTTTGGTTTGAAATGTATTGCTCTATATTTTTTACACACACAACACACACACGTACAAAATAAATCAATTTAAAAAAAATCAAAAATATAAATAAGATCTACGTTATGCGTGTTGTTTTTCCCTATTGACTGGACAAGAAAAGATGAAGAAAAAAAAATGCATAACAGAGCGAGTTAACTATTTGCTGTAATTCTTTATTTCCAAACAAAAGATACAATGCATCAA
The DNA here is from genome assembly GCF_026930045.1 of Uloborus diversus. Classification (NCBI taxonomy): domain Eukaryota; kingdom Metazoa; phylum Arthropoda; class Arachnida; order Araneae; family Uloboridae; genus Uloborus; species Uloborus diversus. The sequence continues at coordinate 22,992,188 of NC_072731.1, read as the reverse complement.
CTCGATAAGTGTTGAAACATTGTCCACTAAGAAATCACATCTATCTGAGCTGAATTTTAAATGAATGATCCTGCGTCAACACGGAAACGCCGAAACATTTTAGACAAACTAAACTTTTGTTATTTCAACGGATACTGCAATGAAAAACTTGTTTTTATTGAATTCCTCCCTCTCTGAAGAAAGCGTCCGAAGTTTTAGGAAGCTTTTGTGTCTCATTGGTGATTTATCGAGGATTTTTCGTACTCCCGCTTTACACCGCCCAGAAAGCAATCGAATGGATTTCTTCTACATCTACTGAGTGTTTTCCGCTAACGCTATCGTTTTTAGAAAAGCCTATCTACGTGACATGTGTTGCCATGAGCTTTAATATTTTGAGTATGAAACAATTCTCCTTTTAAACACTAACCTCATGTGGCCCATGGGAGATTCTTGTGAAACATTATTTTTGACTAGCATTCAAAAAAGACATTACATATGAATCAGGTTTCACGTGTGAAACATTGTCCAATAGGACTGTGAATTGATGTCTTTCGAGTTCAATGTCAACTGTTTTATCTAACCTTTTTTTTTTACAATTAAGTAATGGCAAAAAGAAAAAAAAATAAATACGAATTTTTAATCCCGTCGGATATGATAGAAATGAACTCAATGCTAACCCTAAATACAACATACATAATGTGTTCACGCAAAGAGTACTTGTCCAATTTGTCTCCTTAGTTAATTAACATAGTAGGCTCATTTCAGTGAATAATTTGAATAGCATTATTAATTTAATGATTCGAAGATTATTGGATGTTTGGTAAAAATTATTAAGTGTTATGTGTGAAAATGTAATAATATAAATGCGGTTATATATACAGTTGGCTCTCTGTTTAATGACGCTCTATTTAACGACTTTCTCTATTTAACGACGGCTTTTCACGGTCCCAGATGGTCAACTGTATTGTTAAAAGCATCCTATTTAAGGATGATTTTTTGTGGTCCCTTGAAAGTCATTAAACAGAGAGCCAACTATATATATATATATATATATATATATATATATATATATATATATGGCTATAGTAAGGGCAATACTAGTATCGTCCATATTCTTTTGTTCTTTTGACATCGTTCTTTACCAGTCACGTGCTCGAAATGCATCCTATTCACCAACTAGATCTGATGTTACAATTGTTGTGTGATCCGGTTGAAAACGATAGCGAATCTAAATCCGAAAAGTACAAGAAATTCGAGAGAACGGAGATTCGATTCCACCTTACGAAATCCAATTAAATTCCGAGGAGTACGAAATTGTTTTCGATGATTAGTTCGATCTAGCAGATTCGTAATGGGTTGAGAGTTCATAACGAACAAAATATTGTTCATGTTGCACCTTTAATTTGTTTCTATCGAAATAAATAGGAGCTTAATATCATAAGAGTGACGAGCTTTATAAAGGGCAAAATAAAAAGGGAATATCTTTCATACTCAACTCCTTCGTAGATAATTTTTACTTGTTACTTTGTCTAAAGGGTAGCTTATAGAGAAATTATTTCCGTTTCGTTTGCTTTGATATGTCAATGATAGCTTAAATTATTTGCCAGTAATGATTTGCTAATATTGCGAGGATCATAAATGAAACAGTTGATTAACTAACAGTTAACAGTTGACAGTTAACAGTGGATTAACTAAACATTGGATTAAGTACTCTATTATGATTAATTGGAGAAATTGATTTTACCACTGGTGGAGAATAGGCTCTGTTTTTCGATAAATTTTTTCTCATGTCTGAATTTTGTTGTGAAGAGGATATTTAAATTTTGTTTCCAGTTGGGGTGGGGATAATATATTTTCTCAATTGATATTTTCTAAGAAAAGCAGAGAAATACATACACACACAATAATAAAACAGTTTTCTATTCAACTGAAGGGTGGAGGGTATTCTACCTCTGCCTTTTCGTGAAAATTATCGCCAAATGACAGCTTACAGAATAAAGACCCACTTTTTACCTCATGAGATTCAAAATTGGGAAACACGTTCTCCAATGGTGGATTTTTAGGGAGGTGCCTTCGGATTCCTTCACAGAAAGCGATATTTCTTCAAATTCGCGGGGCGCGTCGTAATATTGCTTTCAGCTCGTACGCTTCTTAAGGATTGAAAGTTTATCGTTTTCAATCAACCCCCTGCGCGCTCTCATCGAGTTAGTGGGGCTCAGCAGGTAGCTCCGTGGATTTATTATGAGTAATTTATTAGAGTGTGGTGAATTGGTTTGAAGGGGATTTAAGGAGGATCCCCGGGATGCTGAGAAGAGGAACTAATATGCGTAACGATTTCTAATGAAGAAAACATGAAGGTAGAGAGATAAATTTATGTGCTCGAACGGACGTGAATTAAATCAGGGTTAATGATCATGATTAAAATAAAAAAAATACGAATTTTAAGAGAAAAAAAGTGCTTTTTATTTTTTGACATTGATGCAATTAAGAGGTGAGAAAAATGCTGCGCTCGTCAGTTGGATAAGTATTACACTCATCTTTACTTTTTCTTTAAACTTAGAAGCGCATTTTTTAGCAGTTTTAAATATGTTTTTAATGGTTATTTAATTAAGAAATATATTAAATAAAAATGTAATTCTAAAAAAAAATATGTATTAAAAAGAGAGAAAGAAATTGGAATTTCGATTTGATGGAATGTTAGCTCTTTATAGAAATCAACTCGAGAGAGAGAGAAAAAAAAATGTCTAGCTTTGATAAATCTATTCAAGATATCGTTTTTTCCATGGTGCTAAGATTAGTTTTTCTGAAAAATGTCAAAGCTTTTTAAATAAAAGAAAATACTAATGATGAAATCGATGATGAAAAAAAAAAGGTTTATGGAGAAACTAAAGCTTACAAGACATCAAGTAATTACCGCAATGTTTGTCAGAAAGAAAAAAAAGCATTTTAATTTTATTTAAATTAGCGTTATTATCGCGCTATATTTACATTTGTTTGACACTGTTTTTAAGATGTTTTAGAATGCTTCGCGAATATGCTTCTTAAATTACTTACTCTAATTTTGGAAGCCTGTAATTTATAAAATCATCCAGCTTCTCTGCCCCCCCCCAGCCCAAGAAGATATGTTCATGATTAAAATTCAAAATAAATGCTAAAGATTATAATTTTGGACAAATATGACGTACCAATGATTAAATAAATAAATAAAAAATATCATTATGAATTTTTGTAGAATAATTTGTTGCATTGAGATCTACCTATTTTAACTATCTCTGGGAAAAATTAAAGAAATGAAAACAAGATTGTTAGAAATTGTAAGCTAACTTTGTATAGAGTTACAAACCAATGCAACTTCACTTCTCTCAGCATGCCAAGCTTACGGAAAGATTCAAAATGCGTGCCCTTCCAAGTAGTCCAAGGCAAAAAATAGGCTCTTATATGTTATCTTGCTAAATAATAATAAGAAGAATAATATTGGAATTACTGGGACAGAAATGAAAGTCGAAGAGTTCCTGGAAGAAGCCTTCTTGAAAAAATACTCCTTACAATTGATTTTGTTTGCGTAAAGAAAATTACATTTTTTTGGTAGTTTTCTGGAAAAAGAAGTTTTACTTGTAAGTGATAAAAAAAACAAAAACAAGTAGGTTGTAAAGACCCACGATAGGAGTAAAACTTTTATCTCTTCTCGTTTTTCACATTCTGAACTGTTATTTCGCACGTACGCTTTCTCTCACGCCAAGCTCTTGTTCTTTCTGCGTTTGACTTAGGCATATTCACAACATGAGTGTATATTTTAATGAAGAAAATAGATTATAAACATTGAGAAAAGTAAAAACTACTGAAAATCCGCTTTTTAATTGTGGTCAAAAACAATTTAAAAAAAAGTTAATTTTGTAATAAAAGTTAATAAACTAAATATAATGCTAAACTTTGACAATGCGGGTTACTCTTGAACTGATTATTTGACTTGAATCAAAGAAACCCTTGAAAACCTGCATTATTTGAAACGTTTAAAGTGAACAAAATCCACAAATATATGCTTACTTAAGTTAATTTATTAACAAAACTAAATTCATCAATACTATCACTTTTAATTATTTTTGACAGCAAATAAAAAGCAACTACGTCACTTCCATCACACAAAAATGTTGGGGATCAGAAATTCAAAGCTCTCGCATAAAATGTTTCATTTCAAAATAGAAGAGAAAAAAAAATAAAACATGCACAAGGCATGTTCAAGGTTGTAAAAATGTAACGTTCGTCACACTATATAATTTAGTTTTAAAAGTCAATTTATATGATTTATACTGTGTTTTATTGCATGCATATTACTCTAAAGTTTTATTCTTTCTCAAAATTCTGCAAAACCACAAGTAAATAATTATTAAACGCTTGAAACTCACGTTATACAACGAAACAGAGTCTGAATGTTGCGTTCGTCACGATGGAATGATCCTGCTGACAAACTTAATCGCTCTAAAAAACAACCAACCTCAAATTTCTTGAAATTCTTCATTTTTAATTCAACCAAATTTCTTTCGAAATCAATAAATTTCTCAGACGTGGATCAAATTGCTACTATACAAGTACAAAAAAATATCACTACATTTTATTCAACTAAAAAAGTAAGTAAATTTACTAAGAAAATGTAGTTTTTTATGTGATCAGCTTTTCTGTCAAAGCGTATCTGTTATCCCATCGTATTTCGAAAGCATCGTTAATCACTGGAGACAGTTCAACAATTCCCGGAGGATTCTGCCGCCTCCAGTGACCGATTGTTTGGACTTCCTTTCCCGCCGTTTGGTTATCATTTCTTGAAGTTAACTAAAATCGTTAAACTCGTTTAGATATTCAACAACTTTATGCAACTCGTTTTAACTGTTAGAATTTTTATTTCAATATTGTCCGCTTATATAATTAAGCACGAAATTTTCAAATTATTTTGTAAGATACACGTATAATGATTTCGTGAGTGAAGTCATCTAATAAGCACGCATGTATTTTGTTGGTGTCAACACTCTTTTTCTGTTCCCACTGGCTAGTGAAAGGCAATATTATCGTTTGCCCAAAGTATTCAATATTTTTAAACATGACACAACTCAATCGAACCATTAGTTATTCGAATCAAATCATTGAGAAAATACAGAAATATGGAGAGGAAGAATGAATAAATAAAAATGAGTCCTAACAATTAATTTCATCTTCATTCAATTTGTCCTTTAATTTAAATTTTGTGTTTTTGACTCACTTTTATTTTTTGTTCAAACTTTCAGTATCTTAATCCTGCTTCTGATTTTGAACATTTTTGCAATTGGAAGTATGCACTAAAGACTAACGGTTGCGAAAATAGAGGTCTTGCAGGTTAAAACGAAACATTCTGTTTATTTTATGAAAACATTGCAATTAATGTATTGGGTACTGATAGAGAACAATACTTACAAGAAATTTTTCAGTATTAAATAGGGTCCTTGTAGTTCTGACAGCAACCTAATACACCACTGTCATTTATTTATTTTTCAATCGTTAGTTTTAGTGTATAAATCATTATCGGGAAAAAGTTCATCTTGCTTGTACTTGGCCAAAAACATGTTTTACGTACTAAAACAGCCAATGCTTAATATCAGCAGTTATAAAATTAATGCTGTAAAGGAGTTATGCTATTGTAAATTAACAACAGTAATCAGTCGCAAAATTAAACAATCCCTTGACTCTGTAGTATGCAATCTCAGAAAAAGAAAATTATTCACACTCTTGTTTACTTGTTCAATCAAAGAATGACACAACTGCGAAGTCGATGTTCTTTTTTCACGTAATAACTTAATTGATGGGAATGAGAAATAACTACTTAATGCATCGAGGAAATCAAGAATTATTTGAGAAAAGTTTTATTTGTCGATATGATTCATTAGGGAAATAAATGTTTCCCAAGTTTGTTTATCTTAGAAGAATTTGCCAGTTATTGACTCCATTTCTCTTCAAATAAAAACTATGATGAAAAGTGTGGGAAGGTGAAAGAAATGGAATCTCAATGTATTTTATTTTTCGTGTGGATACCAAATTGGATCTTGTGCATTGATAAGGTAAATGTGGTTAAGAATTATTTTCTTTTATTTTCGGAACTTCTAAATTGCATTATTTACTCGAAATAGGGAGATAAGGATGGTTTGGAAGTTAAGACGGGAAAATAATTATATTTTCATTTAATCACCTAATGTGTGGGATGTGTGTAATGATGAAGTAGTGAAGGTATTAATTTGGTTTTATCGACTCGTGCATATTCTTAAATCCAAATGTCTTCGGTAAACTTCTCAATTAAATAAAGGAACAGATTCCACAGGAAAAATAAGAAATTATCGTAGTAGATTTCTTGAACTTTAGTTAACGTAACAAGAACAATATTAATATCCTTTAAACCTTTTTACTTACGAATATTCATTTTCCTTTTCCAATAAATTGACTATTTAATTCCTTCAAATAAATTTATAAGTTACCATGCTACAAATTTTACTTTTAGAACGGGTCCGATAAAATTTTACAATAAAGAAAGCACGTTTTCAATTGATTTTGAGGAATTGAAAACAAGAAATTCATTTTTGATTTTGCCGCATTTTGGTACCTTTGCCCCCCATTCTTATGTAGTTACTTTCAGGTCATGGGGCTTCTGGATGTTTTGCTGAATTTGCAAGGCTAAAACAGATTAAACAGTTAAGCAGTAAGTTACTGCCCCTAAACCAGGGTTTAGGCCAGAAGTGCGTGTAATATACCGCCGACGTGATGAGACAACCGGAATGACGGTATGTTGCTAGGGCTCGACCGATGGCATTTTTCGGCCGATGGGCCGATGCCGATTGTTAGCCGATTGTTCAAAGACGGCCGATGGCCGATGGCCGATTGTTTTCCTCCAAATGGCCGATTGCCGATGGCCGATGCCGTTGGCCGATGGCCAAAAAAAATGATACAATTGTCAGGGATTTAAAGGATCATTGATTCATTTCACTTTACTTCCTTTCTTCGAATAAGGAATTGTAATCACAAAAAAAAAAAAAATCAAATTTTGACCTAAATTTCTATTTTACGATCACCCAATTTCTTCACAAGTTTTTTCGGCACATCTGTACATGCATATGTACCTAAGAACATGTGGATGGCCGAAATATCCATATTGAACGCCTCCTCAGTTAATTATCGCAAATTGTCTTGTGATGTCTTCATGCGCGTAAACTTACGTCACTCAAAAACGTTATGAAATAGTAAGTTGAAAACTCATACGTACGTAGTATGATCTGAAAGTTAGAGGATAAGTTGTATGAAACCGAACCCTGAATAGTTCACATTACCGAAGCACATCTATCTACAAAATAATCACCTAGAACGACTATGCACTTCTGCCAACGTTCGTATAGCTTTTTAGAAGCACTCCTGGAAGACATTTTTCGCAAACTCCTGTAAGGTCTCTTAAGCTTACAGGACTTTCATGTTGAGGATGCACGGTTCGATTGGTCAATACTCTGATATGACAAACAAATAACGTAACGTTTCGTCGGACTTAGCTCCGTGTGACTTTTACCTGTTCCCCAGCAAAAAAACTTTTGGATGGACGCCGCTTTCTTCCGTCAGGAGAAGATAAAGCTGCATCATAGAAGGTAGCGAAAAATTGGCTTCCAGGAGTACTTCCAAAAGTTATATGAACACTGGCAGAAGTACATAGTCCCTCAAGATAACCTTTTGAAGGTGGATGTGCTTCTGTAATGTGAACTATTCTGGGTAAGGTTTTATACAGCTTGTCCTCGAACTTTTGGATTGTGCTACGTACAATCTGTATAAGGTGTAGTTATGCTTCTCCTTTTTTGACTGCTGTATGATGAAAGAGAAAGAACAACAGTTAAAAAAAGAAAGAAAGAAAGAAAAAAAAGGGAAGAAAAACAAAGAGACTGTTTAATAACCTATTGATTTTTTTTAATTGAGCATATAACTAAGATTTCAGTTATATTGTAATGATGTATGGATTCAGGTACACTAAACATAGTTAAAAAACATTAAATTATGTTGTTAAATCATTCAAAAAAAAGAGAATAAAACTATGAAATTGTCAACAAATTACGCAATTAAAGTGCAAAGATTGCACGCAGACATTTTTTGGTCATCAAATTAAACAAAAAGGTAACAAATAAATTACAATACTAAATCATAATAGGAATATTTTTATACTTATTTAAAATTTACGAATAGAAAATTTTGCATTTTTCAAAAAAATAAAACAGTGACATAAATTTTGCTGAAACAAAAGATAGCCATGAAAAGAGCGAGGTTCTTAAAACGCAGCCAATAAACAAACTCAATATTTACACCAAGTTAATAACTGAATACATATACTACTTGATCTGATGTTATTGAATTATCTAATATTATCTGATATTATCTGATAATATTGAACAATTTGATTGTTTAATCTTTTATGAAGCTTTGCAAACAAGTTCAAATTAAATTGTTCAATTTAGCAATAATTTTCTGAAATTTAAAAAATTGCGTAATAGAAAAACCTTGAAACTTTTCTATAAAATCGAAAATAACTTATTCATTGATTTTATATAACTACATAAAAATAGCTACTTACAACAGAAAAAAAATCGATCGATATTAATGATACAAAAAAGATGGCGCATTATGAAATGGGGGAGGGGGGGTCACCCTCTGATTTTGCAGTAACTCACACTTCGGCCCCAACGTCGGCGTAATTTTTTTAGTACAGAACCGCTAAAACCAACGCCTCGGAAGAGTTTCTGAATCTATTTCAGCACTTCCGAAGAAAAAAACTCAAAAGTCCCTTCGATTTCCGAATTATGTTACCATTCAAAACATCTTTAATCAATTTCTTACATTAATGCTCTAAATTCTTTCTAAACAATAGATAAAACTTGAAAAAAAAAAAAAAGTCGCTAATTTTATGAATGGTGTTAGTTTTAAACAACTCAGAAGTATAACTAGAGTTTAATTTCAGAAATTAAGGAAGTGGGAGGAGGGCACGCATGTGTTCTCGGAAATTCAAGAAATAGTCGTAAAAAATAGAGTTCAAAATAATCATAAACATTGCGCAGAAAAACCCTTTCAAAACTTGCACCCAAGTTTGTTTTGACGTGCAGTGGCGGATTTTAAATATAGCAAATGCGCGAGAGGCCCCTTAACCATATGAACACCGCAGGAGTTACAAAAATGCTTAAGATAAATGTTTTACAATTTTTGTGATAGAGAAATAGGGCCCCAAAATGTATTTCGACGAGCACCAAACTTGTAACTCCACCGAAGCGCTACAGAAAAGATTGCATTACTGTGATTTATAATACAAACATCGAAAAATTAAAAATTACCGTCGGCTCAAGAGGAATCTAACAAAATGACACAAAAACCAGTTTCGCCATCTCATATTTGTTTCCATGGTCTCCAATTCGGCAATATATCACCAAATGATCGTCAGTCTGAGACGCTATATTAGTTTTGCATTGAAATAAGTAATTAATAGCCACAAAAAATGAGTAAACAGGCTTTTTTGAACACCCGATCGAAAACAAAAACGGAAGTGCGCAACTGGAACGTACGCACACCCCACATGCGAAAACTTATCCTTCTACAGTTTACCATTTTGGAGTTATGACTTATGAGAGATACATACGTACATCCAGCAGCAAGAAACAACGCAATAATTAACTTGTTTGGTACCTGAATGCAGTATTAAAAACTCTTTCAGGGGTGACTAAAATAGAAATTCATACTGAATTTAGTGTAAGCATTTTTATATGAAAACAACCTTTACTTTGTATTGAAAGGTAAAACATCAAAGGTCCTTTTTTTTTTCAAAAACATCGGCCAATTCCATCGGTTTTTCGATGTTTTTAAGCCGATGGGCCGATGCTTCCTGCAATTTAGCATCGGCCGCCGATGCCGAAGCCGATGGATAAATTGTTGAACCATCGGCGCCGATGCATCGGTCGAGTCCTATATGTTGCATGTAGATCTAACAGCTGTTCCAAAGGTTGTTCTTAGGAAATGAATTTTAAATGAAAATATAACAGAGAGAAATAATGAAAAATACATCAAGGGTAAAGCAAATCTAATAGTCAATAGACCTGACATATTCAAAGTTGATGTATTTAATGACTTAGTTCATTTGTTTGGTGGATCCTTTTTTTCCATTTTTATGTGACAATTAGTCTTATTTAATGGATTGCTTTATTGAAAACTAAACATTAAGTTTAAAGTAAGACAAAACAACGTTAGAAGAAGCACAAATTTGTAAATTTACAAATTTGTGCTTCTTCTAACGTTGTTTTGTCTTACTTTACTGTTCAGCACAAAGGTATTTATTTATCTTATTAAGTTTAAATTTCAGCAATATTGGTTTTCACAACGTTTCACCAGTAAATGCGCTTTGTTGTTTTGATCGCATTCGCGAAAAATGTTGAAAATGAGCTGTGATAAACTTATAATTGCAAAGTGCCACCCTTATCCGGTCTTTTGTTGACTTTCGTGATTTATACAAAAGTACAATTTTTTCAGCTGAAATTTATCATTTTACCTTAATGGAGTAAAATTTACAAAATCATAATTTCTAAGAGAGTTTTATGTCAAAAGATACACTAAGAATTTGGGTTTAAAAAGCTGTTTTATGTAGCTTATTACAGTTACATCTCTTAGGTTTTTGAAAGTGATATCAAAGTGCCGCCACGAAAATAATTATTATTTACGCATTAGACTTTTGAGGTGCAAAAGTGTGGTGTTAGCATTCGACATTCCACAAAATATAACTTCAAGGATATTTTAGAGGTAATGAATAAAAACCGTACTATTTCATCTCTTCAGACTTTTTTAAGCCGGAGAGCTGTTGAAAGGTTTATAGTTAAAATCTAAAAAAGATTTGTATCCCAACACACCTGGGTTAGCTTGTTTAGTTTGTGAACTTTACAAATATGCGAATATGAGAATTTAGAATTTAAATCGTTTCTGATTAATTATACATGCAATTATCCTCTAAAAGTACATTTGCTGATCGCAGTTTATTTATACTTTTTAGTATTTTATCTCGTACATTCGTGATCGAGTCTTCGCTGAATTTTCTTTCTGAAGAAACTGGGTTATTTTTTGCACAGATCAAATGCTATTCACTAAGTTACTGATCGCAATAGTTTATTCCATGTCAGGCAGGGAGAAGCAAATGGATGTAAGTGGTCAATTTCAAGTTTTGAGCAAAGTGCGTTTGAAGTCCATTCCTAGGTAGACTTTCATTCTGTATAGCAGCTCCTACCAGAAATACTAGTACCAATATTTATATTCTTTGCTAGTACTATCTCTTGCCCCAAGACAGAGGAGAGGTTTATCTACCTTTTGTACTGGTTATCTCCAAATTGTTTATTTCGGTACTTACTCGTACTTCCCGTTTCTTCTCATTGCCTCATATATGCTTCGCAGTTGTTGTTAAACTAAATTGTGATTTCGATCAAAGTATCTTTTTACCTACAGCTATCTTTTTATCGCAAACCAATTTTGTGCTAGGCCATAAGCGTTTTGCTTAAGATCCTTACTGTTACAGCTGGCAATGTCTCTTCCGATATTTCTCCGGCTTTCTCATTCCAAGTTTATTCTTACCCAGACAGCTAAACTCGTCCACACACCAAGCTTAGTGCCGCTCTCGATATCTTGACAAGCTGAATCTTTTCATCAATTCAGAAGTAACCCAACAGATGCAATTTTTTTTTCACTCCCAAATCCAAAATGGCATTTATTTCTCATTGTCTAACAAAAAAATCTAACCCAATTTCTGCGCTGTCATGCAAGCAATCTGCCACTCACGCTTTTAAGTGAAGAGAAGAAGAAGAAAAAAAAATGGCGGATCCCAGCAAGGCAAATACCCACTGTGTTCATTGGATCAGTCTTCCGTGACGGTAGATTTTACTTGTACAGACGTTAAAGGAGTTAAGGCAGAAGTGCGTAATAAGATATATTCGGAGGCCATTTTGGGAAGTTCGTTCAGGATTTCTTTTAAATCCTGTTATCCCAAATGGACCTTTTTGAATTGACGCTCAAGCATCGTAGGTTTGCTAGGTTAAATTCGATTTCTTTCAGATGTCTAGTGGAATGGCGTTAGTTCCTTCTTCGCATCCTTTGTGTTTGGAATGGGGAAGTGTTTATGCCGTGAAACATTCGGATCTTGAAAGTGAAATGTTCCGCAGTGAGAGAATAAATTTTGATTCTTAGCTGACGCCTGCTGGAAAGTGATCTAGATTTAAATTGATTGGAGACAATGTTTTCCATTAACAATACATCATGCTGATAAAGTAATGAACATCTATTTTCCAGTTATCTTATGACTGCTGTACAATTTTGGACATATGACACGATTTAATTTGTAAAATCTTTTTTATTTTATTAGAAGTTACTGGAGGAAGAAACTGTGCTAGTTTTGTTTCTCAAATGTTTGACAGATAAAGCTTTCGTATTGCGACAAAGTAACAAGTCTAATGTCTATCTGTTGTTTCACTCGCTGTAACATATCACCATCAATGATAGCAAATGCGATTGTGATCTTTGGTCATAAAGCTTGTAAATCACGTGGCACATGGGGCACGAATACGATTTTTGATATATCCCTATAAAAAAAGTCACACGTCACATAATAGGGGAGGGACCCTTCTTGTTGGAAAATGAGCGATCATTGATTGTGACATATTGGAGCAAAAATTAGACTTCAGACTTGATATGAGCTGCATTATGAGAAGTTCACATATCAAACATGGGGGGGGGGACCAAGGGCGCCCATATGCAAGGGGGGGCTCAAATATTTGCAAGGGGGGGGCTCAAATATTTTCCCTGTGGTTTAGCTGAATATTTTCCCCGTGGAAACTGATTTCAGGACAGATTAAGAGTCATTAAAAGTTGACATTTTTAATAACTTATTCATTAATGGCTGGAGAAGAAATGTTTTTACATTTTTGCAAAGAAAAAAGTATAAAAGCAAGGAAATTCTAATTTCAAAAGGGGGGGGGGGGAGATCAAGTCTCCCCCTGCCCCCCCCCCCTCTATACGGGCGCCCTTGTGGACGTGTAGAGTTCTTTTCTCCAGTAACGAGTGAAGTCAACGTTGTTGTTGTATGTGTAATATGTTAGTTTTTATAAGCTTTCCAAACCCTGAAAAAATTGTTCCACACCCCTTACATATAAATATATAAATTTAAAATGACAGAAAAAAAAAAAGAAAAAAGATGGCAATTGCTTTAATCATAAAAAAAAGTTCATTTAAGAACTAACTTCATAGTTCGCTACACCAGTAAGTGAATTAATTGCGTGATGGTGCCTGGGAAGAGCTCATGCTTAAAATTATTCCTTTAAATACTCGTCACCCTCCAAGGTGATGGCAGTAGTGCAGTAAGGCGTGAGTAACTCGATGTTTTTTATCCAAAGCTGACGATGAACTCGTGTATGCTCCCGAAATGCATTTTCTGTTACAAAAGGAAAACACAATTTGAATTTAAATTATTTTACTTTGCGCATATTGATGCATGTAATCAAGCACACTCATACATTGTATATATATTTATGGATTGAATGTAATGTTCAACTGTTCTATTTTTTCATATTTTTCAATGTCTGTCTCTAATTTTGTTCCCTTGCTGTGTCGCATCTGAAGCCTTACAGGAGTTTATTCGCAGTATTTTCATACTTAGAAAAAAAAAAAAAAAACATGCTCAGCGAGTGAAATCCAGGCTTTATTTATTTATTTTCTGAACTCACCATTTTTCCAAAAGCTTCATGTGGCAAATTTAGGGAATTTAAGGGGAGGGGGCTGTTCTGAGTCAAAATCCATTTTATAGTTGAAGTAGTTTACTAGGTGGTTGTTACAAACATTAATTTGTACGTAACCTTACATGGATTAACAATGTCCATTACTAACTTTTTTTATTATTTGAGTTACTTGTAAATATTTTTCAGTGATGATAGTTGGTGTCAGTTTTTTAAATGAGAAGTAATGAAATTTGAGAGTGAGAGAAATATATTTACATACTTCAAAATTAAGCTCTCCGCCATTTCAACCAAAATGTTTAATTTCTTACCTTTTAATTACTTAATTCATCAAAAGTAAGTTAATTTAAAATTTATCTTCATCTCTTCTTTGCGTGCGGAGTTGATCTTTAATTTATTTTAAAGTGCAACGTTTATTCTTCCTTTATTAATTAAAACGGTCTTCATTACTAACACGTATTCATCTGCATTAATGAGGCAATACTTCATCATAATTAAACCAAAATATTTTCATACTCTCGTTTATTTGTGTTTTACAACGCTGATGTCTTTCTTTCTTTTTTTTCTTTTTTTTGACACATTTTGTAGCAATTAAAATTGTCGTTTTCACACATTACACCATCTATCATTTATCATAACTTAAAAAAATATGTATATTTTTTTTCCTGTTAATTATAAGACTTTTTTATTGCTATTTATTCGGAAGATTTTTTTTTTTTTTTTTTTAAGTTGACGAAATTGCCTTCCGTCATTTAAATAATTCGAGAAGCAAATTGTAGCTTTGGTTGCAATTCGTTGCTCGTGTTCGCTTCATTAAAATCAATATCTTAAGCGCTAATGAGATTTTTGAGCTGAATTGTTTTTTGAATTAATAAAAAAGAGGTAAGATTGAAATATGATTCATGTGTTATAATAAAAACCATTGCTTAGGTGTATTACGCAGAAAAAAGGTAATTATTTCAATCATTAGTTCAAGTAAACATTCGTTAAAAATCAAATGCAACTAATTGTCTGAATTTCCCCCTTTAATCTATTAGTTTTTTTTTTTTTTAACTTGAACAAAAATTTAAACGATGTTCTGTTTAATTAGAAATAATGCCCTAAAAAGTTTTTAGAATACTTTAAAAAGTATTTATTATTTTTTTTTCCTTATGTTCGAAAAAAACTTCATGAGATTTTGTTGACGCTATGGCTATGTATTAAAGAGAATAAGCAACTCTCAATGATTAAGTTTATATAGTAAAAATAATAGTTTACACAATTAAATAAACACGTTCTTGTAGAAAAATTAACTAAAAGATGAAAAATAATAATATTTGAATGTAAAATATATTCATCAGCTAGACGGTGTCCCACAGCTGAGTATACAGTCGACTTGCGTTACAACGCAATTCGACTTACGCAAAAAAGCTATAACGCGAGTTTTTCACCAGTAACGAATTGTAGACCTAACGCGAAATCTTCGCCAGCAGTACGACAACTTTCGGAAGAGAATCACGGTGTGCAAGCCACGGTTATTCGCTACTAAAAATATTTTTTCGTGAATGGACCTTCATCCCTTTAGTATCACTAGCAACGGAAGTTCACACACCATGCTCTTTCTACTGTGCAAATAACTACTCATCATTTTTTATTTATTTTTTCATTCAAAATGCTAAATTTCAGGAAATATAAGGACACCTAAAAGGGCTGTTTCATCTAAAATTTATGAAGATAGAAATAAAAAGAAAAAGTTTCTGACATTTAAAGAAAAGCTAAAGATTCTCGACGTGCTTGAATAACTAAAAAATGCGTCAAAAGTAGCAGGGAAATTAAGTATGAGTGAATCTTCCATGTGTACAATTAAGAGTCAAGAAAAAGGAATTCGAAGAGTATGCAAGATGCAAAAATTACTATAATGGAAGCTGCTTTTTTATTGTGGATTAAAGAGACCATAAAAATGGATGTTACCATAGATAAAGATGTTATAAAAGAACTAGCGAAGCAACTGTATTTAGAAATATATTTTATACTAACAGTTTCATCACGCAGAAAATAATCATCTTCTTCCTTTTTTAAGTTACAAATGTTATTTCTGGATCTACTGTACAGCACTATTACAGTGCATTTTTTTATTATTATTACTTACTGTACGTACCGTACTGGCTTATTTTATGTCTCTTTTCCATTGATCATTGATTTGTGCATTGTAACAGTAGATTATGTTGTATAAAACAGTTTAAAAAACAGTTAAAATTCAGTTCTTTATATAAACCATCCCTTAACTATACATTACCGTTATAAGAAACGGTAATGTATAGTTAAGGGATGGTTTAAAGCATTTTGAGGTGGTATTTGCAAATGTCTAAAGTAACTGGGTACGTTTATTAATATTTGTACACACACCTTTTCCAACAACGCGAAATTTCGACTTACGCGAGGATCTTGGAACGCACCCCTCGCATATGTCGGGACTCGAATGCATCTTATTTTTAAAAAATAGCTTAAAATCAAAGGAATAAAATAATTGACCAAAAAATTAATTTTAATGCTTATTTTTAACTTAAATGTTTACAATGCATGAAATGTATTAGAATAGATTTCATTCCGGACGCCTAAGAGTGACATTGATTTAGGAGAAAATATCTGTTTTAAAAAATATTGTCGTTGTAATTCATATTCCTACTTTTTCTTTAACACTCATCCTCAAACCTCGTCCACCCCCCTCCTCCCCGCACCGCGGGGATTGCAGACGTGCTAGTTACAGAATTTCCGCCACTGACTACACATATTATTCTGTATATTATTACGTTCGTTTCGAGTGTGGTTTGAGGTATTGATGCATCAGTTTTCATGTCAAAATATTGACTCAAACGCAGTCTAGACATCGGATTAAATGATCACTGAAGCAGCCACCTGACACATGGTAGCAGGAGAAATAGCTCCAACAGGCGTTCGTGTACCTTAAGATTGCAGGCTGTTTCCAATTTTGTTTAAACTCATTGCACTTCGAGAAATAATATCTTTCGGCAGACAGGTTGCATAATTCTTTGTTTATACCTTAATTTTCTTCCTCATATCTTCCAACGGAAAAGGATTTGCTGCAAGTAATCACATTTGAAACAACGTTTGATTCTGTCTTGCAAAAACATTTATTGAAAATATATGTATTTACGTTAGGGTGGTTCGAAAAAAATCTATTTCTTTATTTCGGAATCGCGGTACCTCTCAAAAGTTGTAGTTTCATATCCTCAATTGGGGGAAAAAATTCTAAGTTGACATCTTCAGTTCGCGCATGAGGCTGAAAATATGAAAAAATATGCTAAAAATTAAGTTTTTCAAAAAATAAAGATTAGTTTTTTTATTATTTTTTCCCGCAAATGCCAAATTGTCAGTATATAGCGTAATTTGAACCTAAAAAAAATATTTTATAGCTTTCACATAAGATCTTTCGTTTGCGATATGCCTTAAATTGGGCTAAAATCTCCTCCCAATCCCAATTGAGGCCCCAATCCCTCATTTTTCTCCAATTGAGGATACCAAACTAACTTTTGAGAGGTAACACTGTTCTGAAATAAAGAAAACTATTTTTTTCGAATTACCCTAATGTACTACTATTTTGGGGGAAAGTGTTTCATTTATTTTGCCATCAATTGGAACTTGCAATGAAAGAAAGACTCCTATTTGTGTATATATTTATGTTGAACAAATATCATACCACATGTGGATATAGATAATTCTAACGTAAGATAGATATTCAATTATTGCTTAAATGTGTTATTTACAGAAATTTTTCTGAACACAAAGGAGTGTTTTTCAACTTTTAATATGCATTTCTTTGTTTATGTATAGTAAACAAATCTGTTGTGAACATGAAATATCTTCTTTGTGCACTACTATTTTGCCGTGGGCAGGTAAATGGCAGCATATGCAGATGCGGTTTTCGAGATATTTGATGAAACACGTTTTCGATTCGATACTAACAAGGAGGAAATATTGGACTTGGGTATTTTTTTCGCGCTTTTTTTCTGCATAAACCAAATAACCAAGCTTGTGCAATAGCGTTAACGTACAATAAATAACAAACATCAAAAAAAAAAAAAAGTAATAATAATAATACAAATTAATTTGAATTCTGTTATTTTGAATTCAAATTATGTGTTTCGCAATCACGAGTTGCAGAAGTCCCTGGTCCAAGCTGAAAAAGGAACCACAACATCAAGGACTGTCTGTCAAATGAGAACAGTAAGCAATCGTGGTTGCTCAAAAAAAAAAAAAAAAAAAAAAAAGAAAATGTAAAAACTGCTTTTTACCTGCCCACGGCAGCAGTAATTAATGCATTTTTTTAAATGGCTAAAAATTGAGCTGCCTTTGAAATCTGAAAGAAGAAATCTTTTGTGATTATAAAACTTCTTTAAAAACGTGTTATGAAGCTTCGCTAGCACTCACAAAATAGCTACAGAGGATGTGACTAAAAGTTGAAACAAAACACGTCAAAATAGACTCTGGGATGGGAAAAATGATTTTTTTTTTATATTTTGCATATGTTTGGTGCCACGAAAAGAATTGGTTGAAATTAGTTCATGGGTAATTAAAATAAAAAAGTGAGTTTAAATTTGAGTGAGAAATTTTTCGTGAGTGCAACATTTACTTACAAGGAAGTAAAAGGATGATTGATAATAGCAAGGATGCTCGTAACTATGTAGGTTTCTTTTTATTCGTATGTAGATCCTAATCAGGCCCGGCTCCTGGGGTAGGCAATCTAGGCAACCTCCTAGAACGGCATATTTTAGGGGCGGCAAATTTGAAACAGTTTTTAGAAAAGAATGAGTATCTCTTTCAGCGCCATAATATTAACTGCTTCATTGCTTAAAAAAAAATTTATAGTGTGTACCAGTGCTTGGACATGCAAAACATAGTTCAGAATTTAACTAGAAATTTAATTTTAGAGGCGGCAAATTGCGTGATTTAAGTCTTTTGAAAATATTAATATCTCTTTCAGGTCCATAAGATGCACTACACTAATGTTAAAAAAGAGCATTAAAAGTGTGTACCAGTGCTTGGACATGCAAAACCCAATTTGGGGTTTAACTGGAAACTCTCTTCCATTTTTAGCACTTTACTATTATTTTTATTTTATTAATACATTATTATTTTATATTATTAAAATTATTATTATTTTATATTATTAATAATATTATTATTCAATGGACTGGGGAGGGAGGCACTTGTCTATATCGCCTAGGGCGGCAGAACTACTAGAGCCGGCCGTAATTCTAATTATATGTTTTTATTAATCACTGACTGCTTTTTTTTTAAATACCTGTTTTGTTTGCTTAGAAATACCCTGAATATTTTCACATCTTTCAGTCCTTGTGTAGATCCATTAAGAAATAATGAAGGAAAAGAATATTAACTGTGACATATCTAGAATTTGTGCTGGGGAAAAAAAAGATTGTATTCCTTAGTATTTAATGTATTAAAGAGCATCTTTCATACAATATTGTGACTGCCAAAATATTATGAAACAGGCCAGAAAAATGTTTTCAGTCGGTAGAAGTTTTGGTGTTCGAAAGACATAATTCCGTTATCCACCTTTATGGACACTCCCTCTTCCAGTACGCTCGTCCACTTTCTGCAAATCCAGAGGATCGCTGCAAATCCTCTTACGCTCCAAAACGAAGAGGAGAACCGGAAAAGTTTCCTCCGGCCTTTAAACTCGAGGACTGGATTGTTTCAGTTGGCGATCACTGACCAAGAAAGATTTAGGGAATAAGGGGTTTCCGAAGAGATCGTCTGTCCCCCCCCGGGGGGGGGGAGTGATCCGTTACGTCCTGTTTGGTTCACGCATCGATCGCAGTTTTAGCCACACGAGAGAAATTTAAAGTGACACTTTCAGTTTGTGCCACATTTAACCCGAATATATATTATGCCTCCAGGAAGTCTATAGATTTTGCTGCCAAGAACAGCTTTCAGTTTTCGGTTGGAGAATTCTTTCGTCGGCAAGTACCTCTAAATTCTCCCTTGTTCAACTTTTTCAAAGCTTTAGTGATCCATAAGGACTGTTCCATTGGAAAAGATTTGTCTTTAATGTTCTGTTCAAGTCACATAAATTTCTATTCCGTAATCCTAGGAGTTCCATGACCAAGGTAATCTAGCTTTAGAACAAAATATTTCGTTACTTTTCATTGCTTTTCTACTTCCTCATATTTTTCTTACTTACAGTAGGAACTGCTGACTTACCAGAGAACATCATTAGCTTCTCGAACCTTACCACCATATAAAAACTTGAAATTAAATATATACATACAGCATACACACACACGCGCGCTCGCAAATAACAGACATAAATTTATATTTTTAAGGATATACATTTTTTCAGCTAAAAACTGAAATTATAATGATATTAAGAGTAGTAAAATGTTTTTTATTTGATAAAAAAAAAAAAAAGAATGCGTTTTAATTCTTAATTATAAACATTATTTTATGTTTTAAGTGACGACCTAATTTTCTTTTTAGAACTAATTTTGTTTTACATTTTGTAGCAACTTTTTGGGGAATTATTATAACTTGAGACATGCCAAGTTGGCGATAAATTTCTCATCCAGCATGATAGGGCATTAACTGCGGTCAAGTGAGAACAATGAGCAATTCGTCATTGCTGAAATTTTTTATTATCTACCATTTTGCCAAAAGGCAAAAACTGCTTTGTCTAAAATAATTTTATCTTTTACTGAATTTACTATAGCCGCTTGATTGTTTGTCCAGAACAGAAAAACACGAATTACTTAGTGTGTGAGACAGCGTTGAAGAGCGACTCTAGATCGATCGAGCGCATTATAGCGCCTGCAGCGTGGAAAAGAAAATTTAAAGTGACATCTTTTTAGAATTGCCCCGGTCAGCAACAAATGCGGGATAGAACAGAGAGAAAGAGTGAGAGCGAACGAAAAGCACCATTGTTGAGCTAAAAGTCTCTCTGAAATTTGCTCGCTTAAGCGGTTTCCTTTTTTTTTCTCTTTCTCATTTTTTCTCCCTTATTTCCTTAACCTTATTTTTTTCTCCATATCCCTTGAAAGGGTCGGGCGAAATAATAAGGAGATGCTTATTTTGAAAAGAAGCTGTATCTTTGGGAACGAACATTAGAAAACGTATGCGTAAGGCAATCCAGGTTTCGTCTTTTTCGTTTTTTCAATTTGACGTTTTTTTTTATTTATATATATTTTTTCTTTTTCTTTTCAAATGTTCTCATCTGTTCAAGTGCCACAAACTAAGAAATATATTATTAACGCAAATTACTCGCTTGGCTTACGTATATGAAGAAAGATCCTGTTTTTTTTTCTATTGAATTTTCTCTTTTTATTCATGAGTTTATGATAGCATTTTATTATACATGGTGTCCGGAGAGTTCTTGACAGATGTTAAAAATTCATAGAAAGCAGCAAATTAAAAAAAAGAAGAGAAAAATCGCTATAGCGTCGCAATAAAAAATTCTTACTGTGATGATACAGCCAACAAATTGCTTTTTTTTTTTTTCATTTTTCTTTCTTTTCTCCACCCCCCTCTTTTTTTTTGATACCATGAAAATCTTTTGAACCTGTGAAGTATTATGGTACGACAATGTTGCATTTCTATGAATTTTAAAAATGTGTCAAGGAATTCTCGAATACCATGTATTTCTATATTTCAGACTTCCGAACCATCTATGAAATTAAACTAAATTATAATTTGCGGCTACATTTAGTTGAATAATATAATTTATACCCTTCCAAGAATTTCTGTTGTGAAATGCGCTGTTCCTTTATGTCGCAGAATATAGTTGTTACTCACTGGATCATCTGCTTCCCCCTCTCCCTCCAACTAAAGCATAATAAACTCTAACTAAATAAACTCTAACTAAAGAATTTTTATAGAACATTTCCAATTGCAAAATAATATTTTAATTTTAAGCTATACAAAGATGGGCACATGTTTTGTGGAGCAAAAACTAATCGAAAATAATTTTTTTTTAAATAGATTTTATGTAAAAACGGAATAGAGGAATAATATGTATTGTATGGAAAGTCATGCACTTTTATTGTTAAAAGAAAAAAAGATAAAAACACGAGTTTTACGTGGAATTGCGGGGCTACAATAGTATGCAACTGTTGGAATTTGTCTTGATTGGCTAGCAATGAAGCCAGCTCAAAAATTTGAAAAAAAAAAGGAAAAACTCTTTTTCGAGACGGCTGCAACCCCGATGCTTACATTAGTAATTTCTTAAATTATGAAAATGTGTTGGTTTTTAATTTCATAATGAATCTTCATAATGGAAACTTCATTAATTTCTTAATGACTTTTTTTTTTCTTTTGCAGTCTTACCTGATTTAAAATTCCGTTGAATATGCTTATTAAAACAATAAAATGAAAAAAAAGAAAGTGAATTTTAACTTTGTAGCTCAACTGGTTTATGTCACCTTTCGATGTATGACACCAGATTGTTTTTTATCTTTTTTCAAAGAAAAAGCTTTGTGAACAATAATCTGTGCTGCTCTTTTTCTACCCTAGTAATTCTTGTTGGATAAAACAAAATAAAAAGCAAAAATACAGATCTAAATTCGAAGGAAATGTTGCAAAATGTGAACAGAAAAGGATTTCTTTCCATATTTGTTTTTAATCTTTTGCATTTTATACTTAAAATTGAGCTGATCAAAAATTTGCGATTCCACGCAAATACCCCCTTTTGAGAACGATCATTTTTCTCTAATCTCCTTTGTTTAAGCCGAAGTGCCAAATCACATTTATATATTTCAAAAAGAAATACAAAAACTTTCTGACACAGATGAAACACTTTCCTTTTAGCAATTCAAAGTTTAAGGTTAAGCATCAGTTTTTTAAATTACACCGCTTTGATTGCATGAATATTCAATCACCGTATCCGTAAAGGTTTTTGAAAGGAATGGAGAAAAAATATCCCTGGAGAAATAGTTATACGGATTGGCATTTTTCACCTATAGCGCCATCTATTGACAGAGATATTCATTTTTCAGTCGCTTTATTTTTTTTTCTTATTTCTTATCTCGATCATAATTTTTCTTTTTTGTCATTTTTCTTTCAAATTCCCCTCTGGGGTTTCTTTTTCACTACTTGGCATAACGGTGACAGATCGCTTTTCTAAATGCATATTCTGGCTTGAAGAAGTACTTGGATAGAAAAATTTAAATTTGATTTCTGCTTTAGAAATGTTGTAGTAAATAAACTAGAATCCCCGCTTCATATATGTAATCCATATTTTATGATTTTAGCTATTACGATGCGAGATGATATTTGCTGTATGATCTGAAGAATGGATACAGATATGAGAACTTTGATTTTCAACGACTTCTTCCAATAACTCTTTAGAAAAACGTTTCGTAATTTTATTTCATCTCGCCATTAACTCCATCTTTTAATTATTTACAAATGCGAACCAAGGTTTATTGGTCTCTTTCTTTTAATTATTTACAAATGCAAACCAAGGTTTATTGGTATCGAATCCATTTAATATTTGTGTATTTATTTTAGAATTGGGTGTCGTTACTTCAGTAGAATGCCTTTTTGTCTAAGTAATCGAACTACTATGTAATGCCTTGTTAAAATAAAACTCAATAGTTGTTATAAATGGCTAGTTCCATGCGTGACTTACTCTACTAGTGAGATAAACCTGAATCTTAAAATGACTATGAAAATGCTATTTTGACCACAAGATTTGCAAGTTGTTTTACCTTGACTGATTTTCGATTTATATATCATAGCCATTAAATTTTATCTGTTTCATTGCACATTCTGTGTGCACATTCATTGCACATTCAGGAAAAAGCTCAGTTGTGACTCACACTACACAAAAAGGAAGTGATTCTTTGTATTAAGTACAAAAACTCCTGTTTTTTGTTCTGTTGAGTAAAAAAAAAAAATTTTTTTAGGTGGTTGTATCTTGTAATGATAGTACTTTAATTTTATATTACTACTAGATAAATGAAATAAATAATTAGTTTATAACATGACATTTTATATGTGACTCACACACCAATTCCCCTAAATATTTTTATTGATAATTCTAATGAAAATACATACAAAAACTACATAAAAAACAAACTGTTCTTTATTTTACATAAATATTAAAGTTGAATCTATTATGCATATAAATAATTTTAGAAAAAATGAATAGAAAGGTAAATCCACAGTTCTGTGTTATGGTGTACTTTGCCATGGAATTATCCAAATATGTTATTTGTTTTGCAACTATTGCTTTAACTACATGAACGATTTACTTTCAATGCAGTATTTTTTTAGAAACAAAACAACAGCAGTGATACAAACAACAACAACAATAATAATTGGCAATTAATTATTTTACCTTGATCAGCTAGCTAGTATTTGTTAGTTTTAGTGTTTTGACATAACCATGCTTTAGGATGTCAGCACTTCACAAATTTTCAAAACACTTTACATTTTAAAAGTTAGTTTCAGTTATTTTGTAAGCGACGCAGGGAGGAAGTTTTGTTCGAAAAATTTTGAGAAATATTTTTATTAGGAATTCGCGCAAAATACTTGCTGTAATTTACTATACTTTTATCAATTCCGTTATCAACAAGCAACAAATTCTATTACTATCCGCGAAAATTTCTCTTCAACATTTTTCACGCTTACCATTGCATCTGCCTCGACACTTTTTATCAAAAGCAATCCGTCTCTGATATAATTATTCATTATTCTATCTGCGTTTATTACATAATGAATGGAGATTTTGAAAGGATTTTCGCACAGAATCACCGGAGACTTAAAACTTCCCTCAATAACGCGAGTAAATAAAAATGGGCTAATTATTCGGCGACATCACGGAAATCCTTTTCCTAGAGCTTCCTTTTCTTCCGGAGATTACGCGGACGGTATTTACCCATCGCAGAGACAAAGAGAATAAATAAATAATTCGCTTCCAAAGGAGGAGATAAGCTGCCGCCATTGAATTCTGAAATAAGAAAACGAACGATAGATTGAAAAGATGAACGCGATACGAATGTGTAAATGACAGGCACCCGTCATAGCCTTTCAATCTGCTGATGAACCACAGCAAGCAAGAAAACAACTAATCGAAAACTGCTCGCCAACAACAGCGTCGACAAGTCCTGTAAGAGGCTTTATTCTTCGCCACAATGGCTCAGAATCAATAAAGTACGCCGACGTATATTTACACGGACTCATTACTAACTTGGGGGGTTCTTATAAGGATTCTTTATAATTTCCTAGAACGCATTTCGGAATAATGGAAGACATATCGAAGAGGGCTCGTGCTTTGAAATTTTCAGCCAGTCTTTCTCAGAGAGAAGCCTAATTATAATAAGGTGTCTGATGTGGGCATTTTCATAGAGATGTTGGTTTACATATGCAGTGAAACCTGGGCAAAACGACCATCTCTTGTTGCGTTGGAATCTGGTCATCGCGATTAAAAACGTTCCGATGCTATTCCCTCACCAGTATGTAAGGGTATAGCATCGGAATGAAAGATGCCGATTTCCATTATGTACCAAAAAAAAAAAAAAAAAAATCTACTTCGAAAAAAAGTAATACTAGTCCTCCAACAACTTCCTATCTTTTATAGCGCTGGACTAGTGGATGGTTCTTTCCAAGTCGGGGATAGAGTCTGAGTAATCCGAGTGACAGACAGTGGTTGCAACCTACCGACCAATTGCGAGCCATACAATACTATTCTGGTATCGATTTTCCAATCGTTATCATAGAATACAGAAAAAAGTTTTGTGTCTTAGCGTTCAAATTTTTCTTACCCTTACAAACGTATAAAAAGTAATTTAAAAGGAAAAAAAAATATTATTATAATTCAACTCTATAGTTCTCTCTTTATTCCTGCCTTTTATAAATGTCGCGTTCGCTCGATTTTTCTTTTATTTCAAAAAGTGGAGCTGGTGAACAGATGGATGCACTTGGAGTAGAAGCGGAGTAGAGAGCGAAATCCAAAGATTCAAAAGGAAAAATAATTCTGCATTGTTTAACTAAAATAAAAACATTAATTCGCGAAATAAAACTTATTATCGTATTTTTTCCCCTGAGTTATCGTCGCTTCAAAGCAACATTAGGATATATTACTGTTATTGCTGGGATTAGGTACCTTACTGTTATTCCTGGGATTAAGTATCTTACTGTTGCTCTTAGGCGGCGATGCATATTTTAAACTATACTGTATTGTAGTTACAATTTAGTACTACTATAATGAGATTTTTTATACGAAAAAAAAGTAGGAAGCTATGGTTGGGTCATAATATTCTAAAAAAAAAAGGATTCTTTCCCTCAGAATTATGCATTTGTTACTAATGTATATCCTGTCATCCCACATCACGAACAAGAATTTCAAACTTTCTAAAGTTTTCAGCCCGCATTAAAACTTAAGCGCTAATTAACGTCCCCAACTTTCGTGTACTAATGCTCAACGATAAATGGTTTCTATCCTATTTGCCCGTCTCGGTATTGTTTACACATCCTCGATGATGTATTCATACGCCCTGCCAGACTGAAACATCGCATAAAATATTCCTGACTTCCAACAGGTACCCAGCTCGTTGTTGTTTAAAATTTTCGAAAACCCTTCTGTATGAATTAAGAATAATTGTAGAAGCTGACAAGAACTATAATCCCTACGGACGGCAAAACTTCCATGTTGTTCCGTAAACTACAAAAGAATATCTTCATCTCGGAAAAGGATTTCCATGATTTGAAAGTGCTCACTATTCACGAAATCCGATTTAAATAGAAATCTTTTTATAAACACGGCGTCAGAATTTCCGAGAAATGTCGGTTCACTCTCACAAACCGAAGCAAGATCAAATTATAAAACTACTGTAGAGAAATCTCAGCATATTCTTTAAACAGACATGGTTTTTTTTTTTTTTTTTTTTTTTTTTTGGTTTTACGTTCGCATCGTTCGATTTTATTCTGAAGGGAATAAGGAGGAATGTTTGAAATTTGCTCGACTCTTGTTTTGCTCTCAGCCCGAAGTTTGTTTTCGTGTCGCATATATTGTCAAAGAAATGCTCTGTGAGCTTATTCATTAGATAAATGTTTTGTCACTTCAATTTGTCGCATTCTTGTATTTTCTTGTGAGTTATAAAACGAAGAAAAATTTGTCTAGATTATGTTTTCTAGTACAACATGCTTTTTAGAAAATATATTCAATATAACTTGCTCTTTATCTATCAATATATATCTTTATTCGTTTGGAAATTGTAGTTCTCTTGATGCGATAAAAGTAAAATGTAAACATAAAGCGGAATCATTGAAACGTAAATTATTTCATAAGTTGGCAACTATTTGGCTACGTCTGAGCGATATTTCGCTACACTTCACGTCTCCATGGCTCTGTGGTACAAGCTTCACTTTGTATGCCATAGGTCGTGGGTTTGATTACAGCTGATGCCCTGAATGTTATTTCCTCCTCTCTGAATTGTATGTCTTTCCTGTGTTTGTCCGATGGCATAGTCACTTTTTTCGCGGTCCTCAATGTATGTAAAGCTCATTAGCTTCTGTTATAAACAGTATTTTTTTAAGAAGCAAAAACGAGACTCCAAAACCAGTGTCAACTCGGCTACACCAACCATCAATATTTGAATCTGACCCTCCTTGTCCTGTGAAGTTCTCCCTGATGACAAGTCTTGGATGTTGAATCAAGGCTGATCATTTTTTCCTCTTCTTACAACGAATTTTTTACCTGTCATCATGCTTTCTGTTCGCCTTTATCAAAACTCATTGTTGTGTCATACACAGGTCAAATAGGTCAAAAAATACCTTTTAAATCGAAAGTCTCTATATCTACTCTCGATACAACGATACAGCCCTAAGTAGCGACAAATTATATTGAATTCATTTAGTATTGTTGCATCGAGTTGAAACTATGTCTCTCCAATTCAGTGTGTCTCACTGACAATTGGGTTAGAATCCGTATAGCTAAATATGCTAAGTACGAATATTTATCTAAATTTCATTTCTGGTATTAAATATTTGATACGTTACTTAAGAGATCATTGCAAATAGGAACTCATTGACTGCTTTTAACGAAATTTCAGTGTCGCCTTTGCCAAGTAATTTCATTTCCATACGTAAAATTTAATCCTCAGTCAATGGAATATATAAATATCTATAAGACATGATATTCCTTTCAAGGAGAGAGCATGATAAACAACATATGCGACTTCAGCCAATGCCCTTTTCGAGAGGAGTGGACTTTGCATTAAAAATCATATTTTAATGCTTTCAAATATGCAATATCAAAGCTGCCGATGGGTGTAAACGAGCGCCGAGAGTTGCCATTTTCTCTTCCGTAATTCTGGTGGAACGAACTTTAAAATGCAGTTCACAAAATTTCTACCATGAATACTACATGGGGCATAATGAGGGTTGCTTTTAGATAGTGTAATACAAGCACCAGAGAGGCGACTCTAGTTTGAAGGAAATATTGTTATTATGGCGATGTCCTGACGAAGGAATAAATTTAATGGATTGTTTTCGAGAAGAGAGATATCATTTGTCAAGTATTTCATTTTGTGAAAGTTGATATCACATGTACTACATGAAATAAACGGATATAGTTTTATCTGCTCCAGTTCTACTCATTTCAAAAGTTTCAACTAATATTTTTCTTACTCGTCGTGTGTGTTTTCGTTCAAATTTTTTCTTGATTTTAATTCTCTCCAAAATGCTGATAGGAATCATTTTTGTTTTTGTTCACTTTCCTAAAATATTTTAACTGTAAAATAGCTGTGTGTCAAAAATAGTTTATATCTCACAGCTTCTCATCCTTTCATTTAAAAAATTTCCCTTTTTTCCCTCACGGATATGCAGTTTTTATTAATGATATGTACGCGATCGATTTACATTTTATCAATTGCATTGTATACTTACGATAAATCTCCTTAAAACAAGCTAGGCTGCTATTTGTTGCAACTGCATACACTCGCAACAGTTTTTCTAGCTGATTGTAGTACTAAAGTTAAGTTCTAGGTTGTTGTATCTAATGTGACTGCGTCGAAGATCATGAACATTTGCAGAACTATGAATTAGACATCTTCGGATTAATTAGAGGCTGGAAATATTCTTTCATGTTGCACCACTATCAACAAATGTCGTTACTACGTGAAAAATTTGGCTACCAATTTTTCATCATGGGGGGGGGGGGGGGGCAGGGGTACCTAGGCTGTCAGGGTGGGTATAATTTAAATTCTCCTGGCGACATTTTTGTGATGACGTCTACTGATTTTCCGGCAGACATTGCAAAATCTGTCGATGTTTTGTCAAGATCGCTTCATGTCGTATAATGTGCAACTAGTGTTACTCAGAAGCAATGATGAGCTAGTAGTAATAATTTGTTTTATTATTTCGTTTTGAAAATATTTTACTGTTGTTCCACTGTGTCACATTCGAGTTTTTTGCTTTATGTTCCTTTGCCAGTGCTTTCTTTGTTTTAAAGAACTACCTAAAATAAATAATTACATTTAGATTGTGTTTTCATATAAGTCGTAGCAAAATCCAGTTTGAAAATAAACTTTATTTTAATGGTTATGAGAAACATTAAAAAAAAAAAAAAAAACTTTCCCGAAACCAAAGAAATGCAGCAAAAGTAAAACAAGCCTCCTGCTAACGAGGTAACCTTAATTGAAGCTTTAAAAGAAAGGAACGCCCTTTTTGCTATATTCGGTTGAGTAATGACCTTCGAATTAAGAATAACGCAGCTGAAAAAAAATTTGTGTAATGACTTTTAAACGAAAACAAAATAGCACTGTTAAAAGTTGCTTGTAATGAAAAGCAGAACATGTTAATGGCTGTGAAGGGGAAAAAAAAGAATACATTTTTTCTTCTTAATTAAAGAAAAATTTCGGAATGATGTATTTTAAAGCGACTGCGAATATTATTTTTTATACATTCCATTTGACCATTTTAAAGATGACGTAGCTTTCATCCCTCCCTTGTAGAGAAACTCGTTATAGTCATTACGAACTCTAAATCAATTAATTTATTTCGTAAAACCTCAAAGTTCCATTCATTAAAAAAAAAACTTTGGGAATCTAAACCGCATTTAAACATTGTTTTCTTGTTTCATATAATTAAGTTTATCAACAATAAACAAAGCCTCCGTTTTCCCCAAAAACCTTTGACTTACATCAATTTGTTTCATTGATGAAGCATTCAAACCATATTCACAAATTTGAGATTTTTGTGATTTTGTACAAAAATGGGTTGGATAGCAGTAAAAATGTGTATAATTTAAGAGAAATTGTTCAGTTCGATTAGGAATTTGTTACAGAAAATTAAGATATTTTAATGCGTTGGTTCGTTTCGGTTCATTATATCGGTTCGCTGGCCTCAGTTTGGTTATCCATCAAAATATAAGTTTGTTGTGGAAAAAAAATAGGTTGGTTCCTTTATCTAAAACATCAGTAAGTTTTTAGAGTTATAAACTTCCAAGTCTTGAGCAGATTTCTGCAACATTGGGGGGGGGGGGGGGGGAGCCACTAGTTATATTCAAATTAAAACATAACTTAACGCGTTTCTGTACATTTATGTCAAGAGTTTCAGAATTCCACATGTTGCAATATCTATTTGTTTGAATGCATGTAGAACTTTAAAAAAAAAAGAAACCAATGAATTACTTTTGAGAATGTATATTTTGAAATATAAAGAAAGTACTTAAATACTAATTTGCTACTTTTAATACTTTTTGCTTTAAAATCATACATTAAAGAATGATTTCTCTTTAATTAGCATTCACTTTGCAAACTAAATTGACACTGGAAAATGATTAAATAATTAGTTTTGTGGTTCGTAGAAGTGACCTAAAGTTTAGATTCTAAACTGTCCCTCCGGGAGTCATTACAAACTTTGCTTGTAGTCATTTTAGAAGTAGTTCATCTGGAAAAAAAGTTGAGTTTCTGTTTTAGTGCAACGAGCGCAGCTTATTCACTAATATTTGAACTACACTGGAAATTAAATTGATTGATATAAATGAATATTTAATTAACAAGTTAGTTATGAACTTCAAAATTCAGCATCACTAATAAAATTCCTCACTTATGTAATATACGTTATATTTGAGCCATTCTTAAAACATAACTTTTAAGCAGCACTGAAGTACATTTGTTTGATGTTAAGCTTAGGGATAAATACTTATTGTATTTCTACTTTAGCTGCTCCGATTAAGTTACATAAGTGCTTTATTGAACTCAAAAATTTGACAAAATATTGAAATATTGATTTTATTCTTCTTCGTAATTTTCATATTTTTATGGGAGAAAACATTCACTTTTAAGTATCAAAACGAAATAAATATATACTTGTTGTCGTGTTACCAAAAAAAAAAAAAAAAGAGGAAATTTACGCAGCATATAAATACTTCAGTACAAAAAATTAGACCATTTCAAGATGATTTTGAGTTTAGTTTGTAAGTGTTTAAGCGTTAAGTAGTTTCAAATCTTTATCCAACATTTATTTAATCTTTTTTAAGTATCTGATAAGATGTAGCGATTACTATTTATGTCTTTCAGGTCTTTTCGTTCTCCTAATGTAATAAAATGGTTTTAATTTTCATGGAAAGGAAAATGCTATCAAGTGCTTAGAAGATGGAATTGCTAAATGAAAAATGACTGACGAAGCAATATCTAGATAAAATATAAAAATAAGAGGCGCTGGGCATGGTCATTTTCTTAAAAGCTATGCCGTCTCTTTAAGTTTTGAAACAAAACTATTACCTGACATAAAGTAAAGTGGAGTGTTTTTCTGTCGACTGTGAAATTTATTCTTGTTTCATTTGATGATTATGAAAAATGATTTTTAATTTTTAAAGATTTATAGCCGCACACTTTATTGTATGGAGCGCAAAGTATCTTTATTTCCTTCATCTTTAATTAACAATTACGACATTATTAATTTTAAGGAATCCTAGCACATAGTAATTTTTACAGCAAACAAAGAATTCATATGTTTTGAATGAATTTCAAAGATTTAATTTTAAGAGAGAATTGAATGAATTTTGAAATTTGCAGTTGAAATTTTTTTGATGATGTATATCAATTTTGCACCGGTTTTTTATTTATGTTTTTTAAAATTTTCATCGTAATTTACAGTTATATTGAATTAAATTTGATATTTCTCTTCTGAATTCTATTCAAAAATATGTTCTTTTTTTAATACAAACTTTTTTTTAAAGAAAGAATATCTCCTACTGGTGTTGAAAATACAAAACACTAGTAATTTTAATAAAAAAAAACATTCTTTGGGTAAATTTTGAAAATGTATGTGAACACACCTCTTTCCTCTCACACCATTTTCCTCTCTTTCTTGCCACCACATTGAAGCTTTAAAGAAGAAAAATGCAACATAAATATTACATTATTTAATTTTTTTTAGCTTTCATATTTCAGTGATTAAATGGACAGTTCACATTTACCAATTTTTCGCAAAACTTTCCAGAAACGTTTCTCACCTTTGGGGACATCCCCCCCTCCCACCTGAGAAGGCTTGAAGAGCTATAATTTACTCAATTTTGTAGTGACATGTAACTATTTTCGGCATTATTAACTTTTTTGATATTTTCAGTGCGATTTTCATTCATATATCTCTGTGAATCTGAAATTTCTGCATTAGCATTCATGAAATCAAAATCTCGAGCAATATTGAACATTGAAAGTGATCTCAGGTGCACGTTGTCACAATGGCAGCCCTTCCATTGATGTTGTGAAAGTGATTGACATTACATGGTAACCCCAACCAAATATTTAAAATTACTTTTTACTAGTGTCGTTGATTTTTTTGGTTTCAGAATGAAGTCTATGTATAGTAATATTAAATTTTGTGTACAAAGTTACGTATATTTTAATTTAATAAGCAATTTTGAATCTTTTAACCAGTTTCAGGTTCAAATTCAGATTGTACATACTTTTTAAACAGCATGTGATGGGGGCGTGGCGTTACATTGTTGTTGAAAATGAGGTTCTAAACCAGAAAGGTTGAGAACCCTTGCTTTCGAAAAATGATCGGTTTTCTGGTTGGCTTTTAATTTGTATAATCTAACATTTTTTTCTCATTGGACTGTTGTTGCGCGCACTTTACAGTACTAGTTTCAGAAAAAAAAAATTTACTATTTTCTCAAAATAAAACATACGATGATGAATTTTGAATCAACAATTATATAATTAAATAAGAGAGAAAACTTTTTTTTTCTTTTGTGCTGCTGCAAAAAATGAATAGATAAATGAATTGTTTTTCTTGTGCCCTTATTAAATGCGCTTTGTATGCTTTCTAGGTCTACCATTTTTGTCACTTAGAAAAAGAAAAAAAAATCGGAATGTAATCGATTTCCTTTACTATAATATTTTTCTGCTTATTTGTGCAAATTAATGTTGGTTTTGTTAGCTCATATTTTGAGTACCTACGTGCTTCCCGCGAAGTCTCACAAAGGCGGCACAAAATCTCCTGCGAACCAAAATCTATAACAGAAGAGACCTAATCCTGTATTCTCTTAGCATGAATAGATTACTCTCTGCACTACAGGATCAATAGGGTTCTTCATTATTCGGAGCAATTTTGCTCATAACAAAAGTTTCATGGTTATTTGTTCTGAAAGAACAGATTTGTTCGTCTGAAAATAATACAACATCCAAGTATTATTACAAAAATATTATTACACGTTTTGGTCCTCACAGCAAACTTTGAGGCCATAGTTATAACTTAGAGTACTGATACCAAATCAATTTCTACACATCTCGTCTTTCGAAAATAGAACATTCAGATATGAAAAAAAAAATTTCGCTACATTCCAATGTGGTATACGGGAAAGCACTGATTCTATATTTTCTGACCCCTGAATGCTGCAGATTGCTAAAGCAGAGAAATTTAATTTTAGCATCCCGATTTTGTACTCAATTTATTATTCAGAGAGATCTTCTTTCTATAAACATAACCCTCTGTGTTCGGAGTTAAAGGAACTGGGCTTGCAAGTACATGATTGCCATTCTGAACCAGGCAATCAGTGCGCGAAAATAAGATTTTCTTCCGGTATTTTCATTGATGACGTAATCTCTTTTAGGCCGGTGATCTAATATTTTTTTTCCAATCATTTTTCCATTCTCAGCATCATTCACTGAGGATGGAAAAGAACCTTCTCATTTATGGAATCTTTTTTGAACACATGGCATTCCTTTTTGGAACTTTTATTGCGAGAGGTATCATATTGTGCTGAAAAAATAATCAAAATTGCTGCACGTTTCTAAACTCATATTTATTTTTTTGCTTTCAGTTTTTCGCCGATTTCTTTGCACAGAATATTAAAAATTTATATTTTCAAAATAAACTTGATGTTTGTTGGTAAGTGTCATACTAAGTTCACAGATTATTGATATCGGTGAAGACTGCATGCTGTTAATATTTTTATGTTTCTAAAATAATCAGTAAGCTGCTTTTTTTCCTTGCAGGAGTATAAACCAGAAGAAAATAAACCCTGTTAAAACTTTAGTCTTACCACTAATTTACTCTTGCATTTAATACTAGATCAGGTTATTTCTTCAGTTTTTTATTTAACCTTGTATTGAACATTTTAAAAGATCTGACATGACTCAAATTGTATGAATCATTCCAATTTGCGAATCAGCTTTATTTGCTTCGTTCATTTGTTAAGTGAAACAAATAAATAAATAAAATAGAAAAGAGTGTTAGAAGCTGGCAAAATACTTCCAGTAAATAATATCAAAATTGTTTTTGAAAATTGGCAATCAATTTATCAAATTGAACTTTTTAATAAAGTCAACTTAAATTGCCGTTGTATTAGCGTTGTTGCGTGGTCGAAAAATCAAATTTTAGAAAAATGTATATAAGGCTGCGAAAAGCAAAGTGATGTAAGTGTTGAAATTATAAATTTGGAGATATTCAGGGGAGGGGAACATCTCCACTGTCTTGAGGCAGTAGATACCACTAGTAGCTCTGATAGGTGCTGCTATATGCACCATGATTTAGAAAAACTTTCCAATGAAAACCTATCTAGTACCGGAACTTTAAACGCGTTTTACTCAAAACTTGAAAATGTTCACTTACATCCCTTTGCTTCTCAATGCCTTATATTTAAATCGGATCGTAAATAACTGAAAATATAATCATGACTGGTACCGGTGCTATAACAAAGCATCACGTTTTGAAAAATAATAAGCTTATTGAAATTTCATTTTTATAAATTATTTTCGTTAATCATTTCTTGGAATTGGAGACGTTTCAGTTCTGCGAATTCATATTTGTTTGTTTTCGTCTTGTTATTTAAAAAAATACATACCACTCGATTGCGAATTTGTCCGGAATTTGGAAAATCCAATTAACACACATCTTTTTTCTTTGCTTAGCTTTGCGTTCCAAGAAACACGCTTCCGAATTCATTCTTTGATTATTTCTTTTAAGTTTAAGAATAATTTATATTGGGGTTATTTTGTATGCGAGCGTTAAATAGCTCAAAGGGTTATGCTGTGTCATGCGAATTTGATTTCGGTGGCAAGATTTTTTGGGGAATGTTGATTTCCCCCTGTGTGACTTTTTTCTTAAATAGGAACACCAGGAAGTTCCCAGATGACAACTCGGTGACCACCAGTGACAACTTTTACTAGTGACAGGTTATTCTCTCTCCTTTCAAAAAAATGGGGTGAGAAACAAAAGAAAAAAAGTGTTCTTAAAGCATGACCTAAACACAACTTTTTTTTAATACATTACCAGATGTGCAATTTTAGGAATATCGTGTTTTTACATAATTTCACGAAAAATCCGTGACTTTTTAATTAGTTTAACCATTTTCCATATCGTCAATCTGGAGGGTAACGCATACGTATGTTTATCTCACGTTACAATGTCATTATTAAATATTCTTCAATACTTAAACAATATTTAACTGCATTATGGTAGTGAAACAATGTTTAGCAACATTGATCATTTAAGGCGGAAGATGCTAAACTAGTTACGGGACCGCAAGCAGTGTATTAGAAATTGAGCCTTATCTAGCTGAAGCAGAATGGACCATTTCAAGAGAACAGCTCAGTAAAGGTCAGAATGGGTGGAATATATAGATGCGCACTTTCGAAATGAAGATCTTTAAACCCTTGCCCTTCCCCCCTTTCTCGCCTTCTTTTATCGATTAAGTACACAAGGAATCCTTTGCGAAAATCCTTCCCATTAATTGGCCTCCACTTCCAATGGCCGAGGCTTAAAGGACCACTCTGTTGAAACGGAGCCTCCGAATAATCAGTTTAGTAGTCAATGGGGGATGCATACCACGTTCGAAATGTTAGCGACCCCCCGTTTGGGGTGTCTGGAATTGGGCTGTCTTCAGCTACTTAAGAAGCATTGATTATTCGGGAGAATCTTGGGAAGTTGGCGAGATTGGAAACAGCTTGGAGAAGATTTTGCATGCTTGCATCTGAGAAAGTTAAGTCTGGGATTTTAGAAAAGTTGACTTATTTACTGCTTCGATTGAGGATTTTCTGACGGAATAAATTTCAAGTGTTTAGAATGAGTTTAAAACTATTTTCCAAATATTACTAATTTCTTTCTGATTGGTCGACGTTTAGAAATATCTAGTCTGCATCTTTAAGCCTATGAGTTTAGTTTTAATCTAAAACAGATTATACAAGAAGGATTTAAAGCAATTATAAAATTCAGTACAGAGAGATATTCATCAAATACCAGCTTATTATTTGTTACAAATGTTCATTTGAAAAAAATAATTGCGAAATCTACAAATACCTATCACCGTATTATATACTTATGCGTAGGCTACGTATATTTCAACATCCGTGTTATATAGTCGTGTGTTGGTCGACTTGTGTATAAGTAAACCTCCAATGAGTAACCATTATCAGGTAGGTTTTCTGAAGATTATTTCAAACTGAAACAAACCTAATCAGAACTTCGTCGCCTCAGAAGCAACATTAAGACATTTAACCCCAGAAATAACAGTAAGATATCCTACTGTTGTTTTGAGGTGACGACTTACTCTAAATTAATGTTGCATTGCTAAACTAATTCAGTAATCTAAAATATATTCTTTGTTTCTTTCTTTAAATTTTTGTTATCATTTGAGTAATATCCCGGAAGCTATGTTATTTTAGTTATTTATTTGCTGAAATTTCTACAGTATTTAGTTTTGTCTTCTGTATTATCATAGTGTCGTCTCCATTTATCAGTTACAACCTTTTCCCCCCCCCCATTTCATTCGTAACCTTTTTAAACTTAATTTCTTTATCAGCAATACATTGATATAAGTAGTGTCATGGGTACACAATATTTCTACTTACTTATACTAATATTTCCACTTATTATTTCTACTTACTTACTTATATGGGTCACGCATTCTACAAGCAGCATTTTTTACCCAGTTTAACATTGAAGATAAGGATGAAAATTTGATTTATTTTCTTCTACATAAATCAACAGTATTAGAGAGTTAGAGTCGTAACAATCGAAGAAAAAATTTCTGAACTTTTTTTTACGAATTAGAACAAAATGATATCATTCATGTAGAAGAGAGGCGGGGGGGGGGGGGGGGGGTTGGACGTTAATTGACTTTAATACTACATTTCAATCAAATATCAAGGCATCATTTAAAAAAAAAAGTATTTCATTGTAGTGGAAAATTTTTCATAATCCCATTTCTTATAATATTTGCTCTTGGATTAAAAAAGAAAAAGTATCAACGAATTTGAAAACAAATGTTTTCTAGAAAGCTTACAGAAATTGTCGGACGTAGACTTTCTTGTAAATTTCTGATCATTAAAACAAAAATAAATAAATAAATTTTTTAAAAAAATCTTTAAACTGCGGATGCCTCTCAAAGTTGAGTTGGTGAGGAAATCATTTTTGAGCTGATCGGAAGGTGTTCCGACAGGCTGAACAATTATTCAATCAATACTTGGCTGTCTTACGAGTCTGGAGCAAAAAGAGGAAAAAAAGTGCGTAATTGAATTCAATCTTCTGTTAAACTAATTACTATATCACAAAATAAAAATATATAAATCATTTTCTGGCTTCATAAAAATTAAGATTTATTAGAATAATAATTTGTGGAAGATCTAGTATATAAATAAAAAGATGTGGTTTCTAGGGTATACATACAGCTAATGATATTTCATCTTGCAAAAAAATGGAAAAAGCTCGGGAAAAGAGTTGAATCAAATATTAACTTAACGAAAAAAATCTGCTTAAGGTTTGCAAAAAAGTTCTAATAAAGGGCAACGAAAAGGAAATTTTTCAAAAAAAGAAGGTAATAACGGGTCGAATTAAATCCGTTAATATTGATGAGCTCTAATTCTGGAAATTAAGCATCAAAATTTATTTTTATGCTTATTAGGAAAAATTAGCCGCTCTTTTAATGGGAAACGTGCAGAAGCAATCGCGAAAAACCTTATCCTCATCCATTAAAGCGGTTACAGCTTTCAAAACTAACGCTCTAAATGGTATAAATAATATCCAAAAAGCATTAAATTAGTTTCTTCGCTACCTGAAACGTTCATTACGGCGTCTACTTTTCTAATCAACGCAGAAAAATCTTCGCGATTTTGAGAAATAGTAATTAACTGCAACTGTGCTTGCCTCTAAACCATCCAATTTCACTCCTTATTTAGTGCAGCGCTTAGGCAGCCGCAGATGTTAAAGAAGTGAAATTAAAAGAGAGGAGAGTGGAAATGGCTGCAATAAGAAGCAGTTAACAAGAAAGAATTAACTAAGAAATCCGGAAGAAAAGAATCGGAAAAACTAAGGAAAGGAATCTTCCTCTTTAATTTAAATTGAGAGGAACATCTGGAGTTTACGGTTACTGCATTAGAACTGATCGGATGAATAATGCTCTTTTAAAGAAAGTTTGTTTCATTTGGCATCATGAACGTTCGGGGAGATTTTATCTGATGAACATGAAAAATGATGTCTAGTGGAACTTTTTTTTTTAGAAATTCTCAGACTGTTTTTGTCTTTAAGTGTTTGATGAAACAATATGGTATCAATTTAGTTTGCAAGCAACGTCATGAAATGCTGCAAATTAAAAACATTCGTTTCTATGAGTATAAACCAAGACTAAAGGTACTCGTTAGCTGTTAGCGTGTTCGTTGATTTGTACACTTCAAAACAACAAACGTTTATTTATGAATGCACCGCCAGCTCAGTCAATTCCAGACGAGGACTGCAGTTTCGTGCTTATTAGTCCTCATCAGCCCGTCATAGGACTAACTGAGCTGGCGGTGGAAA
This sequence comes from Uloborus diversus, assembly GCF_026930045.1. Classification (NCBI taxonomy): domain Eukaryota; kingdom Metazoa; phylum Arthropoda; class Arachnida; order Araneae; family Uloboridae; genus Uloborus; species Uloborus diversus. The sequence goes on along the minus strand of NC_072731.1, from coordinate 22,953,165 downwards.
ACCTCTAAAGGAAGCCAAGAGTGCCAAACAAACTGGTAGCTAACATAGAATTAGCACTGACCAGACGAGTGACCGAAACAATGGTTCGGTTCAACTCGAATATTGCTGGCAAGGCAGGTACATTCAGTAAATTACCGCCCTATAGCCAGGGCTAAGGCAGAAATACATGAATACACCGCCAGCTCAGTCAATTCCTGAATTGAATGAGCTGACGGTGTAGTCATGTATTTCTGCCTTAGCCCTGGCTATAGGACGGTAACTTACTGAATAAACGTTTATTTAGTTTTCATAATGTTTTGACAGTTTTTTAAACTGTGACATATAGTCGTTTTGAAGAAAAGAAAAATGACGAATGGCATAGTATTGACGAAAGCATAGTATTGAACTATTTCGGTTCAAAGAAATAAATAAGATATATTTTTTTCGTTTTTCAGTACGTCACAACATGTTCTAAAGTGAAAATGCCCTTCTCAAATTCGCATAACGTACAGATTTTTCCAATGTTCGCATAGGTGCGTTTTTTTTTTCTTTTTTAATTATTGTCTTTCATTCAATGTATTCAAACATTTCCAAAATAAAAATGCTCTTCTTATAATCACTAACGCATTCATTTTTCATATATTTATATAACGTATGACATTATTTCATTTTTTGCGATTTACTTAATATTAATACATCAAAACATGTTCCAAATTAAGATCACTCTTCTTCTATTCACATATGCATTTTTACTAAAACAGTGGACAATTCTTAGAAATATTATGATATATTCTCATCTTAATAGAGTTAGTGATCGGTGCTTTAATCTTCGGAAACAGCTTTCACAATAAAAACTTTATAGCGTTTTTTCCTGCAATTGCATTGACGCATTCAGAATAAAGAAAAAAAGTTTCGAAACATTCAATTAAATTGCTTGTTTTTCACTTTTTTTTCTCGATTTAGAGAGGAACAACTAGCTTATATTCAGCATCTTTATCTTCGTTAAAAATCTTAGAAACCTGAAGAGAAAGTTTTTGAATGTATTACTCGAAGCTAAAGATGACAAATGTGATAATATCTCAAAAATAGCTGCTGTCTTTGTTAGATACTTCGTTAATTGGATTTGTTTTCTGTGATGGAGTATGTTTTTAATGCATCTTTTGGAGAGGTTCCAAAAATATTTTTTTTTACCAAGTTCTAAAAAGCGATAAAGCGATAGCTTCTTCAGTGGTATTGTGCCTGGAAACGTTATTATCTTGCTTTTATTTTGTGTTACATGTGTTTTAGTGATGGGAAAGTCGTTCAAAACTTTTAGTGAAAAGAATTATAACTACATAGTTTACCGATGTGGTATTTGGAAATAATAATATAAAGAGGATGAAAAAAATGCTGCTAGAAGAAACATTTACTTAGGATAGCAACAACTCAACTCTCCTGAGCTCAGACGAAACGACATCTATTATCGGGAAAGAGAACCACAAAATTGCTCTTAAAAATTGGAATCAATAGCGTTAGCAGTTCAGAAGAAAAAAGATTGAATGGTTCGACTCAATAGCTCAACAGCACAAATAACATCAAATCGATAGTAAAAAAAGTTTTCTTGAGCAATCATAGCATGTTTCTTCTTTCCTTTTATGTTGCCAGCAAATAGTTCTTCACTATTTATTGGCTTTCGTTAGCAAAAATTAAGACACTTGTGTTCTTTTCAAGTCTTTTTAAAACGGTTAGATTTAGAAAATTGATGATAAAGCGCCTTTCATTTCTAACCAGTTGATGCGTTATGAACATTGTATTACAAAATTTGAGCTTTCCATGGCCTCATTAGTTCAATCTTTAAGGTTTTTAGTTTTGTAATGGGTTAGAAAAAGTTTAATTTTTTTTATCAAATAAAAACTTATAGCCTGTAGACTGATGGAGTTGTAGTTTATTTGTTCTTTGAAGTTTATTTTTAATAAATTGCAAACGCTTTAGGACATTTTACTCATGTTTCTGGAATTTTTATTTTTAATTTAAAGATTAGGTTGTGTATGTGTATTATTTACTATGGTGTTTAACATTTGTTTTGAGCAAAATGATACATTTTATTTGATGTTTTTAAAAATTTATTTCTTATATTACGTCGGTGGTTTTAAAGTAATTTCTACATTTCTACTAATCTGAAATTTTACTTTTTGAATGAAATGCTTTGTGTATGAAATTGAAGATTTAAAAACTTATTATTTTTTATTTTTATACACATACATAAAGAAAAGGGAAAATTCATCACATTGAAATTGTATCAGAAAATTTTCCTCTTTCTGCATCTTTAACAATGTGTTTTTTTTTTTTTTAATTTTGAAAGAAATAAGTAACAATGGATCCCCAACAAGTGACAGAAGTCTTACGAAAGTTTAGATTGTGGCAAAAATTTACTGTAAACTTATTTTAATGAACATCGAATTTGATCAAGATCTTTTTCAACCGAATTAGTAGCCATTCAGTACACATCTACACCCATATAGCAAATTTCGATATAATAATCACATAATGATACTGAAATCTTCATTTTTCAAGAATTATTTTCTTCAATACAAATATCTGTTATTTCTCCCCAGTAAAAATTCCAAACACCTTGCCCCCTCTTTAGCCAGCGAACACATGCTGACAAGTTTTCTTCTCCGTCTACTTCCTCCTCCTGCTCTCAATAATTCTGTTTGTACACATGCACAACTTTTTCATTGGAAAAAATTGTGAACCTATTAGTTGGTTAGATTGAGCAATTTTTTTTTTTTTTTAAAGAAGTATAGAACTTTAGGTTCAAATAAAACACCTTTAAATGATATAAATCACCATGAATTTGGCTTTATTCGAAAGATGATTCCTTGCCATTTTTATTTAAATGTGATTGCTGGTTGGCCACTTCGGCTGGCTTGGAGAACGTCTGATCTGGAAGTCCATTTTTCTAACCCTTTTTGCAGCAATGGGGGCCGTATGTGAGTGATATGTGGTGAATGTTCTTGTCCAAGGCGTCAATGGTCTGTGGCTTATCGGTGCAAACTTAAGACTTCACATAGCCCCCCCCCCCAAAAAAAATAGTCCAGCGTAGTTAAATCGCATGATCCTGTAGGTCAATTCACGGGTCCATTAAGCAAAATTATTCGTTCACCGAAAGTTTCTTTTAATAAATCAATTGTGACACGCTCTGTGTAGCGTGTTGCACCATCCTGTTGTTTATTCATAATGAAATGGCAAACCAAACTAAACACAAAACAATTGACAACTATCAAAATGGCCCACAGATCAAACAGTGTTTCCGACTTAAAGTTCTATAACTCTAAAAAAAAACACCTTTTATATGTCTTTGAATTTATGTTTTTGCACCAATTGGTATTAAACGCTCTGCAAGTTGTTAGAAAGCAGTAAACTACATGACTTGCTTAAATACTTGATTAAATTGAGTTTAAAAAGAATTTTTTTTAAATAAATTGCGCTGCTTGTTATGTATAAATCTTTCTTTGATACTTAATTTTCGAATTTCTTAATTAGAATTATGGTGCCTTTTTTGTGATGAGTTTCAGCAATATGTAGATCTTCCCCTTTTCAAGTGATCTGAGGTCCATTAGCGAACCATCAACAATACACTCCCTTGCTCAATCATCATCCAGTTTACATCAAGAACACATAATAGTAAAATCTTTAAAACCACCGCCTTTACCTTTGTAAGTCCCTTCTCTTTCATAAATAAAAGAAAAGGAGCATAATAAATAAATCCCAGAGAAATAAAAATATGAATTGTTGATAGAAGTGTGCCATTTTCTTAGCACAAGAAGGAAGTACCAGTTGTGCATTTCTTTCTGTGGGTGCTTAAAATGTATCGATTACTTCACTTGTTGGGTGGGAGTAATCGATTTCTTTGCATTTCCACTCTCGCATCAGATAAGAAATAATATTTTCTTCACTAATATGAGATTCATTCTTGTATTTGTAGGATTATTATCTGATTTTAGTGATTTCCCCCCTCCCCCCTTCATCTTTTTCTTCCTTCCGTCAGGATTCAAAATTTCGTTTCTCGAGAGCGAAAGAAAATTTTGATGGAAAAGCAAAATATTTTCCCCACGGTTTTACAAATGTTATTTAATTTGCAATATTTCTTTTTTCAGTAGATTATTTTTTATCCGGCCCTCGTTTATCTGGATTTCTGGTTTCAAAATTGTAAGCTTAAAATAAATAATATTCACTTAAATAATTATTTTAAATTGTGAAAGCAAGAACGGAACAATAAATAAACCAAGTATTTGCTTTTTATTTTGATTAAATGTAGAGCTCCCTGCATTGGTAGTACAATAAATTATAGTAATCTAACAACATGGCGTTCTTGGATTGTCAGTCTGACACCACTGCAGTCGTATTATAAGTAACTAAGTGTTGGCGTGAAACAATTCCATTGTGATTTGGTTGCGAAGTATTGTTTTTTGTTGTAACGCTTATTCAAGAATTGGTTTCGCTCATTCCCCATATTACCCGGATTATTCGGATTTTCATTTATCCGGATTCATTTTTGTTCCAGTTAGTTCAGATAAAAGAGGTCGTCCTGTACTTTAAAAAGAAAAGCAACGCAAATAGTTATTATTCCGGTAACATGGTTCTAAAACATTAGTGTCATTTGATTTCTATTTTTGCTAATCTTTGTTTATTGAAATATAGATCGTAACTCGTTACGTATCTCATTATTTGTAACATTGGTTAACTTTACGATTTTTTTAAAGTTGAGTATACGTTCTCAAAGTTTTTGTCTAAGTTTACATCAGAAGAATTTTATAACTTTTTTCAAAGCTATTTTAGAAAACAGGCTCGGTTAATGATTTTCGTTAGTTGACTTTCTAAAGTTTACTGTAGAAAGTTTATTAACTTTAAGTGTTGTTAAAATTTATTCCAGAAAGTTAATACTTTTCTTTATTCTTACTAGAATGTGTACAATGCCGGATAAGTGTAACCGATTATTTATTAGACACATTTTGAGTTTTGAAACATGGAAAATATATTGAAAGTAACGGATGGACAAAGGAAGGGAATTTTGAGCACTGATTTAAACAGTTAGTAAATGCGTAATGTGCTTTTAAAATCAAAAAACGTTTTGGTGCAATGAATATAAATGTTGACGGTTTCGATTGTCATTCAGTTACTTATTAATAACCCAAAATGTTAGTTGGAGTGGAAGGGGGACGTTTTAAAGATGATCGTAAAATCAGTCTCAAAAAGTTCAATGCAATTATGTATATTAGCTGTAATATTTTGCAATTAAAATCTAAACTGTTTTTATTTTTCAAATTTTAAGTGACTTCAATGTGTACTGTAGAGCGTTTTTAAATTTGAATCTAGCATTTAATCGCACTATTTATTCACCTGAAAATAAAAGTAGCTACCGAATAAGTTTATCGAAACGTGTTCTTCAATGCTCCTTAGTAGGAATTTATTGAAACACATTCATTCATCTCTGCATAAAGACATACATTACTAGAGGAATTTTCAGTTCAGGAGCTCAAACAAATTACATATACCAGAATTATAATTTTCACCTTGATAAGCCGAAGAAATGTGAATTAACTCGATTCAAAATAGCGAATGAATAGCTTCAGAGTAAGAAAACAACACGAACACCTTTTATGAAAGATGTCATAAAGGCAGGTAAGGACCTCCTAATGTCATTACCCTTCTTGAATTTACCTCAGAAGCCAGCTGTCAGCAAGCCAATTTCTAACTCCTAACGCTGATTTCGCGTCATTTGGGCGCTATTTTTCACAGGAGTAGCCTTTTTATTATCGTCTGATGACCTATCCCCTATTTCCACCCCCTTTTTTTTCGCCACCTAAATCCTGACACGCTGTAATTACTACCTGCGATGTGGTACCGTCCTACCTCCCGTTAGTGCTGGTGGAGATTTTTCTTTCATATTGTATGTGGCAGCTTTCATTCATTCTATAGGATAATAAAATCTGAGGCTGTAAATTGGTCGGAAGCAAAAGACTATTATTTGTTGCCAGTCTCTGAATGTGAAATAAAGTGTAGAATGTCACAGCTGGCGTGGTTTGGAAGTCGTTATCATTTTTGTGCTTTTGGTTGCTTCTTTGAATTGGCTGCTTTGAAAGTGCTGCACGGAACCAGCTTTACCTTTAAGGAAATATGAAAAAGAAAATAAGAAAATATTTTTTTTTTTTTTTGAAATTTTAAATGGGGTGTAATTTTGATGAGGGGTTTATAGTTCAAGTGCACCTTCAATATTTCCTCTTGAGGGAGGTGTGGGGACAAACACTTTTCGTTTTCATCATTTTCATCTTTCGCTAGATGTTGCTACAATTAAGTTGCACTCTTTTTTGCATATTCAATCCGATGGAATGATAATTAGCTGCTCATTTCTAATATGCAATAGTTAGAGCGTCATTCACACCTTATTAAACTTATTACCATCAACTAACTAGTGCTGGAAGATTGATTGCCCATAAACTTCACCACGGTAGATACTGTCTGCACTATTCTATAGGTAAAACGTAATTGTATGCATATGGTTTTCAAACGGTTTTAATCTTGTTTCCAAAGCCCAGAAATGTTATCAAAACTTTTTTTTTGGTTTTCATACTTTATTGCAACGTTTATTTTCTCTTTACGTAGCGATTCTTTAAACCCTTTTATTTTTACCTGTAATAACGAACTGTTTAAATATTGCTGTTGGAGAAGCAATTATTTTGCTCATCTACCGAGAAAGTGCGTAGCAAACTACCGATCGATGCTAATTAAAAGTACCCAAACAACTTATCTAGTTTTGATTTTCATGCTTCTGAAAAATTATTAGCTCTCTTATTTGTTGTCATAGAGCACTGCAGCAATTCTTTTGATTTAGATGTTATTCTTTAAATCTCGTTTTGTGTGTTATAAATGTACTTAAACTTTCATGAAATCAAAAGGAAGCCTGTATTGTACTGCTGATGAAGTAGTACAGTGGTCGCTGCCTATATGAATCACGTTTGATCTTAACAGGTTAGATTCCATAAAGCGACTAGTTGAATAAAGCTGGATTTTGTTATGTTTCTGACAATTTGATTCATTAAAACGATTGATTCAATAAAGCACTGAATTAATTAACCGGCATCCACGAATAAAAATGGTGCTAAAATCTAAACTCTGGTTCAGCTTGTTTTTTGAGCTGTCTTATAATGCTGGATTTACGTAAATTTTGTGAAAAAAAAATAAATTCATAATCCTTCCGATGAACATATTCATCTCTACATAATGCTTGCATTAATATATATAAAATAAATAATTGTATAAAATAAATACAGAAGCAATGGATCTAATGGTATTATATTAAGTATAAAAATTGGTGATTGAATTAATAGACACTATTACCAATGGTCAAAAAATAAGCCAAGATAAATAAGTACAAGCAAATAAAAGTATAGTAGCTTGAAAAAATGTGTACATATATAATTAGATTAATGCATAACTGATATTAAATATAACAAAAGTAACAAAATCGTTTTTTTAAGGATGCAATACGAGAGGTGCCAAGAAAGCGAAAAAGTGTATTTATATGAGGGAATGTTTTTCTCTTGTAATGGATAACAATTGCATCTACTCAATCACATTCATGGTGAATTCAGAACTGCTTAGTCAAATCTGATTTTACCTTTCTTCGAAGCGCAGAGTCCAACTTTATCACGTTCATGATGAATTCAGAACTTCTTAGTCAAACCTGACTTTACCTTTCTTCGAAGCGCAGAGTCGAGTTTCTACCTAAACCCGTTAACTGTCATCTGCAAGACAGAGACGTGAGCGTTATTTCCGCCTTTAACATTTCGATATCCTATGATTTGTTTTTGAGATGACTAAATAAATTAACAGAAATGAAAGATATGCGGATAAATAGATAAACGAGTACATAAATTGATGAAGGCAACAATAGTTGTGACTATTGTATTGAATATGTAATACAGGTGAAAATACTGACACCTTTCAAGCTGCGGCGAAAGGAGGGAAAGGGCTCTGTGTCTTTCACTTTCGAATTCATTTTATTTTAATTTATTTTCAATCTAAAATCCTGAAACACTTTCCCACTTAACAATTGCTTCAGCAATTTCCCCCCAGCAGTAAAACACAAGCAGTTCTCTCGTGCTTCATCTGAACATCATCTCTCTCTCTCCCTTTTTTTCTCATTCTCAAGCAGTGGCAGCCTAAATTGCCTACTCCTATGACTCTTTAACTGCAACTTCCACCGCCTTCGGAGTCGGTCTCTTCAGCAACTAGGGGAACGCCTTCAATTGGGCGTCAACAGCATGAATGAGGAAAGTAATGACGTTCTGTTGGACTCCTGGCAGACGAATCTTTTTTCTGAGACTCTGTCCACCCTCATCCACTCTCCTACATGGGAGAAGTTTTGAATGAATTTGATTTTTTCTTATTTTTCCCCACTCCATTCCCTCGCAAAAAAGATCCCCTGCCGTGCGCTGAGATATGTGATTAATGCTGAGAAATCAGCGGGAAGTGCGGACTCAATTGTAACGTGTATATTGAAGGATTCGGAGAAAACTGGGAGGGATTGATCGAAAGAGACGTAAGTCTCTCCGCACTAACCAATCAGTGCATATTTTTCAGTACACAAGACAGTCTAAAAGGGGTCTTTTTTTCTGTTTGCATCTTTTTTTAAACTGATTTATATTCGTCAGGAAGAATTGTAAGATATAGTAAACGTAAGGTCATCAAATGAATTAATTGAAACGCTTATTGTTTCAAAACTTATTCAATGGTATGAGGATTCAACATAGCTCTCAAAGGTAAAATATATTGGTTATAGTTAGTAAAAACATAAATGAGGCTGTGAGAAGCAAAGGGATGTCAGTGGACATTTTCAATTTTTGAGTAAAACGAGTTTAAAGGTAGCATCTTAGGTAGGCTTTGATAGATTTTTTTTTGTAAATCATGCTGTAAAGCAGCAACTACCGGGGCTACTAGTACCGTCTCTTGCCCCAAGACAGAGAGGTTTGCCTACCATGTGTACTGGTTATTTCCAAATTTTTAATTTTTCCACTTACATCCCTTTGTTTCTCACTGCTTCGAGTGTAAAAAGAAGGAGGAAGTTCTTCTTATTGAATGTGCTTGTATTATTTTAAATTTGCTTTAAAAATGTAAAAATTGGAAGAATAATTAGACAAGTGTCAATATCTTGCTCATTAACAATTGAATTAAGTTCGTATTTAAATGGTTTCTTGTTTACTCTTCTTCATGTAGCATAAATGAGTTGATATGTACAAAAAACACTGAAAAAAAAGGCCCTCAACGGCGTATAAAATAAAATAAAATAAAATACAAATCTTCAACATTCTGAAGCAAAACGTCTCGTAAAATTACCTCATAGGAGATGAACGTTTTGTTACGGCTTGCATAAGAATTCTGGAATATGAGTTATAAAATCATTGATGTCTTCGTTCGAAAGACATAAATTCTTCCAATAAAGCCATAAGTGAGGCTCTGTCCTATTTGTTAGCCGAAGCTTTTGTCTCACCCGAACATATCACAGCCTTAAATAAGTCAAAGTTGAAATCAAGGGTAACGTGCTTTGATACCCAATAAGGAATATAAGTTTTCCTTCCAGGAAACAAGCTTTCAAAAAAATTCTTCAAGTATGTAGTCGTATATAACGCTGCCCATCAGAATATGCTTTTTTTTTATTCTTTGCGCCTCATTTTAAGCTTTTCGTTCGTCCTAAAAAAGCACGAGATGTTCACATAAATACCATGACGTGATCAAATCGTCGGAAGGCCCCTTGTCAGTGCTTGAGGATTAGGTTTTTGAGAAATGGGCCGGTGCACTGGGCTATAAATGAAATATGGCTCTTCTGACGGGGCATTGAGACATGTGCTGTGCCATGGAGCTTCTTTTTCTACCTTGTGTACCGGGATAATAGAGATGTTGAGCGCTGATCGTGTTTATGGCCCGGATGGAGTATTTTAAAATTTGATGGCAAGTGGGGGGGGGTCGTGGAATGGAAGGAAAAAGAATCGAACGTTAGAGGGAAGGAAGAGAGAGATCTGTGGAACGTATGACGCATAATGCGCTCATGATTCATAGTGTGCGTGACGTTTTAATGCAAAGCAGGGTTGTTTATCAATCATTTTGTTGGTAGCAGATGCGTGCCTCGTTCTCTTGATGGGATCTTGAAGAAACGTTAAGTGTTGAAGAACAAAAAGGAGTTTCGAACAAATGGATCAGGGGCATAATACAAGCATCGCTTAGTTTGAGAAACATTTTAACTTCTGGTTACATTTATATTTCTTTGGAGAATTTTTTCTTCGTTTTGTTCCATAAGTGCCATTTTGTAATTTTCAATGCCGTTTTAAAAATGCGTGAATATTTTTTATTTCCGATGTCTAGAAACGTTTTTAGCAACCGCTGTTTTCTGCCTTAATTTTTACTCCCTATGCGAAAGGGAGCTGGGGTGTTTCAAAAGGCATTAAACAACAGCAAACAATAAAAAAGATTTTGCTTGAAACTTTGAACTGTCCTTTTATTAAAGCTTTCTTTACTTTAAAATTTTTCTAATTCTAATCTGCATTCGTTTTGCTTTTCGAATTACAACAATGTATTTTGGAGAATAAATTTCTTCCTATCTTCTGAAGGAAACAAAAATATGAATTCCCATAAAATGGTTAAAAATCCGTCAAATTTTAAGACACATTTCCACAAATTTAACTTTCGTTTATTCCTTTGAAAACAGAAGAAAAAGAAACGTATTTTTTCCCCTTTAAATTAAATCCTTAAAAATTGTAAATATTATCTCCTCTATGAAATTACACAACAGGCACACATGGTCCTCTGCGAAAGTAATCCAAATAAAATCCAATAATGCTTTCTTTTTTCAGTGCCTCTGGGAGAAATTTTCCCAATGTCTGAAATAAATATATCGTAACTTTATCGCACAATTTTAAAATAACCATTTTTCTGCGTTAAATTTCGTCGAAGTGGGGAAAACAGACTTACCTTTGTTGTGCGTGTTGAGCATAAATTTGTTCGGTGTAAATGTTCATATAGGCTTTCCTCTTACTCTCTCTCTCTCTCCTTTAAATTCAATCATCATCATCATTTTCTGTTTTTAATTTTTTTATATAGGGGCGGGGGCACATGTGAATATGGTATGTTTTAATAGGATAACATCAAGCAAAAAATCTCAAGTAATGGCAGTCCTACTTCTTAGCCAAACTTTTAGAGCAAGCAGTCATTTTATGTTCCTGTTTTGACAGCTTTTTTGTTTTAGCGAGATACTGATATAATTTTATCACTTTTTTCACGCGAGATCATATTTTAAATTAACTAATAAGCTAAACTCAAACCATCATATGAACATTCAAATAAATTTATGACATTGTTTAAATTTTATAATTAAATTAAAAATTCTTTATTTTTGAAAATTAGTTCTAAGGTAGACGAAGCGGCCCTTGTGTATAGTACAACATGTAGGGGCACATGTGAACAGTTCCCATAGCCTCTCCGTAATATAAATATTAGTGTAGACTTATTATACGTGTTAAAAATGGTGTAAAAATTTATAATTATTATTTTGCTACAATCAGTTTGTAAATTTATTGTTAATCAGTTTACATTATTATTATTTATTTATTTATTTTATTATTTTATTTTTAAAATTATTTTGTTATTAAATCGTTGGCCATAAATTTAGTGGTATATAGCAAATTTAGTGGTATATAGTATTTACAAGAAAAACAAAAGACAAATTATTTTACTTTAACTAAAAACTGAAGTTTAGAATGATTTTAAAATTCATCATCATATTGTGTATGAAACTTAAACGCACTATACAACAAAATAAACTTAACATAATAAAATATTCATTGTATTGTTAAGCCCTATAAGTTTTTTTTCTTTCCGATCCAGAGAATATTTGAACACGCTAAGAAGCGTTAAAATTTGACAGTGAGCAGAATTTCGTTCCTAACTATTTTTATTAAGCAAATGTTTTTCACCATTTCCTTCCAATGAATTCCACACTGCGTAGGAATCTCTGTAGCGCATGAAATTTTTTTTTCAGTTGTTATTCGTTTTACTACAACTGTATTTTCTTTCTTCTTAATTTAGTTTTTTTTCACTCAAAACTTAGTTTTTTTTCACTCCTGATTCATATTATTTACGCCACCCTACTTTGGCTTACAAAAGCATGATGAAAAAGATAAACCGAAAAATAAATTAAGCTCGGACTAGATGTTTAGAAATACGATAAAAAGGTGAAAAGAAAACACCGCCTTCATAAACACGTTAACATAATCCAATAGTCTCGAACAAGTCTGCAAGCATTTCTTTGGATTAGGGTTTTGAAAAATGCCCGCTTCCTTCTCTTTCGCGGAAAATAAAATACGAGCACTTCGCCCCTCCCCGGTAGTGATGATACGGTTCATGTTTTCTGAGCTTAGGCCAGGTAATAAGAATCATCGTTAAGCCCAAATCCGCTTTCTTTTGTGTGTGAATGATTTGCTAGTTATGGGCTCCTTGCCACTTTGTGCGCAGAATGTGTTAAGAAATTGGTTAGTTAGCGCCGTTTGGCGCGTAACTCAGGATTTGCTCTTGAGTTATCTTTTTTTCTTCCTTAAGGCTTCGTGAGGATTAAGCTTCGCTCGTAAATAGAGAGCTTCCTGCAATGGTCGGCTGTTAAAACTGGAAAGCGGCATTTGTTCATGATCATCTTAAACATCTGCCGTAGTATTATTGAGGAAATTAAAGATTTTGTTATTTTTCTTGCTCATTGTTTTGACGAAAAAAAAAAAAAAAAAACTTGCTATTTTAAGTTATCGAAATGAAACATTTTTTTTGTCTCTTTCGCGTAATAAATCCTGAAGAAACAACTCTTGTTCAGGAACTTATTTGCTTTGCACTCTGCTTCTTCTTCTTCTTCTTTCCATTTTTCTTTCAAAAACAGAAATAACCGTAAAACTAAAATAAGTTATGATTCTTGAAGAACCAATTTGCGGTTACCGCGGACCACAGGACAACTAAACGAAAACAAAACAAAAATGGCGATTAAAATTTTTTTTCTGTGGATCATTTCTAGCTACCTGAAAAATAAATTAATAACCTTTAAGTGTACAAAAGGCATGGAGTAATTGATGGTGACCTTTCCACCTTTTGGTGACCTTTCCACCAAAATCAAGATGTAACTCTTTTACTAAAAATATATTACATGCATATATTACTTACCACATGGAGTAATTGGTGGATGCTTTTTCAACCAAATCCAAGATGTAACTCATTTACTAAAAATACGTTACTTCCATGCTTTATTACTTACCAAATGAGTAACTGTCGAATGCACTTTCAACCAAAATTAAGATTCTCAATTTATCTGGAGGTTCTCCCCCCCCCTTACCGAAGTCCTCTTATTCTTGATGGGAAAAAAATTTAAATCATAAAAACTGCAATTTCATTGAAAATTTTAGAGAAATCATATTCGATTAAAAAAATGAGACATAAACAAATAAATAACTGAGAAATATGGGTTTTATTTTCAAATATAAATTGATGCATATTAATTAATTACACATATTTATCAGTTATTCCGTAAATTACTCTGTAATTACGTCACAAATATATCATAATGTATATTTAATACTAATTCTTTCTTATACAAATCCTTTTCGAATAATTTTTTTTTATTAAATTTGTTGTATAATAATTCTTTCAAGGGTCCTTGTTAGAATTTTTTTCCAAAAGCAAGAGCGGTATTAATCGTGATACTGATAATTATGTCTAACTCCGTATTTTTGTTCAAAAAGCTAATCGAAGTATTGTTATTCTCGTCCGCAGAAAAAGGAGTACAACACAATTTTAATATAAGTTTTTACAGAACAATATTATATATATGTTAGGTACACAGTGGATAGTGCTTCAGTAGTGGCCACTTCAAGGTTTATATTTGAAAAAATAGGATTCAAGGTTTCCCAATGGGTTTAAACATGCACGTTTGATGTACTTTTGAATCCATTGGGAGACCTGGAATACTATTTTTTCAAATACAAACTTAGTTGGCCACTACTGTAGCACTGGTCACTACTAGTGTTTTACCTTATATATATATTGAATGAATAGTTATTACTAATTCATATATATATATATATAATTATTTCATCAACATATCAAGAACTCCCAACCCAATACTGATATATACATCACTTTCTTTTTTTTCCAGACACAAAATGCATAGCCGTAAATATTATTACATTTTCTACCTTTTTGCTTCACATAAAAAAACAAACTCTTATGATTGGAAATTACTTCTCCGGTGATCTTTATGTATTTGAAGAGTACTTCATTAGAAAAGGGCTTCCTGAAATATGTCGGTCGTTATCTCCTTCAATGTCTCGCCCCACAACCGATATTTTATTGAACATTTGGCAAAAAGGCCGAACATTTCGTTCACACCACGACTACAAGTGGGGGTCCAATAAATCAAATCTGCTGAACTAACGAAAAACAAGGATGGGCGGCGAAAGTTCTAAGGTTCTTTCCCTGGTGTTATCTTGTTAGCAGAGAGGTTTTCTCTCGGCTAGAAATACGTTTTTTTTTCGCTTTTTTGCAGCTTTCCTTTGATGTTAACAATTTTTCCTGCTTTCCTTCTCTGTCGAAGTTGGTATGCAAACGTAGAATATTGAATATTGGCAGTCAGCCGAAGAAATCTCTTGTGTAAAAGTCGGAGAAATCCGATTTTATGTTCTTTCTTTTGGGTTTTATCGTTAGTTGCTCTTGTGACCCACTGCTCCGACAGAACTTCCAGTGATCTTTACGGAAAGAGTGAATTTTTTATAGGTCCACGCACAGCTGTGTTTATTCCTACTACTTTTGCTTGCACTTTTCATATCTGATGTATTTGGTTTTCGTTTTTCGTTGTATTGAACCGGTGTGTCGTCTATTGTGTTTATGTTGCTGTGACAGAGATCAACTTTTTTAAATTTCTAAATTAACTTGGTTCCTTCAAAAAAAAAAAAAAAAAACTTGCATTTGATGTAATGCTCAAAAACCTTTTTCCCTTAAAAAAAAAAAAAAAAAAAAAAAAAAAAAAAACTAAATTTGAGACGAAAAAAATTTATATTAGCACCTTTTTGCTGGATGTCTTTTTATCGATATGATCATCTCTTTTGCATCAAAGAAGAAGCTTTGTGAAGTCTTGAAACACGTGTACGCAGTTCTCCGCAAAGTTGTTCGATTTAACCTCTAATATTTTCTTTTACTTTTCGGCACAAAGGTATTTCTTTTCTTCTTATAAACATTGCCATTTAGGATCACTCTAATTTAAATATACAGAACTTTTTCATGCACTAAGTTATTGTTCATAGTTTAACTTTCTTTGAACTTGATAGAGATGCTGTTGGCCAACTTGACTGGGTCATGTGTAGGGGACAGGGGCGGATACAGAAAAATCTTTTGGAGGGGGCACGGGAAATTGAATATCCCTCCACCTTAGGTGTTTCATAACAAAGTTTTGACGACTTTATTTTTAAATGTGCGTGTTTATTTATTTATTATTATTATTATTATTATTATTTTAGGATTTAGGTCAATGAATCTACTTCTAAGTACATGAATATTATGCACTAATATACTTTGAATGTGGACGGAATACATCTTTAACGTTTCAAGCCATTTAGATACTAAACCCAATATAATGTCACCAAAATGCTAGACAATGAGCGGCTTTACCTAGGAGCATTGTCATAATGATTATAACACGAATGCAAGGTTACTAAATAAACCCATACCTCTCTTGAGTTTTTTAAAATTAATTTAATCATAAATTCATAACATATATAAGTTTCACTGAAGAATTCAGTAACTATTTATGTGTGAATTTCAAAACAATTGCTGATTTGTTCTTAAAGCCATGATACAGTTGAGATAATATATTGATACTACATGCCGTTTCTATTAAAAATCATGGTTTTTCTAAGAAACTACCACATGATTTCTTTCATTTTGCATCTTTTATTAGCTGAAAAAGAAATCTATTATTTCGCAAATAGGTTCCTAGATCTAAATGACTCTTTTAGGTGCGCCTACACATTTAAAAAAATGTTAATTATTGATTCCATCAAAGAAGTATTAATGGACGAATCGCGATAATGCGGTCTCTTGAATTTGAAGCCAATGAGTTAAATGTATTCTGCAACTCTGAGCCTCTGACTCCAGTAATACTTCTTTAGCAAATAAAAATGCTTTTATTCAAAATATGCTGTGTGTGTGTGTTTTGTGTTCTTTTTAATTAGCTACGTAAAAAAAGTGCAAAGGAAAGGTCAGTTAAAAAGTAATAAATAAAATAGTGAAATTAATTAATCCTTTTTTGGGGGGGGGGAGGGCACGTGCCCTCCGTAAAATCCGCTACTGCTAGGGGAAGAGGGGGGATATGAGACTTTGTATTCAAACGTGTTGTACTCAAAGGTATATGTTACATTCAATTTGTATTCATGTATATTCGGTTCTAACACTCAACTAACCTTACTTTATTTGTGTGGAATAATATCCTTAAATATTTGTCTGTTTTTTCCCCATGGGTTCAACCTAACTATGCTCGAGCTTTTTTCAACTCATTAAAAGAATAGTGGTTACTGTTTAACTTACTTTGCAACACAAAAACTCATAAAAATGGCTGCTAAAGGTCAAGGTTTGTATTAATTATCAATAAGGTCATTATTAATCAGCTTGAAAAGTTCATCAGAAAGTTCATAATGCGATTCAGTTTATGTTACAACATATTACACTCATTAAGTGGGTCGTAAAATTTTCAACTTATGTCGTTGTAAGATTGCGCATTGAAGAGGTTGCAAATGATTTAACTTGCCTCGTAATAAATTGTACATTAAGCAAAGTCGTGTATAATTAAAATTATACAACGCACTGAAATTGAATGGGTTACGTATGGTACCTTTTAACTTAAGCTGCATCATGCACGTTGAAGGGGTTTCCCCTTGTGGTAATTTACCTACCTTAAACTTCATTACTGAAGTGAAGAGAGCATAAGTTTAAGAGGTGTTATGTATAAAATTTAACGAAGCTAATTTTACATCATTTTTTAACAAGCCGGGTTTGCTCCAAATATTATGGATTTCATTTATTGAGCAAACATGATGGGAATATTCAGTTTGAACTCTTTTTTACTTCCTTTTACAAAAAAAGGAAGTATTGTATTCGCGAAAAAATTTTCACTCAAAAATCAACCTTAATTTCCATTTTGCTCATCCCCAAATAAATGTTGAGTTTTTTTTTTTCGACCCGACCACGCGTACATATGTACCAAAGAACGTATAGACACCCGAAATATCCATTTTGACGTTTCCCGAGTTAATTACAACCAGTTTTCTCGTGACGTCTGTACGTACGTATGTATGTGCGTATGTGTGTATGTATGTCGCATAACTCAAGAACGGTATGTCCTAGAAAGTTGAAATTTGGTACGTAGACGCCTAGTGGGTTCTAGTTGTGCCCCTTCCCTTTTGGTTGCATTCGGGTGTTTCTAAAGGGGTCTTTTGCCCCGTTTTGGGCGGAAATCATTGTTAATTTCGATGTAAACTCAAGTGGTGCTATAATTTGTTGGACACTTGGCGATATATCGTCAGTCTTTTGGTCGTTAAGTTTAGTCGTCAACGGGGCGATAAATTTGGCATTTTTTAAAATTTGATTTCCATTTGGCCACTGTTGGTGATATTTAGAGAGTAAACTATTGAATCACATTAAAATTGCCAATAATGGGGAAATGACATTGAATTGGAGTAAAAGGAAGTCATGTGGTACACACATCAGCTCGTTGTTTTTAGATTAAAAGACCTTTTTTTCACACACCGATGGAAATAATATTTTGAAATTCGACCTCTCTTTTTCAATTCGATTTTAACATTCCCTTTTGAGTAAAATCATTTCAGAAAAGGCTAATGACTGTCACGAAACACGGTCATTCTATTTCATCTTATAAACACTGAACAATTATTTGTGGATAACATTGACATTCTTCTTAGAATATCAACATATTTTATACTTTTATTAGTAATTGTTAGTACATTCGGCTATACTGCCGTGGGCAGAAAAAAGGCAGTAACTGCAAATTTTTCGTATTTTTGCATTTTTGTCATCTATTATATTTCGGCTTTATTGCACAAACTTGCTTATTTAGTTTCTGCTGGGGAAAAAAAGTCCGAAAAAACGTGTAATCCCAACATTTCCCTATTGTTAGTACTAAATCCAAAACGTGTTTCTTCAATTTTTTTGGAGATTCATTTTTGCAGATACTACCTTTTACCTGCCCATGACAGTACACACCTTGATGTCATTTTGAACATGCTTTATGCATTTTATAAAACATGATTTCATAGCATTACGTACATATTTTTAAAGACTAAGTGTGAAAAGTGCAACATCGTTTTCATTGATTTAATAAATTTTTGGAAAATAGAGCTTTTTTTTATTCCTTGATTAAATTCCATAGCTTAAGGGTATTGGCTAAAAATTTCGAACATGTTATTTAAATTAAATGTACAATAAATATGGACTTTTATACTACACTTGATCAAACATATGGTTCTTTATTTGCATCAAATATAGTCGTCAAAGGCATCAAATAAAAAAATCGTTACAGCAATTATTTCAGTATTAAAAGGTTAACAGTTCACAGAAAAATGAGAAAGGAAGTTAAAGCTAATACGTTAGAGCCGGAAAACTACACACACACTTATATATATATATATATATATATATATATATATATATATATATATATATATATATATATATATATATATATATATATATATATATATATATATATATATATATATATATATATGGAGGTTTATTTCTTATACAAATCTAGTTTTCTTTCGTCGTATCTTGGCCAAATTTAGCACAAAGGGCTTTTACCAAAAAATCGCTTCCAGGTTAGGTTTGCGCCAACTATAATTACATTGAAAAGTAAACCTTTAAATTGTAACTTAATACAATGCTAACTATGTTCTCAGCGCTAATCTCTACATACATTCATTTTTTACTGCAACTTTTTACGGTGTTTTGAAAAATCAAAGGAATCATTAGGTAGCTTGTATAAATAAGTTTGCTGTGATTAGCTCTTTTTTGAAACTTTTGTCCCACTCAATTTAGACTCCCGTAAAAAATCTGCGGATAACTAGGAATCAATTTTTTAAAACCGCAATGAGTAGAAAGTCCCCGAGACGATGTTCTCAGAAATTGCGTGCGTGCCATCTGTCAGTGGTGTGCCCCTCATACTCCATTACAGCATCTCCCTCCCCACTTCATTATCCCCAGGGCCCAGTTTTCCAGGCCCTATAATTACGTAACTCTGCGCTCCCTGGCTTTAGGCTCCGGATCCTTTTTTTTTCTTGCTTCTATCTTTACCTTGCCCCCTCCTTCCTACCGATTTCACTTCTGTTTTATGTTTTACGAGAGCTCGTTACTCCCTTCCCCCCTTCGTCCGCAGAATTTGTCCTACTTTTGCCATAGAAAAGGGTCGTAGGGTGTTAATTGGTTTAAGTATTTGTTTTTGGTTATGTTCTAAACGTGATATTATTGACATGAAGTTAATGTGGTTTTAAGTATATATATCCAATTTATCTTGCGGACGGTATGTCTTTTCTCATATTTGAGTTCGGATAATTTAAGTTTTTTTTTTTTTTTTTTGTCTTGTTTAACCATGTGCAGTTTGTCTTAATCGGACCTATTATTCGCACTGGAACAATTCTAGCATACTTCTTTAGCAAATGAATAATATCATTCTGATCAGGTTCCGTATCAGTGATTATAGGATAGTTGTCAATGATTTAATTTCTTGTTATTCATCTCGCAAATAATGTGTTTTCTCTCTTTCTTCGAATCAAACATTTTTTGGGCAATAGTAATCGTTTTTTCATTTGTTATAAAACGATACATTTTGTTACAGTATAGTGGATAGTAAATGGTATACATCTTCGTTGCTTTTCTTCGTCTCCCCCCCTCCCTCCAACATTTCAGCGCGTTACCACATGACGTGAGCTTTACGCCTTTCGTACTTTGCTTAACACGAACATTTTGTAATAAGGGCTGTCAGAAAAAAATATTTAAGCAAACTGATAATTATAGGATATTTTACCACTACGAATAATGAAACTTGAATTAAAGTTTTCAATTCAATTTCTAAAAGTCTTTGTTCATATTATTTGAAAACCTTGGTAGAGAAACTGGAAATTCTACCAAAAATGAAATGCAGGTCTTTTTTCCGATATATGGAAAAGAGTGAATTATTACGAAAAAGAAAAATAAAGGAAAGAAGATTATACTTTATGGTAATTTTTTACTATACAATATTTTTCGAAATAGTTTTAATAATTAAACTTCATCTTAAACACATAAAACTATCCTGCTGGATCTTTTCTTTATTATAAATGAAGAGTATTCTTCGATTAAGAAATAAATACCTTTGTGCAGAATAATATAATTAAAAAAACCAACGTTTTACTGCACAAAACTTGCAGACTACTAGAATAATAAGAAATAAATATATTTGTGTAGAGAAGTAAAATCGAAAATAACAACGCTTTATTGCACAAAACTAGCATATTTCTGAAAAAAAAAAAAAAAAAAGAAATAAATATCGTCGCATCAGAGCAGTAGTAAGATATCTTATTCTTATTTCTGGGATTAGATATCTTACTGTTGTTCTGAGGCGACGATATGTAAATGTAAAATTAGAAATAACGTTTTATTGCACAAAACTAAATTTTATTTCTTCTTTCATTACTTTGCATTCCCGTTCTTTTTAATCTTTGAGCAATAACATTTACTCCAGAAAAGATTTTTCCTTAAAAAAATAATAATAATGTACACTTGTATGCCATTAAATATTTATCTATGTTTTTAAGAAGCACTTGACCACTACTACGTTGGATAATAGTGATCCAATTTGAAGGTACTAGTTATGTCATTTTCGGCAGTCTTGCATCTTTCAATTTGCCGAAATTTTTGCGGTGCATTTTAACTCTTTGGCGGTATTGTTTTAATTAAACTTGTGAACATGTTTTATAAACTTGTAATTATTTTCTACGTTGTTATCCTAATTGTTGTCCGTTTTTGTTTTTCAGAGGATGGAAAATACAAGACCGCCTACGCTTGCGAAGGCCGGCATTTACAGATCAGTTGCATGCCGGGACACATGATCCATTTACTACGTGCCAACTATGGCCGCTTCAGCATCAGCATCTGCAATGAACACGGGAATCTCGATTGGAGTGTGGACTGCACTTCACTAACATCTTTTAATGTCATTAAAGAAACGTAAGTAAATGTCTTTTTTTCTTGTTTGACAGAAGTTGTAATTCAGAAGAAAAGCTGTTAAGTAGGTTTGTCGTAGACTTTGGCTTTGTTGAAATTTAGGTTTTATGAAATATTGAGCAGTATCAACACAAAAATCGTTGATATTAATTCGAAAACTGGTTTTGTGCGGTAAGATCAAAAACCAATAGTTTTCTGCAATTTGATTTTGTACGAAAATGTAGGAAACATTATTATTATTATTTTTTGGCACGATAAGGTTGAGAAAGAAGGGTGAATGTTTATTTTGCATAAAGATTTTGAACAGTATTTATATGCAATTTGTTTTTGCATGGAAGCTGAAGCTGTGCGAAACACAGTAAAATCAGTTAATGTTGGGAGGAAATAAAAAGAACAAATCACTTTTTTGAAAACATTAAAAAAATCAAGACTTGCATTAATGCCTTGTATGTTTGGACCTTATCAATTTCCCCATCCATATATCCAACATTATAATAGAATAGATCAACTTCAGTTTTAAGTTTATTATTGGTGACCCTCCGATCTTGGATAAATTTTGTTACTTTAGTGCAGAAAAATATAAAAATAATTGCTAATTTTCGTTGCAATTTTTTCTACAAGTATTATTTCTTTGCACAAATAACACAATTCATGCATTTTATATGTAATTAGAAAAAATATTTTGTATTTTATCACTTATCGTATGGTGTGATTGTTGGGGATTTTTCTTCCTTATAGCTTCCTGTTGTACATTATACTCCTTATTTTCCGTCTTGCACAATTTCCGTGTCTATCCGAGCTACCGAATTTTCTGCCACAACCATTATAATAGCATCCCATTTTTGCATAAAATGTTGTAAAGTTAAATGTTTATAATTTATAAACCGGTGTTAACTTTAAACAACTCACTTCCTATGCAGTAAATAATAAAAGTACCATTGGAAAGAGCTCCATGTCCTAAATATATGAAAATTTCACCCACCATTATATTGTATAAACACATTACGACCCGAAAGAATTTAGGAAAATTATGAAATATAGCTATTAAAAACACATAATTATTTCGGAACTATGAGGTTTAAAGTTTTTAGATAGAAATGTAATTACTATCTACCTAAATATTACCTCTTAGTATTATTAGAAAATTCTTCATCATAATGAGTACATTTTATTTGCACAGCTAGCTCCACTAAGCAGTAATAATAACTAGTTTCAAACTTTTGTAAATTAATTTCAGAGATGTTGTTGACAACAACATAATTTATAAGTCAGAGGAAACATACATTTTAGAATAAAACTTCATAGAAGGAACTTTAAACAAAGTATCAACAATAATTTTTTTTTTGTTTTGAATTTTTGATATCAATATTTCTAAATCATACTACGCCCTTATGTTCACGTACATTACATGAGTGAACGTTTATCACATTGCTGTACATCTTCAACAAGCCATCAATAGCTTCATTTCAGCCACAGAGGTATAATTTATTACTACATTCATGTTTGACATTGTAAACTATGCCGAAAACCATTCTAAAAATAAAACTGATAATTAATTAATTATTCATCTCATGTTGTTAATTATTCATCCGCTCAGCTCTTTCCCCGTGCCTGGATCAGTCCAGGACGTCGTGTTTACTTTAGGGCTGCAACTGCATTTGATGGCTTCAGAATTTAAAGTATGAAAATGAAAAATTCTCGGCAAGCAGTGGAGTAAAAATGTCTTAAAAAGAGGAATTCAATCAGCATTTTAATTAACTGGAACAGTTTGCTTCAGCTTTTGCCCATAATCCTATTTCCCTAAGATAATCAAATCTTACTTGAATATTTTTTTCAATCTTTTCATTAACATTGGCAAATCTCCCAGCGTTAAGAAGTTCGTATATCTTTGATGATATGCTAAACAGTGAATAATTAATTAATACAGCGTAAAGCTTCACATTTTTGTGTCTCCTTTGTATTATGCTTCTTAATTATGCAGTTTAAGCGCAGGATTTCCAAATAAATTAAGCTACTCTAAGCAGGGTTAATTGATAATTAAATCCTCAACCATACCGGATTTGTTTTCTTTAAGCACTTAGACTGGCGGGATTGACAGCTTGATTGAAATTGGGTGAATACTTCGGAGGAATAAGCGCTTTGAAGGGGTCATTAGGCGTGAGTTGTTTTGCTTTGGTCTCACTCCATTGCTGATATAATGGAGTGTACGATTTTCTCGAAATGTGTTTCATTTTGTTGCGTGGTGCCATATGATTGTGCTCAACTTGCAAAATTACACACTTAATTTGCTTTTAAAATTAGCTTTTTCTGTAAACGTTCTGATCTGAATTATTTAAAATTTACTTTCATTTTTACAAAAACACTGATGTTGCAAAGTTGGTTAACCCTAAAATCAAGGACATACTTGAGGGAGAACCGAAGAGACCTGGACCCCCCCCCCCAGACACTCCCCCGACAAAATGGAATTGAACATAATCATTGTGAATAAGGATTTTTAAATTTTCAAATATGAATTTGGAAATTTTTATAATATTTGGCATGAGCCTCTCCAAAATAAGTTCCTTTATACGCTCCCGCTTTATACACCTGTTTTTTTAAAATGTTTTTTTTTTTTTCAAATTCTTGTTTAAGTTAGGGGGGAAATAGTTTTAAAATCATATTTTCATTTAAGAATAGTTAAAAGATTAAAAAATCGTTTGGAAACATGCGACTTTAACTGACAAAACATGTTTTGGAAACAAATATTCTAAAATATTGATGAATATTGTAAATGTAAATCAGTGTTCAAGTAATACAGTTTTAGTCAACAAGAAGTAGACATTCTGAAGCGCACTACCAATTCAACACTATTGAGACTGTAAAGGATGAAAGCATGAATTTATTTTTCCTTATCAGCACTAAAGCTGTTATCTACAAGTTAAAAATGGATTTAGTAACATATTCTGTGCGTTTCGCATTGATTATTGGCTAACTTTATTCAATAAATCATTGAGTTTTCAAATTTTAATTAACTAATTCTTGCTTTTTAACTTAAACAGATTAATGAATCGTGATTTAAAAAGTTGTAAAACGTCAAATGTCTTTTCTAGCATTATTTGAATGGTGATGATATAAAATCCGCAAAATTTTATGTGTAGGTAAATTTAAAGAACGCTGAAATAACCAATGTGATTGCCGATTCTAGTGTCGTGTATTACAACCAATGAAAGTAATGATCCAAGTGTCGTGTCCATGTGCCAACAGAAAAGTGTCGCGTCCATGTTTAGATAGGAAAAAATACTCCAGTTTTCTCTGCATGAGCTTAGAAAAATGACGCCGGATCATGTGCATGTGCCAAGGTAAATAAAGCTTTAGCAACTTAAACCTATGCCAATCGTAATGATTCTCCAGTTCGGGGTGCATATGACAGTAGGAATACTGTTGTTGCAATTTATTGTGTATATGACCGCTGGAAAAAAAATGCTTCTATATCTTTTGCAATTTCTTATTTCAATCCAGGAGGATCATGTGCGTTTGTCAACGGGAATAATTCTCAATCGGCGTAGGTTTTTTTTCTGGCAGTGCAATTAGTGATACAATATTTTGTGCGTCAAACCCGTAATTAAGGGAGGGTCGGGGATGTCCCAAGGTCGTGGTGACCTGATCGGTAAGGCATCGGACTTATGACTGAAGGTCCTGGGCTGGATCCTAGCCGCTTCGAAGATCCACCGTCTTCATTAATGGTGACTGGGGGACGTTAAATATGCTCGTGGACACAAAGTCCTCCAAGTGAAACGATACCTCCGGGGGTGCTGGACCAGATATATCTCAGCTTCTGCTCTGGGTCAAAAAATCAGAGCGGTCTCAGGGCCCCATCCAACTGGTTAAACCACAAATAGTGGTAGGCATGGGGGAGCCTGGAGTGAGTAGGTGTCAGCTCCCTACCTCTCCGGCTTTGAGATATTAGTGTATTTGCAAGTGGTTTTGCTTTTTTTTTTGATACGATTTGCATTGAGTATATACCTTTTGCTCTCTCCTTCCTTCGGAAGTGACGGGATTGCTGTATGTAACTTAATCTGGGAAAGAAAAATTGACATATTTCGTAACGGACCTCATTATTCTTTACGTATGTTTCTCTGTTCTACTTTCCAGCAAAAGGAAACATTGTTCAGATATCCAGTGCGGGCCAATGTCAATAATGACAGTAAATCTGTGAATGAGCCGATTTTTGAAGTATTACTCAAATATCCTCTGGTTTTATTAGTATGTTTAAAAAAAAAAAATAAGGAGTATGGGCCATCGTGAAGAATACCGCTGCATTCTATTAATCCTAAGTTGAATGGTATTGTGATTTCTTGTGTGCAAGTATATGGGAAGGATGCTTCAATATTCTGAGCTTACAACAGTATAAAGATGTTCTCACACCTTGTTTGTCAACCCGAAAAACACTTTGAAATCTTTTGTGTCCCAATGTAAATATTGATACCAATTTATCATCAAATGCAGAACCTTTTTTAGCAATCTTTCGGTAAAGTTTTTTTTCCCTTGCTCATTAATCATTATTTTGTGTTAGAAACAACTAAGTACAATGTGTTCTTTAAAAGTTTCACGTGAGCCGTAAGTAATATTGTAATTATCTAAATTAATATAGCGCCAAACAATTGCGACTAAACCAGTTTTTGTTCGGAATTGCGCCAGTTTTCTCGAGATTGTAAAAATTACCGATGCGCGAAACAGAAAATTTTTAAACGTCACTTTAGTAAAAGAAGAAGAAGAAAAAAAATGATATAATAGCTCGGCTCCCTGAAAATAAACAAACGCACGCGGTTTATTTACGTAAAATTTTTAATAGCCCAGCCTAACAACAATGAATTAAGAAAGCGGAAACACAAAATGGGAAAAAAAAGTTAATTAAATTTTTCCGGAATCCTCTTCAAAACGCAAAAGGTTTTTGGTTGGTTATGTCACGCAGTTTGGTGCATATAATACGCTTTTAATGAAAATTATCGCAGAAAACTATTCCTCCTTCCGTGAAATAAATTAAAAAAATGATTTTATGGACTAGTTGTTCTTCTTATGGTAAGTTTCATGGGAAGAAGAGATTTTGTAAGATTAATAGGATCAACTTTATGTCCCAAAGTGCCTGTTAACACGTTTTGAAACTTTTTTCTTTGTTTTATTTAGTCTTTATTATGGGCTTTAGCATGTCGTCCTACGTTGTTAGATAAATTTTTCTTTTCGAAGCGTAGAACATTTTTACTCTTTACTTTAAGCGACTACAATTTGTTGCTGAAGTTTCAATTTATGAGATGTAGAGGTGGAGATGAAAACTCAACAGTTTTACAGACGATTGAAATATGTTTAGAATTACGGAAAAGTGGCAAAGCACATTTTAATCTCTTGCTCATTATCGGAAATTGTTTCGTTAAAATGAGAAATTTTAGAGGAATAATACTTTATTATTCAGATTGCGCTGATAAAAATTTGATATTATATTTTCTGCGTGGCATAGTGATATCTGAAATGAAAGTAAATTTATGAATATTTAAGAACGAAAGTTATAGTGACAGTCGACTTTTTGAATGATATGTATGAACAATAAGGAGGTAATTATCTTCTCGCTCTCGTCGCTTTTAATGTATATTTCCCATCATATTATTGGGAATTACAAGTCGAATGAAAAAAAAAAAATATCCACAGTGTAAAATAAATCATGATAATAGATTTTCTAATCACAAAGATTAAATTGTTCTGCCTGTAGAGTTTCTGTGAGAAATTGTAGTCATGTTGCAAAACTACGCAACTTATGTATATGATCTTCGTATCATTCACTAATAATAAGGCTCGGAAATAGTATCATTTTGACGTTTTTGAAGCTCATGTCTTCTGCACTAATAATTAAAACTGAAGATTTTGTTTAACACGCTAATCTCAGGAACTACTGGTTTGAATTGAAAAATTCCTTTGGTGTTGAATAGTTCATTTATTAAGGAAAACTATAGGCAATGCTTTTTAAAAATCAGATTGACCGAAATATTTGTAATTGCAAATTAAATGTTTAATTAATTGTTTAGTTCTATGAATTCATATTAGATGGCGGGGTAAGTTTAGTTCTATGAATTCCTAATAGATGGCGGGGTAAGTTAACTCATCGAGAGGTCGCTGGCCAACAGTGTCAGTTGCTGCGAGGAACCTTGCCATGCGACTCAGACGCGTGGTCGGCTACGCTATTGTTCAACTGTTGTGGTCAACGAACGGATTTTTAAAAGATGTTTTTTTGATATTCAGGCACATAATTTGATTTTGAAGGATTTTTCTATTGAGGTTTTGTTTTCCTTATTTCTTCAACGTTTGTTTTTGTTCTTATAGTTAAAGATAGTTACTTATCAAAGTAAATAATTTAATTTTGTAGTTTTATTCAATTGAAAATGTTCTTTATAACGTTTTTACCATAGTATTGTTTATTTCGCGAAACATTTTAAATTGCAAAAAAAAAAAAAAGCTTCATTCGCTAAAGGGCATTGTTACAGTAGCGTGGTTGTTTGGCGCGTTAAGCGATGAACTATACAGTTGAAGGGTTATTTTGAGTTTTAAAGCAACTGTTTTATCCTTTTATGTGTTTTGGCGAATAATTCTAAATTCAAAAGAGACTGTAATAGACTTTATGAAAAGGTGTGCACGCAGTTTAGTTGAAGAAAAATGATCATTTCATTTGAGGGGGGGGGGAGGTGGATGTAGATTTTTTTTTATTCAACGGACTTCCTTAAAATTCTTGACAAGGGCATCACCGTGCGGGCACTACTAGTGTTATACATTTAACACTAAGACAATACTTTTCCAATTGATTACGATAGTCGCATTTCGTGTCTTTGTGCATAGATTTTAGTAAGGATTAAAAAAAAAATGCGCAATCAAATTTCGCAGTACACAAGGTTGGTGTTTCGGATCTTAACATTATCGAACTTGCGTGCAACGATTTTGACGAAGATGACTTTTAATGTGCCGTTGCCATGAGTGTGATTGCGCTGTCAAAGTCATGCGGATGCATGCAGTATTGTCAGATTATAAGTCCTCCAATCAAGCATGTCGTTCTGTTCTGAGGAACATTGTGATTCTCGATGTAATTGCATTTCAATGCCTTCGAATGAACTGTCAGATCTGTCGAAATGCATAAAACCACTTCTGAACGAATCCGTCCGCGTGTTAATGAGAATTGTCATTTCATTTAGCACCCATCACAAAAGCGGCATTACGTAAGCAATAAGTAATGATTGGATGGACGGATCATGCAGTTTATTACTGGACGTCAATGCTCATAGCGGTGGATGATTATTTTTATTTCACATATATGACCTTTTCTCCAGTGACGGACTTACAGCTCTAGGGGCCAGTCTCCATACATTTTTGGAGCCCCTGAGAACCAAACTGTGTAAAATATTTGCCACGTACCTTTTTGGATCCTCTTTCGAGTCCTTTTTCCTGGGGGGGGGAGGGCATTACCAAGATAAGTTTAACCCGCAACTGCTTTTTTCGAAACCCGAAAGTGTCAACTTAAAAGAGTTTTTCTGAATTTTTTTACTGGGAATTAAATTGTTCTTATTTGAGATGTTTGCAAACTTTTAATTGGTTCCATTATAAAGTAAAGCAATGTATTGTTTTTATTTTATGTTTTTTTAATGTATATCTTTCATATCAGTAAAATAAATTGCATAATTTCAATTGATCAATTTGCGTTTGTTAGGATGAGACAAATATCCTATTTTTGGTTGATTTGCTACTGCATTTCAATCTTCTATCGTAACTTTTCCATGTTTACGTATACCTCAAAATAGGATTAGCTCTCCCCCCCCCCCGTCCCTTATTTTATCTCTAACATAGATTATCTGTTTTCAATTTGCCCGATCAACCTTGAGAGTAAATCGAGATTTACGTGGTCGTGATTTTCTTAACGTTATATATCATTAAAAAAATGTATAGAATTTAAAAAAACTATAATTTTGGTATTTTGAGATATTAAACTGTACAAAATGATAATTTTCAAATTGTTTAACTACAAACAAAGTTCCAGCTTGTAACAGTTTTGTTTATTTATTCCTTATAATTTCAAAATTAATTAGAAAGCAACAATCATATGTTATGAAATTTGATCTATTATATGACCGATGAACTTCACATGCACAATTTATAGCGTATATTTTGTTTCATTACGTATAAATTGTTTAGTTTAGTGATGCAAAAATGCTGTATATTTTTCCACATTTAAAATCAATGTAAGATTTTCTTTTCTTATTTAGATGCGGAATGAAAAACAGTTGCACTCTTTCTGCGTCTCCAGAATTATTCGGGGATCCGTGTCCGGGCACGCCCAAATATCTCGAAGCTCATTACCAGTGTGTTCCAGGTAAGAACATTTCTATTAAATGTTATAAAAATGAGAACACTCTAACTGACATAAATTTAATACAGTGAATTCACATAAAATTTTGTGTTGTTCCTGATCTCTCCTTATTCGCAATCTCGAGTTGCTTGTTGGTTTTCCTCTACGTGAGAGAAACCTGTGAGAGAAAATTACTGGGTTGGGGTTTCAATAGATCCACACGCCAACTTCATTTTTCTACGAGTATTGTTTGTAAATTATTAAGATTTTGAATTTTGACTGATTTTTGATTCATCTTGAATTGCTGGCATATATTTGCTTGTGCAGTTTTTCGTGTTTTACTTGATTGCTTGCTGCAGTCAACCACGTGTGATGTCTAGTGTGTACGCATGCAACTTAGTTTTGCGTTTTTAACGTACTCTAAAGAAGTCTTCAGCAACACATTAAAATGCGTCATTACTATATAAGGTAAAAATATCAAATGATATTTATAGCGCCATTGTATGCTATGGGAATAATGCTCGATTGTAGTATGCATGTGCCAATGGGAATGATGCTCCTGTTTCGTGTGCAGGTGCCGATCGAAATAACGCTGCAGTGTATTAGTGGGGAAAAAAACTCCAATGTCGTAACAATATGCCAAAGTGAAACAGTGCTTCAAAAAAAAAAAAAAAAAAAGACTTTTGTTGAGGGGCTGTCTATAAATGAGGAAACACTTTTTTTGAACTTTTGAGCCCTCGACCCTTCTCCCGTTTTCATATATTATACTTTTTTCATAAACATCTTCGAAAGAAAAAAGCGTGATGTCACACTTCTTGTTATTTCCTCCCTCACCCTTGTCACAAACTCACAATTTCACGACCCCCCTCAAAGCTTGAAATCATTTGTAGACTGCTCAGAAAGTAAAGTCATTTTACTGGATGACTGTTACGCTTTAGCATAATGAAACGACATTGGAAAGTTATTCCCACTGACACGTGCATACAACACTGAAACGCAATTTTCATTGCACCTGCAAACTACACCTTTATTTGAAAAAATTTGGCATATCGATGCCTCACTTGCCAAATCGATTAATTCCATAAAATAACAAGTTGAGAAAAGTTATGAAGAATATATCGTTATCCATAGGAGTGAGTAGGCCCTCGTGTTACATTTTCTACCATCACATTGTCAGAAATGTACTGAACCAAAACTTTAATATAAATTTACATGCTGAGCATTGATAAAGCACTATTGAAGCAGAAATGAGGATTTTTTTTTAAAAGTGGAGTTAATCGATTTGGCAATCGAGTCATCCATATCTTAATCGAAACGTTTCAAAGTAGTATTAATGTTTTTCAGAAAAATCTGCAGTTACGCCTTCTACGAGCACGACGACGAGTACGAGTTCCAGCACCAGTACGAGTCGTCCATCTATTATAATCCCTGTTACGCGCAATGCTCGTCCTCCGCACGCTGCGCCTCCGTCCCCGCCTCCTTCTTCGCCGCCATCTGTGACGACGCCGGTGCCACCTGTGACGCTGCGTGACGCGACGTCGGAGGCAACCGTTTCGGCACCCACCGTCACCACTCTGCTCGTCGACGTCACGACGACATTAGCCGATAGTCTCCTGATGATTGTGAGTGGGACACCGGAAGCATCAACCTCAGGTAAGGAACAGTTTCGTAAAAATCAATGTCTATTTTCTAAAGTTAAGTCAATAATGTGGTTGAAAGTATACTACTGAATTGGCACAAGACTAATTTCTCTTCATAACCAAGAACTTATCTGTAAGCATAGTTGAATTCTATCGCTCCTAATGCTTATAAAATTAAATCTTAGAATTATAAAGATTTTTGCAACAGTTTATCAACATTTATCCTTTTATGTGTTATTTGTTGCTGTAAATTAAGTTGTTACAAAACACAATTGAGACAGTGAGAAGGAAAGGGATGTAAGTGGCAAAATTAAAAATTTGGAGATAACCAATACAAAAGAAAGGTAAACCTCTCCTCTGTCTTGGGGCAAGAGATAGTACTAGTAGCTCTAGTAGGTGCTGCTGTACAGAATGATATAGAAAAACTTTTCAATAAAAAACTAACTAGGACCGGGACTTTAAACTTGTTTTACTCTAAACTTGAAAAATGTTTACTTACATCCCTTTGCTTTTCACGGCTTTAACTTGCATGCAGAAACGCACATGCAATTCATTCATGGAAGTCGAGGAGAGTTTATTGGAAAAGGAATTGGCCTTGGAATCTGAGGATTCTGGGTTCGCAGCCCACCACCGCTAAATACCCATCGTGTGCAGGTTAAATTCGTCGGTTAGAAAGCCTTGAGCTCAGTCGGTAGCAGTTACGATGGGTTAAGAGATGAAGAAAAAACTTTGATAGTTGAAATGTCGCTGAGCAATTTAGCAGCATAAAACTTGACAGCATTTTTAGAAATATAAATTAGTTTTTTGTTTACCCTATAAGGACCCGTGCTGTTTTATTGCACTTTCTTTTATTCGAAGGAAAAGGATAAATTGAAATACATTTGAACCGAAGCTAATTAATGTTACATAATCAGTATTTGCAGGAAAGTGGGCTGGTTTGTTTCAAGACAAACTTCATTTTCTTCAAAGATGTTCGTCGCCACGTGTAAAAAAGAAATAAAATCTTGATGAAATCGACCGTGTGTAAAAAGCAAGAAATAAATTGGACGTGTTGCCAAAATATCATTTTCGAAGTAAATATCAAGAAGGGCTATGGGCTCTTAAATGCAGACATTTGGCTAAATTAAATACACTGGAACGGCCGGCATAAACCTAAGTAAACTTTGGACCGCCCGTAGGCGAAGCTATTTTTCCGAAGATGCCCGAGGATGTTGAAATCGTAACTAGCAATTACGATTACGAGGAGAGACCGCACCGATCATAAAATTCACTCTTTTTCTGCATCGGTTTTATGGCTGCGGAGGTAGGCTGAGGTGTTTTAAGAGTCCCTTGGCGTTGAGTGGAAAAAATCCCATGATCATCGGGTAGAGTAAATTTAGTTTATTACAATTGACTCGATATAGCATAAAAGTTAAGCGTAGCAGTGACGCTTTTCTTAATTTACCGTAATGCCTATATATCCCTGATTAATTTTAACTCATTAGGGTTTTATTATTGACCTTTTTAATGAAGATATTTTTTCAATCTATGCGAGAAAACTTTAAAAATATATCGAATATCTAAATTCATTGAATTTTTAACATGTACCTTGTACCCATGCTGCAATTATTATTTCTTTAGGGAAAAAGTATGCTAAAAACTTTTGATTGAGAGAGGGGGAATACCATATGTTTCGGAATTTGAGCATTAATTAGATGCAGTATCGCAAAGCAAATGAGGAAACTTATTATTGAAACCAAAATAAAGAAATTAAAAAGATTATTTTAATTAAATAATATATAACAAGAACTTGTATATATTCAAGTGCAAGTAATATATAACAAGAATAATGTATAACGAGAACTTGGGCGTATTTAACTTTGCTGTAACAGTCAAAGGGAAATATTAACATAATATAAAAGAAACACCAACACTGATAATTACAGACTTATTACATTATGCTAATCATTTTATTGCATTTGGTTATTGCCCTTTATATTGGTTAATGCCATTTATATTTGGTTAATGCCTTTTATAAAAGAAGAACCATCGTTGTGAAGGAAACAAGTACAATGTGTCCTTAATAGTGGTGCGCATAAATTATAAGTTTAATGTCAAGTCAAAAAATATTTTGCAATTGAAATTGTATTTATAAAATAATATAAGGAGCCGTTTTGTATGGTAATTAACAATTTATTTTACTGTTTAACATAAAATTCACTGAGTGCAAGTTATGTGCTTCAAATATTCAAGATATCTAACAACTATGAAGAATTGGTTTATGACACAATCATTTAAATGAGTATCACTATCTAGTGATAGGCTAATGACATTTAACATTGGTTCGTAAGCAGAATGTTAACACTTCGTGTTGAACAAAACCAGAATAATGTGTTCTTAAAGACGGTACTCGCAAGTTTTAAATTTAATGTTCTGTCATAAGATATTTTGACATTAAGAGGCAAGTTTATGTGGTTGTAAAGATGTTTTTTTTTACCCTTAATGCAAAATGCATCCAGCAGAAGTTAAATGCTATAAATATTCAGAGCATCTAAAAAATAGTGTGCCCTTTAGCGTATTTAAGCGAGAGAAAAAATATAAAAAAGGAATTAAAATATTTAAAAAAAAATATCTCCCACGTTATGATATTGGCAATCTATAAATGTTTTCCCATTCAACTGAGAAATGTAGAAATAAAGAAAAAAGCAACGGTAAAAGGGGGAAAAAAAAAAAAAGATGAAAAAAGAAAAAAAAAAAACTTATGTACCGAATCCCTTCATTTAGCTTTACATGCCGTTACATCATTTAAACGAAAACTAAAAGAATCACAGCTATGAAAAAAAAAAATATTGGCTGGTTTAAAAAAGAGGAATATAAATTCAACAAAATTTTGTTCATTTAATTAATAAAAAAGACCATTAGTTAATTACTTTTTTCAGGGTAATGAAAATAATGAGATTTTTTTATTCAAAAGTGTAATGGCGTGAAGGTCGGTAGTAAAAAATGGCTTGAAATCGAATGAAGGTTTGAAGCAATTGCTGTTTTATCGGGTAAAAATGTCACGGCAGAATTTCGTATGAAAAAAAAATATATTATTGGATTAGGTTTTGAAGCCTGTTCTTTAAAATATCCATTACCCGTTAGGTTTAAGTATTTTATTTTAAAACAAGATGGTAATTACTGTGTTTAATTATTTATTTTATTCGGCTAAGAATTCTGCCAAATAATAGGAACTGACGTTAAGATCACTATTTTTTGAATGATTAAATCTATCAACCGTAAAATTTACTTGAGACCATCTTATTTTGCATCGAACTTGGATTTTTTTTTAAAGTTATACTTTTGTTGTGCGAATAAAAACTCTTTCCTGCTGCCCACGATTTCTGGTTTGCTCTTGATTCAACACTTAAAAAATACTTTAGTTTTTCTAGAAAAGAAACGAGGACTATAAAATGGTTCGTCCATTGATGCGCTTGGCGGGAAAGTTACTAAATGGATAATAAACATGTTTCATTTTGGCTTTATTTTGTTTTCTATAGAGAAGAACATATTGTAAATTGCTAATGATGTCAATATGCATATTTGGCATTATGTAAAAAGCGTTTTTTTCTATCGATCCGTTTGTCGACGCCTACAATTTTTTTATCGATATTTCATCGGCATCATTTTAGCACATTTTATCGACACGTTATTTTTTGATGTGGCTTTATTTATAGGTACATAATTTCGCGGAAAAACATATGATTGGTGTAACATTTTGTTGATGAACATTTTTTTTTTTTTTGCGATAACCTAGCAAATTTCCCTTTGATGTCAGCTAACATTGGTAGTGAATACTTTTTGATAGACCGACTTATTTTGCAAGTAACTTTGTCGACATGGACGCATCTTTTTTCAACTCATATATTTTCTTGATGTTAATTTCGCATTCACTTTTTTCAAGTACTGGCGGCAAAAGATTGACAGTCACATTCAGTGTGTGAATATTTTTATCAAAAGAGATATGCTATTGTGTAGAAAAGCAATTCCTTATATTCAGTACCTTTTAACCTTGCTTTAAAAAAGCTACATGGAGATTTTTAAAAGTGAAAATGATTTGATTAAGTTACTGTCGGTTTGTATATGTCTGCAAATTGGAATTTATCCAATAATTTGGAAACGATTCAAGTTGATCAATTGTGTCTTAAATATCCTGTTCTCATATTCTAACTGAGAATCTCATGACTGAGGGATAAATATTTAAACATTTAATCAACTCTTTTATTTCAAGTCATTGATGTTTGCATTACGTTTATCGGATTTTCGGGAAACTCGAGCATGTACTGCGCATTAACGTTTAATAACTTTTTAATTTGGTTAATGCATAACCAGAACTATTTCGTAGTCTTCCTTTTAGGACTAAAATGACATTTTGTCATTATGAAGCTAGTTTACGTTTTGTAGTCCCTAATTCAGAGCTTCTGCTCCTCCCCTCTCCCCCCATACATATATATATATATATATATATATATATATATATATATATATATATATATATATATATATATATATATATATATATATATATATATATATATATATATATATATATATATATATATATATATATATGTATATATTTCTCCGCCCATATGATTTATCAAAAGAGCTGTGGTAAACCGCCGGCACTTTTTTTGAATGTTAGCAAATTAATTTCTGAAAGTTATAAACATAAGTGCCAATAAAAAAGCCATCATTCTCGCCTATCGTCAGCGTTATCTAACAAGCCATTACCAGCCCCTTTTTTACCAAAGGGTTATTGGACGAAACAATAACTCACTGTTCTAGGCAAACGCCATTCGTTAGATACTAAAAATCTTAAAATGCCTCAGATTTAAGTCATAAAGAGAAGACGTAAATTTCCCTGATAGTGTTCACGGTTTATGGGCCCCGCGCTGTTCCCCGAACGCGCAACAGATTTCGAGTTTTAAGGATCCCATCAATTTTGGTATTAAAGCTTTTGAGTGACAGGGTTCATAAATACCGGCGGTTTTTAATGTGACCGGTGGCCAGGAGAGCATTCTTCTTCCTCTCTTCATAATGGAAGTGGAGGAAGGCGCTGCCTGGGCTTAAGCTTAAAAAGCTGCCCCCGAGCTGTTGTCGAGTTTGTTGGCGAAGGTCAAAAGGATGCTCAGGAATTTTTACGGCCTCGGAGACAACGGTAATGTACCATCCCGTGGTGAAAATTTTCGAGAATTATTACCAGAGTTTTTCCAGAGCATGGTGTCTTAGACTATAAGAGACCATAGATATTTTTTAAACTTGTTTTTCTATCAGTGCTGATTTAGATCTGAATGTGGTGCTTTTCAATATTCTCCTTTTACTGTTCATTACTTTTGATTTAAAAAGATTTTCCAATCGCTGAAAATTTAACTAAAAATAATAAAATAGTTTTACCGGAAGTATTAGGTCACATTCTTACTTTCAGATAAATTGCTTCAAGAGCTCTTGATATGATAAGTATGAAAGTACGTGCAACTTAACATAACACAAACCCACTTCGAATTACCATGAGTAAGGTATGGCTGTGAAGCTGAATTTATGAATTTGCTTTCCCAGTAAAAGTCAAAGAAAGAAGAAAAAGCATGAGATAAGGCTTAATGCATCTTAAAAATATTGTTTAAAAAAAGTCAAGAATAAATAAAATCATTGAACAAATACCGAAAAATCAAAAATGAGAAAGTAGGCTATTAAGATGCGGAAAATGTGTCTGTCTCTTTGTCCTCCATTATAACTTTTAAGTGAAATGTCCGATTCGAACAAAAATGTTTTTGTTAGAAAGATCCCGATGAGGACACCCTATTCCCATATTTCACTTTCTGATTTTAACAATTTTTCGTTCAATTTTGGACAGTTCAAAAAACTTAATATTAGCGTCTACGGGGAAATTCAAGGCAAATGTAAATCCCTAACATAGAAGCGAATTTGCTTCAAACAAACTTTATAGAAAAAATATTTTGAAGAAAAACACGTATATAAAATATCTTTTTGATTTGAACAATTTTCTGTTCAATTTTGAACAGTTCAATTCCCTTAACATTAGCACCTACGGGGAAAATAAAAGTCAATATAAATTCTAAACTTAAAGGCGGATTTACCTCAAACAAAATTCGTTGAAAATAGCTCTTGATGACCAACTTCCGACTCCGACTCCTAGAATTTTAGGGCAGTCGAATCCGACTCCAACTCCTATACCCAAAAATTAGTCAAACTCCGACACCCCAAATACGTCACTGACTCCGTAGCTTTATCAAAAACTTAGACACGAAGAGAAAATGACTGACTCTTGGAATTTTAGTCTTTGACTCCAACTCCGACTCTTTTGTCTCGAAATAAGCTCGACTCCGACTCCGAAACCGTTGGCAGATTTGGGGACTTTGAGTTAAAGTAACCGAACCCGACTCCGAGTTTTTGAATTAAAAACCTTCGACTCCCGGCTCTGACTCTTATACCCCAAAATGAAATTGAATCCGACTCCGCAGTCATGGTGAAATTACTATTGTTGATGTGATTTTTTTTTTTTTTTTTTTTTTTGTTTATGGACGGAAATTCTTGTTGTTTTACCTATTTTATTTTCCTCTTCTACTTTTATCAAAATGTACAACTCCTCAACAGCAACCTTTACTATTCAAAATATGAAACAGTTACAAACCGACCAAACAAAAATAGTTTATATGAAGGGAAAACGAGGGAAGATATCGAGGAAACTTTCTTTGGAAGTATGCCCTTTGTGAAAACTACGAATATCAATGCTGATTAAAAAGTAATAAATGCTTAAAGATGATCTTCAATTTTTTTAATTAAATGGTGAATTTAAAATCTTCGATGCATTTTAGCGAATACTATCAACATTACTAAAATGTTTTTACTGCAAACAGTTCATAACCATTGATCCATGTTTGATCATTGCGGTAAATAGGAGAAACTTTGTAAGTATTAGTATAATCGCGCACGTGCACTGTATGTTAATTTGAAATTTTACTTCAAAACGGAGTCGTTGTAAAAGTGGTTTTAAATTTTTAGTAACTTTGAAGAACGGAGAAAGAAATGCAAATGGATCTAAACCATTACAGTTGTATTTACGTTCTAGTAGAAAGAGTCAACACATGACAACTGAATGAAAGAGTCAAAACTGAATTACCACGTAGATAACAATATCAAGGTTTTGGTTTAAAAAGACATAATTTAACTAACGTCATTTGAAACATGTGAACTTTTAATCCTTTAAAAGTAACATGTGCCTTAGATTACTACTAATGAAATGTTTTAAAAGAGACTTCCACTGGAAAATGTATAAAAAAATATTTCCAACTATTCCAAATAATAAAACAGAACCTTGGCGGCAGTGTTTGAAATTTGCATTACAAAGACGAAATAATCTCATTTACCATATTAAGTAATCAATTTAGCACATAATCAGACTACAAATAGTTGTGATTTTACCTTGAAGTTGGGAAAAAAAGTGTTGATTAAATATTCATTAAGTGAGCAGGAAGATGTTTGATATTTACAAGAATCTCCAAGGGATTCTGGGCTATAAAAACTTTTCGCTCATGGTTTTGATATTTACAAAGCTGATTTGCGTGGTTTGATCATAAATTCCCGAAGTAATAAAACCAAAAATAATCTTAGAAAAAGAAAAAAAATATAAAAGCGCAAAGTTCATTAAGTTAAGCACCCCTTAAAGTTTTGGGCAGCTTTTTGAGTTTGTGTTCCATGAAGGGTAAAAGAAAAAAAAAAAGATATTCAAGTGCATTGGCTTAACTTATGTTTTTAAAATCACCTTTAATGAAGTCGAAATGCTAGGAAAAAAGGGGGTAATCAACCACGAAGAAGATTTTGGAACAAACCATTTTTTCTTAC
Organism: Uloborus diversus; assembly: GCF_026930045.1. Lineage (NCBI taxonomy): Eukaryota > Metazoa > Arthropoda > Arachnida > Araneae > Uloboridae > Uloborus > Uloborus diversus. Next base: position 22,913,976 of record NC_072731.1, on the reverse strand, counting down.
TGCACATCTTCATAACTTCTTCCAAATACCTGTTTTATATTCAAGACGCGCTAAAGGGTGTGAAAGAAAAAGTATGCATAATGTTCAAGATGAAAGAGTGCGAAGAGTTCCTCACAAAACGAAAAACGCATAAAAATAAGAGACAGTTGTTGCTTTTCAGCATTCTAAAATAGGGTCAGGTTAAAAGAAATAAAGAACATAAACTCATTTCGTGATTTTTAGTTCGGTGAATTGCGCCTAAACTTATGATTAACGATTCGTACTTTGTTAGTGGCAACTCTCTCTAAGAAAAAAAAATGGGAAAAAATGCTTTAAACTGGAACCACAAAACGAGGCGAGCGAAAAATATTAAGACTTATTGCCACAACGGCAGTTTTACAACATAGCGAAGCTCTCTCTTGCCCATAATACGCGAGCTGGTAGTTTCTTTTTGTGCCGGGCATGTTCGGAATAGATGAAAGGGAAAATATATATTACGGAGGGAATATATTCCCCTTTTTATTGCGAGGGAACTTGCAAGGAAGTGCTATTATTTAGAAAGGAGTTCTTTTATATTTTCCTGGTATAGACACGCATTTTGACGAGAATTTCCAAGTTACTTTTTCTTCATCAAGTATGTTTTTTTGAAAAGAAAAGAAACCATATAATCATGAACAGATCCAATGCAGCACATGGTGGTGGTAGATTTTTCCAAAAGTTGAAAACATCGAAAAATTATTTCTGCTTTTTTATTTCTACTTTCTTCCGTATGATGCTTCGACTAACAAAAATGTTCGTGTAAAGATGCAATTTTCGGGACTGTATCATTGAATGAAGTACATAAGGATGTGGAAAGAGTTTGTAAGTTTGGTGTTTCTTCAATTAAATTGACATGTGTTTGATTTGAAAAAAAAGCTGGTAAAAGATTTCAGCCTTTTTTTTCTCTCTTTCTCTCTTTCTCTCTCTAATAGTATACGTCACGCAATTCAAAATTTAAGAGAAATGCTCTACCATACTTTGATTTGACATTTAATCTTTTTGCTTTTCAACAACTATGGATTTGTTTTCTGCTGCACTGATTTATTTTTCAATAGATTTTTAAAGGAGATAGTAAACGGAAGTTTTGACGTTAATAATGATTCAGTAAACTCAACGTGTAGTTGCTTTCTGAAAGTTTTTGAAATATTCTAACAAAGTCGTGCAGCGAAGAGATTGGTGTAAACACCTCTCTTTCCCGCGATCCTAATTCGGTAGTTTATAAAAATGTATGAACTTTTATGACCAACCCCCGCTCACAGAGAGGGTAAATTCTGGTGTTTGAACATAATTCAACAAATCCAGTTTAAATTAATTCTTTTAATGAGAAAAATCCTTTCGTTTTTTTATTTTTTTGATTAAAAAAGTTCCTTGTAAATTTTCCAAACCGTCAATTTCTAAAGAATGATAATTTTAAATACTTGTTATTTATAAGCTATAAGTAATTATTTAGTAAATATTAGGAAATAAAAAGTAGTAAAGTTAATAGCAAGTATTGGCTAAATCCATTTCATTTAAACAGCTATATTTACATTGATGTGTTTCTTACTAAACTCTTACTTTGATTTAAAAAAAAAAATGATCTTACCATTATAAATGTGAAATGAGTCATTTTGTAATGAGAAAAAAAGTAAGAAACATATCTTTTTGAATCGCTTTTAAGTACCTGAACATTATTTTTTCTCAAAATAGGTTTTATTAAAGCGTTACAAGTAAGATTTTAAAACATGTATATTTAAATATTTTACGACAACTTTGGGTATTTTCTACAATGTTCTGAAAAAAAAAAAATGGAAGAGAGAAAGGAAAAAACGGAACAATGAATAAAACATTGCTTTCTTCGAAACATACAAATTGTAAAATGATTACAAGTTCTATTTTTTCTTTTTAGTTACCGTTCAATTTCATCTTTTATCTAAGAGATTTTCCATGCAAGGAAAGAAAAACATTTACATCAAACCTCCTAAAGAATAATCGATACTGTAGCCATCCATTATCGATATTTCTTCTTTGGCCGTTACGCAAACATCGTCTATGTTCCATTACATGAAGGGTCCTCTACTGTTTCGTATATTAATACGTCTCGCAATACATCACCCACGATACTGCTTATAGCCGTTACGAACTGGAGCATATATATACAGAAGGGTAACAAAGGACATGTCGCTTCAATGGGGTCTTTTCTATCAAATTACGTATAAAACTGTCTATGAGTACCGTTATGAGCAACATGCCTGTTCGTCGACAACGGGTGGGAAAATAATGATAAGAGAAGGCCGTATTTAGGATTAGATATGGCAAATGAAAATAGTGAAAAAAAAAATATGGCGCGTGTTATCTTTTATTACTTTTGTTTGGAGAGTGCTTTTTTTATGAGCGAAACAAGTGATGTACTGCATCGATGTTATCTTGAAGGCGGAGGTGTATCGGATACTTCCACTCAATTATCGCTCTTAAGCTGGGCTGCTACATGTTTTGTTTGACGTTTAATATTCTTAGGAATTTTTTTTCAAATTGAAGAATAGTGGGTCTCTAAAATGAATATCCCGAACATAATTCGTTGTATTTATAAGTTTTAGAAGCTTCGTTTCGTACATCTATTGCTTTGTACGAACGATAAATTCTTTTGGTTTTAAGGACTAGAAGACCAGAAAATTGATATTATAAAGTTGTTCAATTGACCTTGTTTGTGAAATGCCAAACTTAACTTTTTTTAAGAACTAACTTCTTATCTTTTATCGCTTCTTATTTAATCTTGTAATTTGTTTTAGTCTGGTTATGCAAACACTCATTTTAAAAGTAAAGTATCATTACGTGTTTCAAAGTTTCATTTCGCCGTGTGATTTTGAAGTTCAGTATCTGCAATTGTTTTTGTATTTTTGGCATTTATTATATTTTAGCTTTATAGTACATGCTTACTATTACGGTTTTGTGGTTTCGGTTAAAAATAAAGCATAAAAAAAGAAAAAAGAAGCCAAATTTCAACATTTCCCTACTGTTGGTATTGAATCCAAAACGTGTTTCTTCAAGCATCTCAAAAATACCTTTCTGCAGATATTCCCCTTTATTTTCCCATTTTTGTACTTTTTACATGGTTAATATTTCCGAGCATTGAAAAATTACCAAAGATCCGAAGGGGGCGATTATATATTGCGTGTTGTATACTAAAGCTTACGAAATATATATATTCGTCGTAGCTGTTAGGATTTACGCATCTTGCCTTTAAAACGATAAATTTTTACTAGAAATTTGTTTTGTATGTGTTCAAAAGTTTTTTTTTTTTTACGAAGCTTTCTTCTAGTTTATTTTAAAGACGAATTTCAAAAATAACTGACAAATAAAAAAAAAGATCTGTAACTGTTTCTTAACATTTTGAAAATAATATTTACAAAATCTTTATGTTTTATAAACCTTTCAAATAGTCACTACATATTAATACCTTTACGTATTATTTAAGAAGAATGCGATACAAACCCAACGTGAAACGATGTCTGTGGTTAGTAATAATACACATTGTTTAGAAAATTTCTGATTTAAGTCCAAGTTTCATAAAAATCTCGAAGCATTCGTTCAAATCTTCATCAAAAAAGTGAACATTCGCTCGAAGCTGACATTCCAATTTCTTCGATTAGTCATTGTTGACAGCTGTTCCTTTGGTATTACCTATGTCAAGAGACGTAATGAATGGTTTTAACCAGGCTGTCGTGCAACAACATAATTAGACAAAGCAAAGAAAACTAAGGGACCCGGATACGCACAAATACACACACACATACACAATAAGTAGGTGATACCCGCGGCTGAGTCTTCGGTGAGTGCATCTGTTAATTACTTTTTCGCTCGTGGAAAGCTGGACGTGATGACAACTTTTGGGAGTGGAATTTTCTCGTTTGATGATTAACTTTCTCTAACTCATGAAGCATTTATTTTTTTTAATTGAGCGTTAGCTGTGTCTTATAAAAGATTCAAATGATTCATAAATATTGTATCAAGTGGCCATACTTTATGCTAGAAGAAATACTTGTTGTCTTTTAAAAGGAAAGATTCACGATTCACTAAACTCAACATTTTGCACTCAATTAAAACTCTTGAGATCTTTCTACTTCCTTTTACAAAAAAGGAAGTAATGTATTCGCGAGAAATTTTTCATTCAAGAATTGACCTTAATTTCCATTTTGCTCACCCCCGAAGGAATGTTGAGTTTTTTTTATTCGACCCGATCACACGTGGATGTATGCCTAAGAACATATAGACATCCGAAATATCCATTTCGAAGTTTCCCGAGTTTATTACAACGAGTTTTCTCGTGACGTCTGTATTTACGTATGTATGTGCGTATGTATGTCGCATAACTCAAGAACGTTATGACCTAGAAAGTTGAAATTTTGTATGTAGACTCCTGGCGCTGTTTTGGTGTGCACCTCCCCTTTTGGTTGCATTCGGGTGTTTCTAAAGGGGTATTTTGCAACTTTTTGGGGTTAAATAATTGTTAATTTCGATGCAAACTCAAGTGGTGTTATAATTTGGCGGACACGGACACTTGGCAACATATTGCCAGTCTTTTGGTTGCCAAGTTTTGTCACCAACTTGGTGACTTTGGCGTTTTTTTAAAATCTGGTTTCAATTTGGCCACTGTTGGTCATATTTAGAGAGTTAACTATTGAATCACACCAAAATTGCAATAATGGGGAACTAACATTCAATTGGTGTAAAAGGAAGTCATGTGATGCACACATCAGCTCGTTTAATATAGTGAGAACTAATTTTACCGGTCATGTTTATTGCACGATTACTGATTCAACTTCTGAATTGTGTAATTAGATTATGTACGTCACATGTTTTGCTAACTGATTTTGAATTTTGCTTATGTTTATCTTTATGCAATTAAGATAAATATTACCTCTTATAAAGTGCACGAATAGCAAGAAGAATATCTGATTCGTATTTCTGAGTTACAAGGAGCCTCTTTTTTCAATGCAAAAATTGAGAGCATGGATGAAAAAATACCTCCAGATTCAATTACGCATTGTTTTTTTTTTTTTTGTGCATTGAAAAAGGGGTTCTTTGGTTACCTCGAAACACGTGTCTGCAGTTTGTCTTACTATTTGTAAAATTTTCCGTTTGTTGCAATGTTTTATCATCGTCTTTTGCTTGCGCACTCATAGCGTAATGCTAAGTGATAATTCTTGTTGAACAAATGAAGCTCAAATTATTATATGAAATTACTTCTCCTAAATTTTATTTATTCACTGTTTTCTAATTTATGATTTGTCTTGATGCGAATAAACTCCTGACCTTTCATATTTCAAGCAATTCACTATCCCTGCATCTTTTATTTAAACATTCTTACAACCATTTAGCAGAAAGAAAAACGTTTGGAAACATTTTTTGAACCAATTACTGCCTTCGATGTAGATCACGACTGTTGCAGCCCAAGATATGATTTAGAATGCCATTTAATCTGAATAATTTACTTTCACTTAATTCTACAAAAATCAAAGAAAACAAAATAAAAGCAAATTATACTCATATTTATTGAGTGAGCTTATCTCGAACATGTTGCATTCGAACGCGCCATTTTTCGCTGAAGAATAATCAAAAAACGTTGTTCATCGATTCGAATGTCCCCATCCATCAGCAATTCTTTTTCTGAAGGGAGCTAAACCATTAGAGGAAACTCGCATGTAATGGCGGATAGAGTACATTCGTCGAATCATTTATTAAATACGAACATCGTTCCGGCATTTACACGACTGTTATGACTGAGGAAAAAAATGGCAGAACGGTTCGATGCTCCTCCTAGTAATGATATTCCGTGTTCTTAATGGCGTGCAACTATCGCATAATGAATTTGGAATGTCAATTTACTCGCGAAAATACTAATATTTTATTAGCATTTGGCTTTTGTAATAGATTGGAATAAATCAAAAGAATTTTCGTTTAGCGTTCACATGCAATTTGCAAGCGCATAGCTGCATATTTCGCTTTGACTACATCAATATCGATTTTTATTATTTAATCTGCTCAAGCTTTATGAAAATGTTTTACGTTCTTATTATCTTAAAATGTTTCATTGTGAAACATTTCAAGTAATGGAAACTGAAAAATACTCTTTCTCATCCAGTTTTGTTCTGGTTTCGGCTGATACACTTCGTGGTTAAAAATGGTCATGATCTTGAATGTTCTTAATAATTATGATTATGATGGGATGAAATGAAGAAGAGAAACAGTTTTTGCTAATTGGAATAAATTATGATTTCTTTTTCTGATCGTTAATGTGAATCTGCTTTCTTTCTTTTTTTTAGGCTAAACAAAATAATATTTTCTGCATCACAGTTGCAAAATTATTTATTTATTATTAAAAGTGAGATAAAACTACATTAACGAATTTTAAATGTTATAAGTTGAACTCATAACGGCACATTATTGATTGATAGATTTGTGTAAGATACTATAAGGTTATGCTTGACGGCTAAAATAAAGCAATTTTCTTAAACTTTTATTTTTTAGATTCTTTTCTTGAAAAAATAAAGAAAAAGCGTATAAAAGTCAATTTCTCTTTTAGTTTTTTGATATTTTTAAAGCGGATTAAAAGGTTCGTTTTATGCCACTAAAATAGAGAGGCAGAGAGAGGAGGGAAATAAGTAGAAGCCTTTAATTTTCTTCTTTTCTTTTTTTACACGATTAATGTTGTTAAGGTGTATACATGAAATTAAGCTCGATTCGTTCCGAAGGAATTTCTTGTTCAGTTTTTAAGTTAGCGAGGTGTTAAAAGTAAAAGTTTTTTTTTCGCCAGAATTTCCAATTTTAAACAAAGCTCTAAGTTTTGCTGTAATTATTTTTTTGTTTGGTTTCCCTGAGTTTCATTGCTCAAAATTCAATAAATCGTTTTTATTGTAGAACCATCCACCGTCCACCTGTCTCGATGGAGTCCGGAGAGCCGAGAAGACGACTTCTCAATGATTTTGTCTTGTCCACCTGTTGAAGCACGCGGACTCTATTGGAACTGGACTCGTGCCGGACACATCGCTCAGCACAGATGTCCTGGTGGTGGAAACGGTAAGCTCTCACAGTCATAAAAATTAATGATGGATTGTCCACAAATGAAGTGATTTTTTGAGAGGGGGGGGGGCTGATATTGTGACAGCTGTGAGAAGGGGGTGGCTCCATGAAGTGTGACAACGAATATTTTTCATAACAGGATGCTTATTTAATATAGCGTAACTTGTGGCAAGGGGAGTGGAATAGTTCGTGATAAGAGGGAAGACGGCGGTTACAAGAAGTGTGACATCGTGCATTTTTTTTAACAATATGCTTATGTAATATAGTTTGACATGTCACTGGGGGAAGAGCTAAGGTAAAGTGTGACATTTCACCTTAGCTCTTCCCCATGTCACTCTGTGACTTTGAAAAATGGGGAGGGTGGGAGTTGTGAAATTGTGACAAGGGGAGGACGAGGTTACAGGAAGTGTGATTTTGCACATTTTTTATTGCGGTATGCTAAAGTAATTAGCCTAACACGTAGCAAGGGGAGGTGCTAAGGTAAAGTGATACTTTGTCAAAGAGGGGGGATGGAGTTGTGAAATTGTGAGTTTGTTACAAGGAGAAGGATGGGAGTTACAAGAAGTGTGACATCACTCATTTTTATATGTTAATACAATAAATCGTGACAAGTGACAAAGGAAAGTGTGCAGTAAGGTATGACACTTAATGAAATAGGGGTAAGGGTCAAATGTGGTGTAGAAAGGTGTAACATCATTTATTGACAGTCCGTGAGAAAAAAATTTTCGTGGTAAAAATCTTAAGCATGCATCATTCTGAAATCTCTTTCAGTTAGAAAGTGTCTTAATTAAAAGACCTCTTAAATAACGGGTGTGTTTCCCCTTAGTTTTAAATTTCCCTCAATGTAAAAGAAATGATCCTTTTCCCCAAAAAATTTGTGGTTTTACCCAAAGGGGGGAAATGAGTCTGAGACGCATCTTTACTGTGCACAAATAATTTGATTAACATACCTTCCTTCGAACTAATCGGTGTTTTTCCATTCTCTCAATAAGAAAGATCTTCCTCCAATGATTTGCTGAATATACTGTGACATGAAACCAGAAAATTCATCGCTGTTGGCTCAAAATTATGGCAACAAATATCATATCGAAGCAGGAATAAACCAAAAACGTATTTTTGGAGTGTCATGCAAATTCAGCATACAGCAGAATATTTTTTGGACATTGAGTTTTTGCAGTCATATTTAAACTACGTTTTAACATTTATTTAGGTTAAAAGAAAATTACTTTCAGAAAAACTGCGTTTTTAGTGTAAAACGTAAGAAAAACAGATAATGATTAATGGCGTGATATTCCACTCCCATCATACAATATGTCTGACAGCAAATTAATTTAGAATGTATTGAAAAATTAACTTGGGAGATATCAGTCATCACTAGTTTGCTATAAATATTTTACTCCAGCGTGCCTTTCAAAAGTATAAATTTAAAATTTTCAACGTGGTGAAATTTAGTGGTGCGAAAACATGCTTCAAATATTTTGCTATAAACTATTTCGTAATTTTAAGCTCCAATCTGAATCATTCATGAATTCTGTTTATAAATTCCTTTCTGAGGGCATTTTATCACAGAATCTGAATTTTTCGAGAATATGAACTAGCTTGGGGTAATCCATCTTTTTCAGAAAAAAGTACTTATGAAAGAGGAAGGCAGAAAGTTGGAGAGGGAATGTTATAACTATAGAATGTTGCAAAATTTAAAATGGTGGAATTGCATTTATTCATGATTTTACATTTCTTTACAAAATGCATCGCCGGAAGTCGTAAAATGTTATGGTTTTAATTACATTTTAACTAATGAAATAGCGTTTAACGTCTTATGAAACAAAATAGTTGCTTGACATTCCACGGTTAATATTAATCTTAAGGAAAGATTTAAAAAAAAAAGTCAAACTTCTTGATATTTTCTTATAAATTAATCTCAATTAATTGATTTGAGGCAAATATTTTTACGTAGTAATATATTTGATTAACTGTTGTAACATAAAATGCATTTCAAATATTTATTTAATTATTTAATGAGTATTTATTTACATTAATTGATTGTAAGATTTAATGACGCAGTTTTCAGACACATGCGATGCTTGATGTTTTGTAGATGATAGGTAGGTAATAAAACTTGTATCATTTACAGACCGATAGAGGCTTTAATGAATTTACCTATTCATTGATTGATATTTGTGCATTAAATTTAATGCCGCTTATATAAATTTACAGCCAACACTTAAATGTGTAATGGACCCACTTGTTAAGTTGGTTAGGAGAAAAAAATTTGATCATTAATTTTCATTTATGATTTCCAAAGTTCGTATTTTTGCCAGGAGATTAAAAAATTAAAAATTAAAAAGAAAAAAAAAAAGGCAGAAACGTCAAGTTGCATTGAATTCTTTTAATTAACGAATAGTATTGAAAAAAAAAATACACTGAAAAAAATATTGTAGTTATCAATTTTATTTTTATTTATATTAATTAATAATTAAAAAAATAAACGCAACTGATTTCAAATCTCCGTTACAGCATATTTTGTGCTACATAATGAATATTTTTAGAAGTCCAATTCTTTTAATATTATAAAAAAAGAAATTACCCCTTTAAAATTAGCAAATTTGTTAAAAATTGTTAAATTGTTTAGATTTCTTTCATGACTTCATTGAGATTTTTTACCTGTTTAATTTTAATAAAAGTAGTCAAATATAGGCAACTATTAGGACATTTTTTTCGTCATTGAAGAAATACCTTTTTCCTCCTTTACTGAAAAATTAATGTCACGGGAAAGCAATCAAGAAGGACTGAAAAACCACATGTATACTTCTATAGGCAACCGGTAGCTATAGATATATTTAGCACTATACCTTTACGTTATAAGTTCGGAATTATTTTCCTTTCTTAAGTACGAATTGTGAATATTGTTTTTGTGTTTAAAATTTAAACGTAAAAACTTTCAAAATTTTATATCTTATCGCAATTAAACATTGCGTTTACTTTAAACTAGAAAAAAAAATGAAACCAAACTTAAAACTTTCTATAAGCATATTTGATGTTTTATTAACTTGACGATAGAAAAATAAAATCGAAAAACTGCATCGGTAAGTTGTTAGTCGAAACTCTATTTTTGCCACTTTGGCAAAAACTGATAAAAATCTATTTTTGCCAGATGACTGTCAAATACCCAGGAATATTTTGTCAGGGGAGGGGGATAAAATAGATTTTTTTTCCATGGTTCTTTTTACACATGAGGTAAAAACTTGCCAACCCTGATTATTTCCAACCCTCAGAAAGTTTTTCATAGAAATACTTCACTGAAAAATCGGGAATATCTTCATATCCGCACAATGTATGAAAATATATGTGCTTGTTTCCATACTCATTTTTTTAAACCTTCAATTTTTCCTTTGATATTACATTATTTATGACTATATATATCAGGAGAGAAATTCTTTGGCGTGAAATTTCTTACAACATCCGTGTCATTTATTTTCATATGACATCTCTAGTTGCGTTAGTACCAACCATTCTTTAATGCCAAGAAAAGAAAGTTTATATTCGCATATTCCTCAGCATATTCGGTTCAGGGTAATAAACATTTTTATTGAGTTGCAACTGAGCCATTTTATCTCTGCTACAAAGACGTAGTATCCACAGCGATTTCAGACAGGCTTGCTCTCTGTATGGATGCCCGAATCTTGTATTCTGAGATGGGCTCTTGCGGGGTGATATTCTGCTACCACCATTAAAAGCATCGAAATGCTCTATGTAGAAGAAACATTCTGCCTTATTGTACATTGTAACTTATTTGCGTATTTTTTTGTTTCTGAATTGGGTAATCTGTTATGTGTTTTGAAAGACACATGCTGTGTGCAGCCGTTTCTGTACGGTAAATAACTGAACGAATTTTTATAAACATTTTGTTTGTGATGCTTAGAAGAAATATGATTGCTATAACGGCTAAGAATTTAATTTTGAGATGTTTTATCGTATAGCTTGCGTTTAGGAGAGCTTAAAACTTGCACGACTTCTTAAACTGTGATAAATCTGCCAAATTGTAAAAAATAAATCTAAAATATTTTGAAATAATTTTTTAATTCACTTTTTGAGCATTAAAATATTTAGTAAGTAAATAACTTTGGGATTAGACTTAAATAATGACAGAATATTCACTAAATAGTTATAATGAACTTATTTAATTATTTTAGTGTATTTCAAAACTTAATTTCATTTATATAGGAAAAAATCGGAGAACATTTTAAATAATTACGCTTTACATTAATTTTGTTACTACACTAATTAAAAAATTGAAAGCAGAGGGCATTGAAATTTGATGAAAAGAAGATTGCTTTTCTCTCCAAAACTATAGCGAAATTTAAAATTTGAATAATATTGCAGGTTTTACGAAGTAATATTTTTTAATTGAAATTATGCCTGCTGGTATTCCTTTTTCATTAATTTTTCCTAACCCGAAACTCACTAATATTGTCTAAAATTCACCATGATGATTTAAAATAAAAATTAATTACGTCAAATACATGCTCAAAAATGAATTTTAAACATTACAAAAGATAGTATTAAACATTTTTACAATTAATTTCCAAAATTTTACATTTTCAAATCTGAAATAATTGATATACATCTGATATAAATTGAATGTTTGCTGATAAAATAAAAATAACTCCTAAAATATTTCATTTCCTATTCATTAAAGCTGAATTACTTTTATTTAAAAGTACAGTCATAAATTTGGGAAGAATTGGTTTACCCCAAACTTAATTGTTATTGCTGCTATAACTAGGATCAGAAAGAATTCCGATTTGAGCTATGTACATAACTGTAGCCTAAATGCATTTGATCTTTGATAGTAATTTAGGTCATATAAGGCGAAATCTGATTTTTTTTTTTAGTTTTTAGTGTTGTTAAAGTGATTCCCCCTCCCCTCGTAATTTTAAAGTATGTAGTACGTGTATGCAACTGTAATGACGCCTACTACGCAGAACGGTCATAGTCCAAAGAAAACTATAAATAGCTGTTGTTCGTCATGTAAAGGTGTCACGTTTCTGTTTGCATTAATTGCTAATTTTTGCGAGATACTTTCATTAATAATTTGTTGGACAACTCCATGATAGATGCGAAACAAAATACATCAATTATAAAATATATTTACATAAAACTATTAAACACCAAAATATTACTGAACCTCATTAAAATGTTACTTAAAATATAGACTAAATATTAAAGTTACGGTACTTCCCCTCGTGTGGGTGGATGGGGGGGGGAGCGCTAGTCATAGCAGTCCTTCCATATGTATAAATACCATTTTAGGGTTTGCTTTATGAGCTAAAAACAGATTAGATGTGGAGTGAGGTGCTTGACCCCCCCCCCCCCCCCCAGCGTCACTGTGTATATCATCATCTCAGAGCAACAGTAAGGCATCTTCGCCTCAAAACAGCAGTAAAATGTCTTACTCTTTCTCTGAGGCGATGGTATTGTAATTTTTAATCTCGTTGTGTAATATGGTTTGCTCTTCTAAGTCACGTAGACCGTAGTTCTGTATTTCATTTTAAAAGTTCAACCCAAGACGGTGAATAATTTATTTATCTGAAAACAGTGCTTCGGACTCAAAAATGTCCCTTTTATGTTTCAAAATCGATAAAACAACAGAAAAAGCATAAATTTTGTCTGCAAACAGCGTGTTTTATAGCTGCAACTCTACACCAAATGACCCCAAGCATTTCTTCCAGGCGCAATAAAAATCATTATTTATGTATATCCTTAGAACACCCGCATGGAACTTCCTGGAGGATCAATCGGTTCGTGGCTTTTGAAGCAATTATTCCTCTTGAGGTTCCCCTCCCCCTTTTTAGTGGGCCCCAGGTGATGCGGGGGTCTTCCGGGACCCAACCCTCCAATTTCCAATCGTAAATGGAAATAAGGTTCTTCCTTTTACGTCCATATTCAGCAGTAGCAGAAGCAAAGTGGGATGCAGGGGCCTCTTAGATAAACAGTAAAGGAGGGGCTTCTGGAAGATGAATCGCAACCTGGAGGCAATAATAACATGGCGAAGGTGGAGAACATCTATTGCATGCATTAATGGCTGCTATACATGGGAAGAGAGGGTATTCAGCCTAAGCGAGTTTGCATAAATCATGCCAATTAGTAAAGTTGATTCAATAATTTGGAATATTAAATATAAATTTTAACGTTGAGGTGCATTTATTGCTAAAAGGTTGTCATCGTGCTTGTTAAGATATTGATGACATAGTAGTTCCTCAAATGTACTTGACCTTGACTTGTCCTTACTATGGGGTAAGTCGCTTAATTTGTGTAATTCTTTATTAAAGTATTTATTAGTAAAGTTTTGCTTCACGAGTAGATGTTTCTTTCGCGAACATTTGCATTCATTTTAAATTTTCGCATGAAAAATGCAAATAATGTTTAGTGAATTAATATTACATTTAAAACTTTTAATAAAAACAATTTTGACTTTATCAACCGTATTCATCAGCAATTTGATTTGCACTTTCAAGATAAGTTCTATTTGAATTTATTGACTGAATGAACTTCGAATGAATGTGTGTGTGTGTAGTCTTTACAAATGATTGTGATGCATTCAAAACAAACAACTTGAACTTATTTAAGCATGCACCATTTCATTTTCTCTCTTTATCTTCCGGACTACTAAACCATTGCTCTGAATAGTATGCTTTTATCCAATTTGCTTTTCTTTTGTTTATTAAAACTTAATCGCATTTTTTCCTATTTAATAGCGCAAAAGTTTACTAATGATTGTTAGCATAAAATAACTTAACAAGATCTTAAACCTGAAACAAACTGACCTGAAAGGCTGTACAAAAAATATAAATAAATAAATAAAATGTGATCAAAATAAAAATTAGAAAAATTAATAAAAGCATAAATTAATATATTTTTTGTTTTGGCAGTTATGTTTCCTTTAAACTATTTCTAAGAAACTCTAAAAAAAATAAGTCATTCGAAAGAACTATTTACATATTTTGCGGAAATACTTCACGAAAATGTGTACTCTAAACAAAGAAAATAGTGCTTAAAGTATGTTAAAATGCTTGTTTCGAGTGGATTTTTCCTTTTAAAGACATTTCTTTTTTCGAGAAATTTCTGCTATTCTACGAACAACTCGTAAATTCCATCATTCTTCTTTCAATAGCCTTACTCGACTAAAAGATCAAAAAATGTTAAACTGTAGGACATTTCTTTCTTCGAGCAAAAGAGCGCAAACCAAAACAGAATTCCCGGCTTTCAAGACCTCTACTTTTCAAATGGGCATCTCTCTTCGTTAGCGTTAGTAGAAAGAAATCGACAACAACCAAAAAATAAATTAATTCCATGTTTTCGCTATTCTTCCGGAGGATTGTAACGAAACCAGCGCTAATCACCCGCCATTTGCTTGCTGCAAAAACACAGTGTGAAGTCTCAAAAGGGATGTAAGGGAAAAGAAAAAAAAATTAAAAAACCAGGAAGGAGAAAAGTATGGGACATTTTGTTACAAACACAATCAAGCTGGGAAAAGTTGTGGAAGTGTTGAGTGGATTTGATTCTTGAGCAGAATAGGGAATAGTTCTTTCATTTGCCATTGAAATAACGTTTAAGTTTGTTGGTAGAGTAAATTGTTTACGCGAGCTCCACAAGTCGTAAGAAAACAATAAAAATAAAATTTTAAGTGATGGAAGTTCTCCGTTCATTTTGTTAAAGTTATTCCCTAGGAAAAATAATAAATTTTGGTTATTTGTTATCAAATGTGTGTGAGAAAAGAAAATTTTTACTGAATTTATTTTGTTTTTACAAAACTGGTTTCGAAATAAATGTATCTGAAAGATGCGAGCTGGGATTTGCTCTTAACGCCCCCTCCCCATTCAAACATAGCCAATGTAATGTCAAATTATGGTTGCAAATAAAACGGTTAATAATAAAAGAATGAATAAATATTTTCAAATTGATGTGATTTACTGGGAAACCACCTTTATGCACTTGTATACATATATTACAAATATTATTCTGTATATGTATGGTGTGTATTTGTGTGCTTTAAAATCTCAACGTGTTTCCCAGTACGTAGAGCAATCAAGAACGGCATTTGCTGATTTAACACAGCAAAAAAAAAAAAAAAAAAAAAAAAAAAAAAATGCTATTAATTCAGACTCGATTAATGTGGAACGAATTAAAATAGTTTAAGAAAAAGTTTTCAATTTTAAATTAGCTTTTCAATACTTTCACTCATTCAAAAAAATTCTGAAACAGAGATTCAGTTGCCTTTTTTTTTAACCATACATTTAGAAAAATTTAGCAGTTTAAAATCCCTAGATGTGATAAGCTGCCGTGGGCTGGTAAATGTCAGTAACTGCAAATTTTTCATTTATTTATTTATTTATTTATTTTTTTGGTTTTTTTGCCATCTATTGTCCAAGTTTACCAATTTGTTTCACGCTGAAAAAATTTAAAAAAAAAAAAAAAACGTATTTCCAATATTTTTCTGCTGTCAGTATCAAATCCATAATGCATTTCTTCAAATATCTTGAAAACTCATATCTGAAGATACTGCCGTTTACCAGCCTACGGCAATAAGGATTTTGGTAGGTGACTGCCTAGACACTGTGACCCGTATAGTCAATATTCTGAACTAATCCATTACATGGTTTCTTCAACACAGAAGGAGATAGAACAAGTTACCGAGAACGGTTTTGGCCCTAGTTTGGTTTATTGTTATCGCTAATAAAATAACTACACTGTTGTGCGCATGTTCTTTTAAGTGCTAAATGACTTGATGATAAGTTAGATGTATTTACTCCCCCCCCCCCCCGAGTCTTACATTTGACGGAGATTGAAATAGAAATAATATTAAATTATCTTTCATACTTTTTTTTTGTTACATGTTTGAAAAAGGAAAAAAAGAACGACTTTTTCGAAACAATTCTAAGAGGGAGAGACAACACGATCTTAAGTTTTATTTTACAGTGCAAAGGTGATGTATTTCAAACAGATTTAATGCGCAAAGCTAATGAATACATTCTACAGAGAAATAATTATCAGTCATAACTTTGCAATGTAGTGCTGTCAAATATTTAAAATGTGACAACAATGTATAAATATCTTAATGTAAATAACTTCTCTCTTTTTTAAGATTATAAAACTGAGTAAAATAAATCAACTATCGAGTCTCTCGGAGAAATATAATTGTTTGCTAATATGATCTAATTTAGTGTTTTGGAGCCTGGAATGAATAATGGCAACAGCGAACGAAATCAATTTACTCATTTGACAAGGCTTCTGTGGCGAAGCGATTGATGATATCCTCGCTTCTCTTGGGAGGAATCCCAAGAAAAAAGCAAACACTCAGACAAAATGAACGAAACAGGAAAACAGAGAAGAAAGGATTTAAAACTTTGTACAAACACAATTAATCCTTTTGTGGCTTTAAAATTGTAACTCAAAATATAAATGGATTTTTTTTACCAATCCTTTAGAGCCTTCCTCGCTGACATCAGGCGTGTTAATCGAAGTTTCTGCGTCTCTATTAGTCTCTGGAGGCGCAAGAAAAAATGTTTTCCTTACACATAAAAGTGGTTTTATTGAATGGGTTCCCTTTAACTTTTTTGAAGACGAAATTTTGATGACTCATGTACACAGTTTTCTGAAGTTATCTTAAATCTCGGAGGACGATGTTTCTTTCTGTTATCTAGAATACATAGCTCCCAAGAAATTTACTCGATTGCTTTTTATCCGTTAAGAGGTCTAAGTTTCCGAAATCGTTTTAAAAAATATATATATATTTTCTCTACGGAACAGTTTTTTACTTTTAATTCTTAAAATTATTAATGAATATATTCTATGTGATTTGCCTTTGTACTTTACTTTTATTTTCCGGCTTAGTCCCTTTTTTGGAGTATTTTGAAGAATAATTTCTCATTATTATATTGTATAGAGAGAGATGTGTGTCTTACGATATAATTTAAGTATGTAGTTAATTTTCCTTTAGGCTTGGTGGATTTCTTTAAAGTATTCCTTTTATTAGAGTTTTAAGTCTCAATAGCATTATTTGTATTTGTGTCTCTTTTTATGTAATTTACCCATGTAGTTTACTTTTTTGCTGACTTAGAGGCTTGAGTTAAATACAAAATTTCTCAAGCTATTTGTAGACATTTTTATTCTGTTATCATTAATATATTTTGTAATTGTCTTTAGTCACTTAATATGAGCTAAGATTTTACTCGAACTCATTTTTGAAAATACATTTTGCTATATTACGGCTTAAAGCTATTTAATTATTTTTTATAACCTTTTTTTTCTTTTTTTTTGTTTTAGAAACTTCTCTATAACTATTCCATTACGAAATTATGAACAATATTTAAAAGAAATGTTTCGAAGAATTTTTTCACAACGAAGCTACCAATGGTGGTTCAAAAACGGGCTAGGTCTCTTTTGAAGCACCATTGGTAATCTGTTTTTAGACCACGCTGTTTTCGATACTTGAAATTTTTTACTTAAAATGTAATGACTTAAATTAGTCCACATGAAATACCTCCAATTCCCACTATTGCAAAGAAAAAGAGCAATCGTGGCCGCAAGAGCGCCAAGACTTGCATCAACACAGGATCACGACTAAAGACGATCTGGCGAAAAGTGTGGAGCATGCATTGAATAACGGTCGGAAAATTGTTAGCGGGGAATCAGTTGTCCGTGAAAAGAGAAAACATCCAAAATCTTCAAATCAAGCCATCAAATCAAAGAGGAAATCCCAACGACAGTAGTTGGTCTCGAAAAGAAATCACACTGATCTTCCTACCTGATGGCAACGACAAGGATGACGAGTTCGTGTCTCATGTTTTTTATAAATCTGATGATGGCAATGTAGTATGCATATTTTACGACACATTTTTTTCAGATGACAGTACAAGAGAATTGTGGATTATCTGCTGCAAGGCTAGACATCTAAGTGCGTGGGAGGGAAAAAAAAAATTACTACATTTGTAACTTTCGCAACTAAAAAAAGTAATAAATGATCTTTTTTTCTATAAAAATATCTAACATGGTATTTAATAAAATTTTCGAATTAAAATTTCATGCTTTTTTATTTATTTCTTAAGCGATAAAATAGATTTTCCTCAAGTGGCCTGTTTTTGGACCACCTCTTTAAAATCGTGATTTTGCCTTTTTTCGTAATCATGAAGTTTTGAAACACTTAAAATTGGTGTAATGGTTTTTGAACCCTAACCTCACCTTCATAAATGTTTTTAAGAGTTATTGACACTAAAATTATTCCTTTGCCGTGAAGCAGTAGGTAGAAAATGAAAGTGGTGGCCCGTTTTTGGGCCACTTTCTCTACTTCTTTTGAAACTGAGTCAGCATTACAGAAGAAAAAAAGAACAGACGTTGTTCAGAAAAATATCATTTAACTAGGTTAAAGTCGGTTAGCTGGCTAGTTTAGGTTAGACTAGCCAAGCACTGTCCTTTAAATTAAAGATGAATGATTTCTCGATATAGCGATGCATCCCTCTATAGCGATAACTGTATTGGTTCTTCTAAACCTTGTTAAAAACTTTGTGAAATATTGTTAAATCGTAGTGCAAATGATATTCCTTTGCATGGACATTCATGGGGATCTCAAAATATTATCGTTATAGATGATTTTATGCTATACCGAATATTATTCCGAGAGGTTTTGATCATAGTTTTCAAATAAAAATCATTATTGTGACTAAAGTCTTACATTTACCAATATTACGTTAAATGTGTTTAACAATTATTCAGCGAGATGTTTTTTTTTATCAATACCGGTCGGCGGTATTGTTTCAATACCGCTGGTAAAATGTATTGTTCTATTTATTTTCCAGTACATTTATTAACTACTCTTCATTCCCCCAGCTTTTATTTTTCGACCTGTACTGTCGTTTTACACTTCCAAATTGCGTTATAGTGGTTAAATGCAACAAAGTGGATAAGCGACATAATAATTTTCCCTTCCTGCGCCTCATTTTCCCTAAACGCGGGGAACTTCCGCGGGCTCTGTCTCGTTAGGATGGAAAAATATCCCTTCATTAATAGCTCCATGCATTACATGTAAACAAGAGTCATTCCACATTCGTAAAGTACAGTGGAGTGTTCGCTGCTGTGAAAGCGGATTCAATTATGCAAATTCGGGAATCTCTGGGGTGAAGTTCTGCAGCACCTGATACTTTATCCGTCCATCCGAACCTCCAAGTTATAGTAAACAATCTTATATCAAAGCCCTTGCCTCCAACATATCTCTGCTTGCCGTGCATGCTAATGACTCCGCGTAACTCTCGTTTGAACTTTTTCTGAATATAGTTTTCTTTGGTGAATGAACTGCTTGCGTGATACGGTTGAAAAGTTGCTTGATGAAGTACTGATTTTTTGCGAACACTTACCTACATCGTACGAATTTTTATGCAGCAGAATTTTTTTTTCTTTTTTCTCCCCTGGTTGTATCCTAAATCAGGGACAGAGGCTCTAAAGCATTCTCACTGCGTAGTTCTTGTTCATTAAGAGCATCATTCTTTCCCATTCACTGTGTGCTTAAAAATTTCCCCCACCCGTTAGTCTTTAAAAGGCGGGCGTAAGAAACTTTTTACTTTTAATTCGGAGTTTCTGTGAATGGCTAAGTAGTTTACTTTTCGAGATTTGGAGAAAACAAAAGTCAATCATCTGTTTGTTTAAATGGTGCTTTTAAGTAGACTTCTACTTTTGAGCGTTTAATAAAATTTCTTCTGGACTATGTTCTGGTAGTTGCTTTTCTGGGCATTAAGCAGTGTGAAAGAGTACGTTTCCGTTTCAAAAGACGTGGTGCTTCGAAAATCATTTTCTTGCTTTAAAAGCGTTTTTCTAAACCGTTGTAAGGGTTAAAACGCTTCATGAAGTTTGACGCTTTTACTATTGTTTTTTATTAATGTATGACTAGTGATGTAAAATACCTGGGTATTCATTTTTAGGGGTAAATACCCAGAGTGTATACCCGGATAAATACCTAAAATGGGTATTTACCCGGGTATTTATTTCAAAACATTTATATTCAACTAAAATATTTTTCTGTATGTATTCCACTATGTATATATACAGGGTGTTTTGTTTTAACCTTCAAGACCTCTATTTTCGCAACCGTTAGTCCTAGATGAATACTTCCAATTGCGAAAATATTTGAAATTAGATGCATAGTTAAGATATTGAAAATTTGAAGTGAAAATAAAAATGAGTAAAAAAATACAAATTTTAACTTTTACACGGGCCTTAGGTCCTCTAACATATAATTAGGGAAATAATATCCATTGAAAAACAATTCCAACAAAAAAAGTTTGACATTAGTATGACCAATATTCACCAAGATATGAATCACAGCGTTTTGTGACACCACTTTACATTTGCCGTCAATAACATCTTTTGGGAGAAAATATAGCAATTAATGAGTGCTTATATAAAATTATATGTGTGCAGAGTGTGGTTTTTCAAATTGTTCGAGGTTTTGCAGCGTGTTTTGCGTATCACGGCATAACATTTGCATGAATTTTTGAATAGAGATGAAAAATGTAAATACCTTGTGTTTTTTACTTTGCCAACCTGTCATTCTTCTGAAAGGGTAATAAGTTCTAATCTCATCTTCTGCATAGTCCTTTAAAACTTTCAAATGGAATATCTCCTTGAGTTTTGATCGCACAAATGTCAAGATTTTTTGTGTCAGTAAGTTTTAGATGCAGATCATTTCTCTAAGTTAGGTGATCTAGAGTTGTATAAAAAGTTAAATTTTGTAGTTTTTGACTCATTTTTATTTTTGCTTCAAACTTTCAATATCTTTACTCCGCATCTGATTTTAAATATTTTTGCAATTGGAAGTATGCACGTAGGACTAACGGTTGCCAAAATAAAGGTCTTTGCAAGTTAAAACGGAACACCCTGTATAACCAACCATATACAAAACAATAAATTTTTCCCTTAAATTTGTACTTTGATCACATGTTTAAATAATTATTGTGTAAAACAAATCAGCAACCTAATATGATATTCACATTAAATGTGTTGGATATGCCTAATCAATGTTGATAGCCAAATTTCAGATATAAAAGGCCATTCTACGAAACGTAAAAAACTTAACTGGTTGCAAAAAAAAAAAAAAAAAAAAAAAAAAAAAAACCAAACATCTTCTCCAACTATGACATTGAAAAGAAAGATTCTTTGGTTCACGATATGTTTCTTTCATAACTTCATTAAGTCTTTCAATAAAAAATATTATAAACTGTGTAATACATATGTATGTATCAGTTTTACCAATTATTTCATATTTAGATTTTTTTTTAAAAAAAACTCATTCAATTTTTGCATTTTTTTTTTTGTAAAATACGACGTTTTTGGGTATTTACCCAGGTCTTGGGTAAATACCCAAAAAATATTTACCTACCCGCTGAGTATTTATCCGATCCACATCACTATGTATGACTAGCTATTGTACAATTAAGTTTAAAGCATAAAAAAGTATTGATAATTATTATTTTTACATCTTTTCCATCCGCAAGGAGTATTCTTTCCCGATATAAGTGTATATTTAATGTACCACAGTAAAAACAAAAATGTATAGCTGAAAGCACTTTGAAGTATACGAATGGTTATAGAATGGTTGTTAAAGATATAAATACTAATGTTTATAAACTTTTAAGATTTGTATTTCAGTAATGTTACTCATTGAACGAACAAGAATTTTTCCTTTTTCGTATCAGAAAAAAAACAAGAATAAATAAAATTCATAATTTCGTGTGTTCTTAATCTTTTTTGACAATAATAATCTTTTCTTTTCATTTATAGATTTTTGAAATTATATACAGGTGTCCCTCGTATAACACAATTAGATTGTACCGTGTAATATCGAAACTGTGTTATACGAGACTTTCTTATAAATAGTTTTTTTAATAGTGTATTGAACAAAAATAAAATACAACCTTTTAAATACGCCTTTTTTTTTCAAAGCCATGTAACATTAAATTCCAGTTTTGTACCTTGTAATATCGAAACCGTGTTGTACAAGGACGAGGGACGCCTGTGATGTTTTATTAAAATATTACAATAGCTGCGTCCAACCTCGAAAATAAAATGCATATCAATTGACGCGTCTTCAACAACCCGGTATGAACGAGAAAAGAAAAAAAAGAAAAAAATCTGGAAAATTTCCCGGCAAATTGTGCTCTAAAATAACAAAAAAGGCAAAAAAATTAAATCCCTTAATTACAGGGAAAGTTTCAAAACAAAAGGCAAAATTTTATTTGTACATATTCGAGAAAAAAGATGGCAACAGATCTTTTTACTCAATGAATTTCTTCACGCTACACATTTTAATAAAAGCAATATTCAACAATGACCGTGATCAACAATGGATTTCTAATTTAAGGCTTGCCTACATTTTAGCACGTGATTAGTTAAAAACAGTTTTAATTCACGTTCTAATTACCTTGAAGTATTGAAACAAATTTTACCTGATGCAGAAAAATCAATGGTTTCCATGGATATTTTATTCTAATTTTCGCGAGCATTTTTTCACCCTCATATTATAGAAAAACGCCATTTTCGCGTCCAAAAATTGAAATTCGAACCCCCCTACGTTCCTTCTCGGGTGCCCAATTACCTCCCTGCCAAATTAATTCGAGATCCCACGTAAACTGGATTTGTATAGGGCACACACACACACACATATATATATCATTGATATATATATATGTATCATCAATATATATATATATATATATATATATATATATATATATATATATATATATATATATATATATATATATATATATATATATATATATATCACATTTAAAAACTAACAGCGTTACAAACGTTTCGAGCTTAATGCTTTCCATTGTTGCTCGGGAATCCCGCTTCTTCCTGCAAGGTAGCTTTTCCGAACGAGAAGTGTTTGAGCAATGAAAACAAATGTACAGTGACACCTTGCCGCTGTAGTATGAGGGTTGAAAAATCGGACGTACTTTTGGCAAATCTTAATTAATTGATCATTTAGTTTACCGATCGCATTTTAGACATACAGGAATATTTCGGCCATTCATCGAATATTTTTTACTGAGAATCAAATTGTATTAATGATTCTAAAACCAAGAGTTATTTAAACTGCTTTGAAATGAAACTGAATTTCATGTAAAAATTACAATGTCTTCAAATGATTTTTTATTATATTTTTTTAGGGAGAGTAAAGTGGCGTTGCGATGCAGTGAATGTGCAGTGGGTTCCGGAAGCACCAGATTTTAGCGACTGCACATCGTCGTGGGTGAATAACATTCTCTCTAGAGTAAGTGAATTATTTATAATTTAATACGTCTATGTTTCCACTATTTCACTTTTTTAAAAATGCAAATACAACCAAAAACACAAAATGTTGAAGTTAAGCATCATTTTTTTTATGAAGAAAAGTTTTTTTTGTTCAAAATCAAATTTAAAATAACTGACCTGCAGCCATGTTCATAAACATATGCATCATTTTATTTCCAGATAAAAAATATAAAAAAAAGTTTAAAAAAAGGTTTATTTATTTTTTATTCTGTGTATTTAGAATAATGTGTTTTTTTTTCATTTAAATGTTTGTCACAAATCCATGTATATGTATATATATTTAAACATTTCGAACAACTGCTTAAAAATCATTTTTTCAGAATTTTTTTTATCACTGCAGTAACTTAAATTTTAATTGTTCATTGAAAATGTATCGCCAATTCGCATATCAATTTTCCCAGTCAGTGTTTTGTGGTTAATTTCGTTTTTGGATTACACTGTACAAGTTATACGCTAGAAATAACAAATTCATTTATATTATTATCATTGTATTTGCATTTCAATAACATATTTCATATTTTTATCATATTTTCTTAACACTTTGCATTTATCAATGTTTGTTTTCTAAGTGCACTTTTATTTTATTTTATAAAGGAAAAATATTTTTTTAGAATTTAAAAGCTACTAAACCTTTTTTTTTTAAATCTTTTTTTTTAAGAAGCTTTTCTGTTTGATATTACCATTTATAATTTTCATTTGCAATGCCCAATATATTTTAAACAATTGTTTTTAATTTTTTCCTCTGAACAATTCGTCAGTTACTTTGAAATATAACATTGCAACAACAAATATTTATTATTTTAAATGGTGTAAAATTTGGAACTGTAAAGTCTTATACGTTCTAATTAGCTGCGTTCTTTGGTATTCGAACTCGTGTTTCGCTTGCTCTTAGTCCCACTGAAGCATTAGTTCTGTTAAGCATTAGAAGAGAAAATTATAGGACTAGGAAAGTTCTGATATTTTTGAAATTGTCTTTTACGCTTAAATTTAAAATTACTTGCTACAAAATAATTAGTTTTGTGTATTAATTGCCTTTGCGATGCGAGTAAGTTGCTGGAAAAGTTTGGGGGGGGAGGGGGCTAGTTACTTAAAATGTCAGTTGATGCAAGGGCGGATTCAGCTGCTGTTTTGAAGGAGTTCATTATCATAATATATGTGACATAAACCGGAAATATGAAGTCATAAGTAATAATCGGTAAAAAGAGAATCTGAGATTCACTCTTGATGAATTATTAAGGTTGAAGTTTCGAAAACGCAGTTGTAAGCTATGTTTAATCAAGTTAAGGCGGGCTTTATCCATGCGGTCCACCACTGTATTTGCGTTTGAATGGGGTAGTTTCCTAAATTTTAAAAATATTTTTTTCTGAAAGAGTATGCTGAAAAATATAGGATCTGACCATTTTTTAAATAATTAATCAAGTTTAATATTTTCAAAAAAAAAAAAAAAAAACTTAAATCGGTGCGCTTTCATTGTTTACGTTTCTGTCGTATGACATCATAAATGATGAAATGCCATTCAGTGTTGCCATTCACGGAGAAAAATATTTAATTCACATCTTTACTCACGTGTATTGGCAACGATATGGTTGATAGCAAGTGTAGAGCGCAATGTTTAATTCACTTCTTGATTATCATAACGAGGAAACGTGGTAGAAAGATTTTAAAAGTTGCATCATTTGTGACGTCATAATAAAGACCACGCCTTGTTTTCAAAATCGGACATTTTAAAAAATTAATTAAAAAACAACTGTTGGAAAAATAAAAGTATTTTCTGGGTTCATGTTATTTTTTTTACTCATTATCAATTTCAGTGACTAAAAATAGTACTTTTGACTGAAGGAAACAACCGCATTGAAGAGAAAGCATCGTTTATTGCTCCTTTATTTCACTTCTTAGTATTTTACGAGGTGCTTGAACCTTTGTAGTTTTTTGCTACAGTAACAAGTTCAGTAATTTTCGAAACTTTGTGAATGAATTTTAAACATGAATATTGAATCTCTTTTTTTCGGGGGGTGGGGGGGGGCATAATGGTCTTTACATTTATGTATAAAATTCCATTTTCGTAAATACATGTTAAAAACAACCCCTTTGGTGCACAACTGTGCTGTGGCAGTGATTAAATTTCAGATCAGGAAAAAATAATCGCGTTTTTTATATGCTGTTGCTAGAACCGAAAATATTATGACTGTTTAAACACAGTAATTGTAGCAGTTAATTACCACCCCTAAGCCAGGGCTAAAACAAAGCTACTTGAAATACAAAAAAATGATAGAATATCAGGAATTTTTGACAAAACTTAGGGGCATTAGAAAACATCTTTCCAAAAATGTTCGTTACAAAAAGTTGGAAATTTAATATACGTTCACAATAAGAAAGCCTTTTCATTCACAAAGTGGAAAATTTCGGAAATTTGGAATGCACTTTTTATACTCATAGCATTTTCCTTTCGTTATATCTTGTTTCATAACAAATTCTAAAAGTTATTTTGTTCCTTTAAAATTATTTTCTGAATTAAACCTTTTAAACTCAATTTGAATCAAATAAGTCATTTAAATACATATAATACCTTCGCGTTCTGAAAACATTACTTCTTGCCTTTTTATTTATTATCACAAAATGGTATGGATAGTAATACCTTTTAAGTGTGTTCAATACTCGTATTTTCGTTTCACAAATGTACAATCAAAAACTGGGGAAGAATGTACGAAAACAATACGTTTTGTTCAACAGTAACTTACGGTAATCGTTTATTATCTAAAGGCAGTACCATTTCTTATCCTAGCAAGCCCACAATTTTGTAAAACTTTTAGATTTTATCGTTATTTCCTAATCTGATAAAAACTGTTCACTCAGCGATAAATTTAATTCATTCCCTTTCAAGACGATTAAATCTTTCTTTTCAGAAGACGGTAATGTTTATCTTTTTGATTATTGATTCTTCTTTCATTACTTTTTTAATAGTGTCTTCTTTTTAAATTTACTTTTATTTTTTATGTATGGATTCTTTCTTCAAATTGCATAGGCGAAGATAAAAATATTTCTTCTCGCTATCATCTTCTCTCTTTTATTTCTTTTTTCTAATTTCGCTGCGATTTTCAACAAAGAAAAAGTGCACGGGAGTTGAAGTCGAAGTTAAAACGATTCTTCAGTTGAACTATCATGGTGATTGCTGACATTTCTTTTTTTGTGTCATTTTATTCAATTTAAATTTCTTCATCATTCGAATTTTCTTTGGGATCGTTTCTCCAATCATGAGCTGTACTTGTAGTACAAGCACTTCAAAAGACAAAATATACACTTTTAACTTCATTTAAAAAAAAGCAGGTTCTGTTTTATCTTCTGACAGAAGAGAAATAATTTACATCATTTTATTTAGTCAATATTGTTACGTTTTCGTACATTTGAAATCTATGTTGATTGAAGAGTTTTGTGCACATTTGATTTGTTAATTGAACGTCATATTTTTATATTCCTTGAAACTAATGGTGTTGTTTATTGAAATTGACTCCTTTCATGGTGGCAATGGGAGTCGTTTGCAAAATTTTAAAAGTATTTTTTTTTTCTGAAAGAGCATGTTTAAAAACATAGGATCTGACCATTTTTTAAATAATATATTTAAGTTTAATATCTTTAGAAAGTTACTTAAATCGGTGTGCTTTCATTGCTTACGCTTCTGTCGTGTGACATCACAAATGATGAAATGCCATTCAATGTTGCCATTCACGGAAAAAAGTATTTAATTCACATCTTTACTCACGTGTATTGGCAACGATATGGTTGATAGCAAGCGTAGAGCGCAATGTTTAATTCACTTCTTGATTATCATAGCGTGGGAACGCTGTAGAAAGATGCGCCAAATTGCATTATTTGTGACGTCATAAAGACCACGCCTTGTTTTCGAAGTCAGACATTTAAAAAAATTTTTTAAAAAATAACTGTTGAGAAAATGAAAGTATTTTCTGGGTCCATGTTATTTTTTTTTCACTCATTCTATCAATTTCAGTGACTTAAAGTAGTATACTTTTGACTGAAGGAAACAACCCCATTTGACAATAACATTAAATTCGATATTTTTTCCCTTTAGCCAATTAAACTATAAAAGCTTAAAATTTTGTTTCAAACTGTAGTAGCTTTTTATAGTGCATATCTGAAGAGCGAATTGGTATTTTTTCTTTTTTTGAAAAACTTTTTATTTACAAAGGCGTTTTAGTAATACCATTGCATAGTATGTAAGAACAAATTGAAACAAAAAATGATGATGATACAAGGTTTTGGGTTTTAGAAAATTTCCAACTCTAATGCTGTTATGCAGTAAAATATCACTGCAGAGAATACCAATACAACGAAATATCCGCTTTAACGATTAAATGTTTAATCCCCTTTTAATTGCCTTTGCATAGTTCAAACTCTACTACAGTTAATTTTCCTTTACAACGAACAAAATTTGAGTCCACTGAAGTTCGTTGTAACGGGATTTTAGTGTATTAATTTGTTTCTAAGCCGCCAGATTCTGGATTTTTATTTGTTTTTATCTTACGCACATAGAACTGCGCGAGTTTCAAAATTAATCAATGTAAAATATGCAGCTTCTCTAACTATTTTTTTTCCCTTTATTGTTCAAAAATGAAAAAAAAAAAAAATAAATAAATAAAAATACCTGCTTGAAGAAATGGTCAAGCTTTTTATTTTCTATTATTAATGCATTTTTTTACTTCGATTTTTCTGATTGTGACTCAACGGATTTTATTTCTCACACTTCCTAACTTTCACGTGAAAAACGCTCAATAATATCGATTTTCAACTCGCGCTGTAAAAGAAAAAAAATCGATATCTCGCCTGCCGATATTAAACCCCCGTTCGCCCTTTCCTCTATTCCCACCAAATGACACTTACAAGCGAGTTTTATGACTTTCTATATGTACTATACCGATTTTGGGGATATCCCGCGACTTTTACCCCTACCACTTTTATATTTTTCTACGCGGCGCCCCCTGGGGAGACACCCCTCGAAGCAATCATCAGAAGGGGCACGTGCCCCGAGCATAGTCATAACGCCGTCGTCAGAAATTTGTTCTTTTGTGCGAATATTGGAAAGTACTTCAAAACAGCTTTAGTTCCTGGAGGAAATTACGATTCTGAAGAGGATAGAAGGCAAGGATTTTCCTTCTTACCCCCCAAATGTTCGCACTGTGTTCTTTTGTGTGAAAGAACGTAAGTTCCTTTTTGTCGTAATTCTTTTTCTTTTTTCGGTGCTTGTGTAATACCATGTTATTTGAAAGGAAAATAGCAGAACTCAAGTCACTCTCCTCGTTTTATTATTATTACGCTCTGCAGTCTTTGTTTCATTCCTTTGCTTCCCTTGGTGAACGAACATGTATTCAGAACGTTAAAATGTATTCAGAAGTAGTGAATGTGAAATTTTAATATTTCAAGTTCAGAAAATTATTGGTGGATCAATAATCACTTCCTACTTTTCTTTCAGTGATTTATTTTTCTGCTAATATTTCGTTTCCTTTTGGCCATTTGTTCAGCAATTGATGTAAATGCTTTACTTTATTTATTTATGTTTAGTTTATGGACATTTATTTTTATTGCTATGATTATCTTCATGCCCTTAATAATTTTCCCTTTTAAATCACCATTTGTTTTAGATTCTCTGAGATCGATCAATATTGAATATTTTTCTGATTATTTGAAAAAAATTGTATCCACAGCAAATATAGAAATTTCATTTAAAAAACTGTTTTCCATTTATTTTGCAAATATTTGCATTGTAAAACAATCAAGAATGACAAAATATTTTAATCTTTGTGCAGCCGCAGTAAAAAGGAATGAAAAAAAGTTTCGTTTCTTCTGAAAGTTAAAGATAAGAAATGCTTCCATAGCCCTTTAATTCCCATTCCATATCTGTTTTAATTTCAGACAGGAAAAAAGCATTTTCAATGTTTGCTAGATTTACTCTATTAACTTCTAAATCAGCCGTTCCCAAGCTGGGGGTAAATACTCCAAACGGGGTAAAGCGGGTTTTACCGAGGAGTAAAATAAGCGCATGATTGGATCATTATTAATTTTCATAATTTAAGGGAAAAAAATACAATTAATTTTTTGAATAAACGTTTTGGGGGTTATTGTTAATAAATTACCCGCTTTTTGGGAAAAAACATTAAAAAGGTTGAAAACCACTGTTCTAAATACATTATCTTCACACGCCACAATATTTCCATATTTACCTATCCTTCTCTTAGCATTGCCAAATTTAAATCTACAATTTGCTTATCTAGTGTATTCTCATTCTTCTCATTATATACCAGTACTTTCCCCCATAATCCCTCGCGTCATTAATGGTTTTGAATGCCAGGCAAACATATTTGGATATGTGGCAACTCCACCCTATCACTCCTCCATTAACCAACAAACCATAAGACGCGTCGTGGGCATATTCCAGCAATCGGTGGTGCATCAGAACTCTCGAAAGAGTAGATTACCTGCCCTGATCCACCCTGTCTAGCGCAGCGTCTTGGGGGGAGTACATTCGCTAAAATCACGCACGGTGCCCAAATAGAGCCCCAGGGAGGAGAGAACACCTCATTAAGATTAGCATTTAATTACGGAGCTATGAAGATTGATGGAAGGAATGTCAGATAATCGCGGGCTCATCCGAGAGCATTTTACCCGATTAAACAACATCGCCCCCTAATTGGAAAACCTTCACTCGCTTTTCTCCCAAGTTTGGGTTAAGTTGGGTGCTGGCGGAAGAATCATCTATGAATAAGGGTGTGTGTACCAATCGGCCCACTTTTATGAATGCGTTGACGCCCCGCCACGCGCTCCGATTTGTTCTGTTTGTTGATGGCACCGGCTGATTCTCGGCATTTGCGTGTGCGTGTGTACTTGTTTTTGAATAATAACAAGGGGATATCTTTGGAACGGATATGACTTTTTAAAAAGTTTTCGAATGAATTACTTGAGCTATTTCGGGTTCTAATTGATACTGCTGAGGATTGCGTGGCGTGATGTTGGAATGTTCAAAAATGACCTATCGGTCACGAATGTTTGAGTTTATTGTTGCGCAGAACATTTTTCAGCAAATGAGTAAAAATACGAGAGAGAGTAAGTCTTAATCATAATTTTTAAAATACCAGAGAAAAAATTTTTTTTTTAAATCCTACGCAAAATAGCCTGTAGTGTTATCTGCCGTACGCCTTCTAGAAGCCCAAAAAAATTCAGCCTTGGTAAAGTTGTCAGGAGTAAAATTCATAAAACTAATTAATGCTGAGCAATTCGTCATAAGTAAAAGACTCTTAGTTTCGTCCGAATAACACAATGGACAATTACTATTGTTGGCTACACCGATACGATGAAAGTGTCTGGATAAAAAGTCATGTCCAGTAATTGTTCTAAATTTTGCAATAAAAATTGCTCTTTGTAGGTCCATTGGGAACTAGTATGTTGTGGCCATCACGAAACTTTCTTCTATATCTTTCTTATAAATCTGATTCCTCCCCATGCTCGACGAGGAAACAATATTCCCAAGAAAAACAAAATTACACACGCCAAAACTTGACGACCATCCCAATTTCCGATTTATCTCCAAAGCAAAGTAAAGAATGAAAATTGAAAATTATTTTAAAAGATTTGCTTAAAATAATTACATACATTTATTTGTCAACAAACACAAGATGGCTACAGTTAAAAAATTTAAATCATTGCAATTTTCTGGTTATTTTCCGAAAGTTAAAATCACGCGAAATACGCAGACGACAGTCCATTACGATTTATCTTTCTTATTGTTGTAATTATAAAGCTATTTTTATTCACAAAAAAGAAAAAAAAAATCAACCCCCCACGGAGTAATTGGTGCCAAAATTGAACCAACGCCTGTTTACATATGGATTCACATTTATTCCAAACTTCATCCAGAACGTAGCATTACTTCTTGAGATATGGCTCTCACAATGGAAAAAAAAAGAATGTTCATATGCGCCAGCTCCTTTTTAGCTGTTGACGTCAAAATAGAATCAGCTCTTATACCCTGTAAGAGCTACTTGTCGATAAATTTTTGTTTGATTCCGTTCATTGTTTCTTGAGATGCAGCAGTCACAATTGACGACAAAAAACGTTCTACAGCTCAACCCCTGTATGAGCTATTGACACCAAAATTGAATCAGCTCCTGTACTTGTTAAAGGCAACATATGCACCAAATTTTGCTTGATTCCGCCAGTTACTTCTTGGGGAGTAGCAGGCACGCACAACTCAAGAAACGTCCCATTGCTCCATCCGCCTTGGAGGAATTCACGCCAAAAACCAATGGGCGCAAATTCACATAGCGATACATATGTGTACCAAATTTCGTTCGGTTTCATGCGGTAGTTTTTGTTGTAGAGCGGCCACAAAAAACTGTTTACACAAATACGTGACACATACACAGACAGACAGACAGACAGACATTTTCCAAAAACGGTCGAAATGGACTCAGCACACCTTAAAACGTTTGAATCTGTCAAAATTTGAAATTCGAAAATTTGCACGAATGCAATACTTATTTCTATATATTAGATATAGAAGAAAGTAAAATGGAAAGGGTAAGATTCTTATAATTTTTTTTTTATTTTGGAAGTTGTTGTAAAAAAAAAAAAAAAAAAAACTAATTCCTAATTTCAGTAATTTATTGGTTAACTCTCGATTCAGTACTGCAGCTCCAAGTTTTCTCCTTCTCTACTTGGCATTTACATATAAATAATCATTTTTGTCTCTTGCAGATATCTCGAGGTGATCCCATTACATCATTAGCTGCTGAGTTGGCTGTTTTGACGCGAACAAAGGCGTTGATGGCTGGGGATATAGTGCACACGGCAGACATTTTGCACAGATTAGTGGGCGAAATGGCCGAAAGGACAAGAGTTATGGACGACCCTCAGCAGAGACAGAGACTGTTGCTTGCGCTTCTTGAGGTGAGTGAGAAGAAAGTAAATACGTCTTGGACATAATCGATGTAATAGTCAGTTGCACCATAAGTGTCCTATATTTTTTTATATTTTAGTTATTATCACAACAAAATCATGAAGCAACCGCACAGTTTGATTAAAGCATTTTCATCAGTTTCCTTAAAAAGTGGTTTATATTATGCAACGTGAAAATACATTAAAGGGTGTCAAAAAAAAAAAAAAAAAAAGCACCAAATCTGCCAAGAATAATGCACGTTACTCATTAATTTCATAAGCAATGAAAAGAAATAGTTTTTCAAATGACTACTTTAATTTTTTAATGAAGTTAAAAGATTACTGCAATAGTTTACATTTTATTCATAAATTATTTGAACACAATATGTGTGTATAATGGTGTCGACGGATTTTTTTTGGAGGGGAGGGGATCACTACCCCTATGACCCTCCCCCTATATCCGCTCCTGAAGATACGAATAAATTAAATATTCAATTGGTCTAAGTCCCCCCCCCCCAAAAAAAAACAATAGAAATGACTTTCAAAAATACTTTTAAAATGTTTAATTCAACATTACACTCTTAAGAAGTGTGCTTGAAAGCGTAAATTCTCATACTCTTGTACTGTTTTAATTTTGTTTCTAAATGCAAAAATAGCTTAGCTTTGCTTAAGCCTCATGTGAGAGAAAATTTTTATCTCACCTTTTTCATTCCTTAAATCCACAAACTTCCATGATTTGCAATAATTTGTTTTCCCCCAAGTACATTCATTTCTTATTAATATTTTAAGGAATATTTAAGAAACCATGCATGCTTAACATTGTCCTGGCTGTCATTTATTCTGTTCATCTTAATTTTAATTGAATTCTATTCATTTAAATTTAATAAGATGTTTTAATATAATGCATTTTTTCAATTAGTCTTTCTAAATTACTCTTAAGATTAAAACTGGGGAAAAAAGAAGAAAGTGAGGAACAAAGAGGGGAAAAAAACTACTCTGATTTTAAAGTTTGTTTTCTTGAGTCACTAATTAAAATTTTACCTTCGAGTTATTTTCTTTTCACGCCTTAAAGGCAATAGAACTTAAAACAGTGAAAGAACTTAGAAGTAATTAACACGTGGTCAACCGCTACCTTTAATGACTTTTATAGCTTTTATGGCAAAAGGTGTTCTATTCACTCTCAATGCGGTATAATTACGTTATCCACAGCTTCTTTAGAATCTTGACTTCTTTTTAGAACAAATATTTTCAGTAAGTGTGTTCTTCTTGATTAGTTAAACAGCGTTGGCCTGGAACAGTCAAACATAGAAAAAAAAATCATAAAAAAATAATGCATGGGAAGATTGAAAATATTGAAGAATAACCCCCAAAAATCTTTCCATGTATTATATTGCAATATGTTTTACTATGTTAATTACCAGCTTCTAAGTACTGCTTCTGGCGCCTTTTGAGTTGTGTTGTGATGACTAGATGATTGTTTTCTGACCTGCCTTGCTGTAGTAAAAAAAAACTGTGTTTAAAAAAAGTTGCAGTTTTCAAATAGATTTTCTGCATTTATATTTTAATACTTCGTATATATATATATATATATATATATATATATATATATATATATATATATATATATATATATATATATATATATATATATATATATATATATATATATATATATATATATATATATATATACATATATATATATATATATATATATATATATATATATATATATATATATATATATATATATATATATATATATATATATATATATATATATATATATATATATATATATACATATATATATAAATAACATCAGGTAGCTATTTTTTGGTTTTGTCAACTAGCAGCTGAATAAAATGTCCCTTTTTTTTATTTTCGAGAATCCAATGTGGGCTATTTTTTCCAGTCTTAAGTTATTCTCCCTCAGTGTTTCTGTCCGAAAGATCTCTTATATCAACGTCCAATTAGTGAACCCAACATCTAACGAGACAGTGCCTAACGAATCACTTATCTAACGAGTATTTCCAAGTTTCGGAAGAGTAGCTGTCGAGGGAACAAACAAGACATGCAAAGGGACAAAGCTGTGATCTTTTACTAATGAGGAATTGGTCATTCAATTTTGTCTTCTGCTCTTAAAACTATTATTATTTTTTCTTTATTATTTTTTTTAATTTGTTATCGGGAGTTATATGTTGATGGTTTTTATGTCTACAAACAATTAGAATCATTTGAATCGCCGTTATCATTATAGAGAATGGCTTGAGCAAAGTTTATCAAAGAGCAGAAGTAATTATTTTATTCTTGACAATTTGAATATAAATGGAGCTGTTTGCTATTTTATTTCCTTTTAATTGAAAAACATGTCCGGAGATTTCTTTAAATCATCTTTCCAATTTTAATCCGAATTGCTACTTTAATTTTTAATAGCTCATATCGTCGCCTCAGAGCAACAGTAAGATATCGTAGTGTTATTACTGGGATTAGATGTCTTACTCTTGCTCTGATGCGACGATATGTTTGTTACTTATTTTAGTTTTTACCATGGTTAAAAAACTGAATCTTATATATCTGTTTTTTCCTCATCAAGTCTTTCAATTCAGAAAAATATCTAAAAAAACAAAAATTAAAAAAAAATATATTTTTTTTACATCTTTTGTTTTGGATATTAAGGCTGGATAGCTGTAGTTCCAATTGTAACCTCAAGTACATAGTATATGTAAGGTTGTTAAGCTGCTTTATCTATCTATATAAAACAATCAAGTTGTTCTTTCTTAGTGTCTTAAAGTTAAATTTACGCTAGATATTCTTCCACAGAAAAATTAACTACTTAATTATTGTTTTTTTCTTTCCTTTAACGTGATGGACGAAAAAGTGATTCCTCTTCTCTAATAGCATTGCGGGTATCCATAAATTATGTCACGCTTTCAGATGGCTAGGGAGTTTCAGGAAGTTGTGATAATTTGTGACAAGGGGGAGGGGGGGGGGGGGTTAACAAGACGTGCGACATCACGCATTTGTTAAAAAAAAATACTCTTGTTAAAAATCATGTGACAAATGAGGGAGGAGATAGTGAAAGATGATGTGTGACACTTTTTGAGGGGGAGGGGGGTTGTAGAAGGTAATGTGTGATACTTTGTGATATCGAGAGGAGGAAGGTAAACATGTTGAAAAAAGTGTTTCCTTAATTGATGTACAACCTCTTAATGAAACAAACCCACAATATTTCTCTCGTCACATGGAATTGACTTGACTGATATGATGGTTGTTGAGGACGGACTTGATTTTTCACTGAAATTTTCTATTTTTGCTTCCGAGGTTATATTTTGAGATGAGGGAGAAAAAAAGTAATGCCATATCTAGAAAATAGCGAATACCTTAAGTATGTACGGAACTTGCTCCGATATGGCATCCATATTGTGCCATATTTGTTATAAGCAGTTGAAGAACCAGAATATACCAGTAGAGATGACAGTTCAATAAAAATTCAACAATGCGTCATCATATTCAACAAAAATTTCTTCCGTATTAAAATCGATAGGAATTTTCGAGAGATACTAAAATATTATTTTCTACATGATAGTTTCCTGAAAATATCATATTTTAGGATATTTTGACGTTCAATGTTGAAACTATTGCTTGAAATTTGACATTTGTATGTTTGACGTTTTGTATTTAAAAAATCCATTCATGGATATGGATAAAAAATCCATAATATTTCATAATCATGCATGTTGTTATAATATATTGTTTTCTCCATTTCTGACGACACAACATTTTTATTTGAAATACAGAACGTGAAAACACGCTTGAATAAATTTGTGAAGTGTATTTCCGATCTTCTGAGCTTGAAACAGTTTTGTAAATACGTTAATAATATCTTTTTTAAAGCTAAAAATTAAGCTTAATGTTATTAATAGCCTAACAGTCTGCATAAGTATCTATTTTTAAAACAATATAAAACCAGGAAGTAATTTTAATTTTGTAAAGACTTCAAAAATGTCTCTCGCAAAGCTAAAAAATTAAGCTCAATTTTATTAATAGCCCAAAAGTTTGTATAAGTATTTATTTTTAAACCAATATTAATCCAAGAAGTAATTTTAATTTTGTAAAGGCATGAAAAATATCTCTCGCAAAGCTAAGAATTAAAATCAATATTATCAATTGCCTAAAAGTTTGTATGAGTATCTATTTTCAAACCAATATTAATCCAGGAAATAACTTTTAATTTTGTAAAGATGTCAAAAATATATCTCGCAAAGCTAAAAATTGAACTCAATATTATTAACAGCCTAGAAGTTTGTATAAGTATCTATTT
This sequence comes from Uloborus diversus, assembly GCF_026930045.1. Lineage (NCBI taxonomy): Eukaryota > Metazoa > Arthropoda > Arachnida > Araneae > Uloboridae > Uloborus > Uloborus diversus. The sequence continues at coordinate 22,877,270 of NC_072731.1, read as the reverse complement.
TTAAACCAACATTAATAAAGGAAGTAATTTTAATATTGCACTAATAGATAAAAGTTTTTTTTTAAGGAATTAACGAAAAGCACGGTATTTTTCTCTTTCAACAGCAGCAACAGAAAACATAAATGCAAATTTTAAAGCTACAATTTCATTAAAACTATATGCCAATAAAGAAATAAGGGGTCCCCGAACGATCAAAAACTTGCTTCCAACTCCTGTCAATCTTTGTGTTACTGTATCCTTATGGCGTCACGCCAACATTTTCTCACAAGTGTCTTTATAACAGTGTTATCTCGCTGAAAAAAAAATAGCTCTCATTAATTTTCCCTAATGAAACTTCTCGCAATGTATCCTATCCAGTCTTTACACCGATAAGAAAGACTACTTCTAACTTTTTTTCTTCTGCCACTCGTTCTTTAAATTATTATTTAAAAAATTTTTAGATTGTCCCCGAACATGTCTTGCTATTGATTTCTTATCAGAAACCTGTAATTAAGCAAGAGGACGCGGGATCAAAGTAATGTTTTTGCGAATCCTTTTTTTTTCTTCTTAGTTAAAATAAAATAAGGAAACTAAAAAAAGAATTCGATGAATTTTCTCTCTCGCTTAATATAGTTCCTTTTTATTTTTTCTAACATGAATTCAGCTTTCGGTTTTTGGCTTCGTATTTTTTCTACAGTGCGGTTGTTCCGCTCAAACGTTTCTTTTTCCTGGGCAAATTGAGTGTTAATAATTTAATAATGTTTGGGGCTCTTCTTCATAATTAAGCACTGAGCTTGCTTTGCAGCGTTATGAAAATAGGATCCTCTATCCACGACAGCCTTTTGGTGTTAATGAATTATAACGTACGAGAAGGAAATTCGGTCTAGATTAGACTCGTTTTCTTTCTTCTTTACCCATTACTTTTTATTGGTGGGGTAATTTATTCCGTCTTCGGTATTTTTTCTCGTATATTTGATCACAAGAGTAATTACTTATTTTATAATTTATAACAGTCAGTGTTGTTTTTTCACTTACACAAAATGAAGACGAATTTTAGGATTTTCATACAGTTGACAAAAGCTTTTAGTCATTTAGGGTAATTTCGCTCCCCTCTCTCTATTTTAGAATATTACTTTTTGACTTAAAGTTGCATTTCTCTTATTAAAACGGTCACAAACATTTTTCATATGGTAAAAGTCAGCGTGAAGGGCAGGATGACTTTTAATAATGTTAATATTTAGAGCAGGATAACTTTGGTTAATTATTCGTTTTAAATGCTTTTTGTAATTATTATTTCTTAATTTTGCGCAGCTTAACAGTACCTTCCTGTTTTTTATTATTTTAAGCCAATAGATGCAATAAAAATCAAAAATTATGAGTAACGGAGTCAAACTGTGAATCAAAATTACCATGGATGAGTGCATCATTCTTTGCAATCAAACTTGTTCTCAAAAGCTTGGTTTCTTCATTGAGATTGAAATTTTTTGCGAACTGTGAACCAATAGGTGCAAAACACAATTTTCAATATGAGTGGCGGAATTAAATTATGGATCAATGTTTAATTGAAAGAGTACCATAATTCGAAACCAGACATGTTCTGAAAAGTTATGTTTCTTCATTTAGATTAAAATTTTTACGAGGCGTTTTTATTAGTGGTGTGAATATAAGAAAGAGACATCTTGAATCGACGGTGAGGAAAAGCAAGCAATTTTTTTAACCGCTTTATTATTATTATTTTTTTTTGAGCAAAAAATGCGTTTAATAATTCCGCATTGGCAAATATTTCCACTGTGGAAACTGTTCTTCTATTTTCCAGATACCTTCAAATTTCCTCATACTTTTTTAAAAATAACCAGTATAAAATCTTTCACTCAAAAGTTTTGAATGTCTTTGTAATTCATTTTTAAACGAAAAAAAAAATGTATCGGCAAATGCATTCAAATTTGAAAGACAAAAAAAAAAAGAGTAAATAACTGTATTCAAATATAGACCTCCATCTTTCTTTGACAACTTTATTTAATCAGTTCCCTCATATACCTCGGGAATACTGTATGAAATTCATAGCGATTAGATTAAGATTTTAATATCCATCTCTCACTGTTCAAATTGTTTTGTTCCTTCCGTAGTGTATTCAAAAATCATTGAAGTGGAGCGGGAATTCTTTTTCAAAACTCTAGGTCCCCTTCATTCCCCTTTGTTTAAATTATTCCTCGCATCAAACATAAAGTAATAATAATAAAATATGAAAAAATAATAATATGTGAAAAAATAAATAAAAAATCTCGAATTTCATTCACATTTCTTTTTCGCCTTTAGAAAATTAAAGGCTTAAGAGACGCAATAACTTCCCTTCAGGGAGGGAAAAGGGAAGACTATAAATTCTTGAGCTTCGGTCACAAAACACTGTTTTTTTTCTGTGATAAATTCTAATGCATTATTCAAAAGGCAAAGTGACACAGTTATTTGCATAAAATTCTGATAAAATATTCATAGAGAGAAGCTTTAAGAAAGCTGAAATTTTCTGCTATATCCGTTATCGAGTATGTATATGTACCTATTGAATTGGTTGAATGAGATACGATGTTGATAATCTTTTTTCGTCCTCATTATCTCCATTATTAGTATATTCACTGCTTGTGAATATTCAGTTTGAAAGACTAAGAAATATTTGATTTTAATTACTCACTTCCCATTCTCTTTCCCTCTTTCGTGTTATGCACGCCTTAGGGGGTTTCAACACATCTCTAACCGTCTTCGGAATTAATGCGGCTTTAACTGTGCTTGGTTCGCTTTTTGAAGTTTTAATAACTGTATAATTTTATTTTAATGGGATTTTTGGAAATGATTAAAATATTTATTTGACAGGTTCAAATATTTATTCAGTTTTCTTGTGTCTTTCCAAGAATGTCAGATTAAAACGTTTTTGTAAAGGCTTTACTTTATTGTTATTTGCACACGCTTGTACACTGATGAATGAATTGATGAATTTCCAAAAATTAATTATACTGCTAAAAATAGTTTTAAGTTTCTGTGATCAGTGGCTGATTTGTGCGATATAAAACAGCTGCAGAATAAGCTTCAACGTATCGTCACATCAGAGCAACATTAAGATATCTAATTCCAGACATAACCCTAAGAAATCTTACTATTGCTCTGAGGTGACGATATGTACTTGCATACCGAAACGTCTATTGGTTTTCATTTTTTACTATCTCAAATGTTCATGCCATTTTTTAAAAACGTATTTGGATATTATTTAGCTTTTACTTTTGCTTTATTTTTATACTCGTACAATTTGACGAGCTTCTTTAAAATATTAAATTTGTCACACTGTGCTTAGTATTTTTATGGAGAAAGTGGATGGAATTTATAAATACTACAAAATAAAATTTTAAAGGCTCATAGAATTCAAACGTTAGGAAGCTAAATATTTAACCAAATATTATGTAAATGCAGTTTAACTGGTGAAACACCGTAAAAACTCACATTAAATTTTTAACTAGCTCCAGAAAATGTAACTATTCATCTTTTCCGTAGATCAAGAGAAAATAAAGCCAAGAGAAAATAAAGCATTTAGAATAGTCAGAAAGCAAATATATTTTAAGTAAGCAATCCACATAAGAGTTCCATTTATCTTTTATTTCATACCTCAAAAACATTTAATTTTAACTAAATTAAATTCTTTTTAACGTGATATGACGCAGATATGATGAATTATTTAATTTATTGTCGTAAGAAATTTCTATACGCAAATATTTGTATTCGAGTTGTTTTACTTTCAGTTTTTTTTTTTTTTTTTTTCAGAAGCATTTGCAAATAATACCGTTTCCAAACAAATATTCTCACTGTACGTTGTGGTTTAAGTTTCGCATATTTTTTTCTTTTAACACTTAAGAGATCAAACAAACATTAATTTGTTTAAATATACATCATTTTTTTTAAAAATCAGGACTACTTCAGAGTAAAACATACATTTTCTCCTGCATGTGTCAGCTGTATGCAGTGAAATCCCATCATAACGAATACCAATACAACGAAATATCTGTTTTAATTTAACAATTTTTCAGTCCCGACTTAATTTACGTCACATTGTTTGAGTTCCATCAGAACAAAATTCCAGTTAGGGGAGACTGGGGTAATGGCGGTCAGCGGATAATGGCGATCACTATGATTTCTCGTAAAGTGAATAAATCAGATTTAAACTGATTAGTGCTGCCATTTCACGGCATTTTATAGATGTATACTATTGAAGCGCTGGCCATCTTGCCGGAAAGCTGTTTGTTTAAATCATTGACTTCATATTATGTAGTCAACTATGCTTTCAATTCCTTTTTGTAACATCTAAAAAGCAGAACTATGTAATAAAATACACATAAAGATTTCAGTTTAACGTGCTTATGTCATTGAGAATTCCCATATTTCTTTACAACAATTATGTAGTAAATTACATTAGTGACTGCCATTACCCCAGAGTAGGGGTAATACCGGCCAAAGCTTACTTTGCAATATTTATTTTTCCAATAGGTAAGATTAATTAAGACTCAATTTGAGTCTGCAATAGGTAAAATATACTATACATAAGCAATTTTGCATGATTGCGTTTCAGATTTAACTCAAAGTAAAATTTTATATTTATTTTCCCTTAGGTGACTTCCATTACCCCAGTCTTTCCTACAACGAACAAAATTTGCGGTCCCTTGATAATCGTTGTTACGGTATCACTGTATTTCTTTTAAAAAGTTAAAATAATAATAATAATAGTAGTAATTAGTAAAGGAAAAGGTTTTGCCTAAAAAGTCACACATGCATGTATTACTTCAGAAGCAAAACATTTTTCTACTATTACTCAGACCGATCAACAGGCCGTTAATGCTTCTATTGTAACATTGTTTTTCCAACTTAATTCATTACGCCACAGGTAAATGCAAATTGATTTTAATATTTTTCAGAGCGTGTTGGAAGTAAGCAGTAATTTATTGGACGATAGTCAGCGACTTCCGTGGCACGACTTGAACCGAGAACAACAACAAAAGTCCGCAGCTGCTTTATTGAAAAGCCAGGAAAGAAGTGGTTGGCTGCTTGCAGAGTCCCATCACTCAAGATACAGTCTGAGAAGTGGACAACCACATGTTTGTAAGTTATCAATGATTATTGATATGATTCTTATTGTTGTATCTGAGTTTTCCAGCTATTAATTACACAAATCATCTTATTTACAGTGTAAAAATTGAGAAATTTAAGGTAAATAAATGCATCATTCAGTAAATTACCGCCCATTAGCCAGGGCTAAAGCAGAAATACATGAAATACACCGCCAGTTCAGTCATTTCCAGCCGAGGGCTGCAGTTTCGTGCTTATTAGCACTCATCAGCCCGGCGTAGGAAAGTGACTGAGCTGGAGATGGAAAACCTCTTAAAGATCCAAGAGTGCCAAGCAAACTGGCAGCTAATATAGAATTAGCACAGGCCAGACGAGTGACCGAAGCAATGGATCGGTTCAACTCGGATATTGAAGGCAAGGCATGGTATATTCAGTAAATTACCGGGCCCATTAGCCAGGGCTAAAGCAGAAATACATGAAATACACCTCCAGCTCTTTCATTTTCAGCCGAGGACTGCCGTTTCGTGCTTATTATCACTCATCAGCCCGGCATAGGAAAGTGACTGAGCTGGGGCGGTTATTTACTGAATATACCATGCCTTGTATTCAATCTCCGAGTTGATCCGAACCATTGCTTCGGTCACTCGTCTGGCCTGTGCTAATTCTATATTAGCTGCCAGTTTGTTTGGCACTCTTGGCTTCCTTAAGAGGTTTTCCATCTCCAGCTCAGTTACTTTCTTATGCCCGGCTGATGAGTGCTAATAAGCACGAAACTGCAGTCCTCGGTTGGAAATGACTGAGCCGGCGGTGTGTTTCATGTAAATAAATGCATTCCAATGAATTCAGTGAAATAGTAATAGCAGTGAAGTAAGAAGAGACGAAAAACTAGCTTTTGTTTCCTGTATTAGTTTTGAATGCACGCTAATACCTGAATTGCAATGAATCTTCATGAGAACATGCGATCATATATTGCTGTAGGGTCAGTCCACGAAAAAGTCAACCACTTGTCCCGCACGTGACGGTTCATATATTTCATTAAAAAGTATTAATTTTAAAGGGTAATGTCGAAATTATTTGCTTAAGAAATCACACATAAGTTATAAGCTTGTTAAGCAGAAAAAATTTGTTCATTAATATTTTAAAGTATTATTTTCAATGAAATACATGAGACGTCAGATGCGGGACAAAATGACCGCTTTCCGTGGAATGGCCCTGTAACAGTTATTTGTGTTTTCGTTATACACTTCTGGAATTTTTCATTTCTCGATGTAATTTCTCTTCGTGTTCCCAAATTATTTTTTGTTTCCTGCCCTTTCTAATTAAGTTCGCTTTTAAAATCGTGATCATCGTTAAAATTTCTTGGGTTTTTTTTTTCTTTTCATTAGGCAGACTTAGTCTTTAAAGTGTACTATATTCTGATTCTTTTCAAGCATGTGCATGACATTAATCACATCTAAATTGTTCAGAAATTGATGAAAGGAAGGGAGAAAAAATAACACGATAGCCGAAGCGAGCCCGATAAACATGTGAGAAAAAACAAGGAGGCAGACGAAACGCCGTTTACCGCATCGACGAATTTTCATTATTTTCCCGACGTCATGTTTTTTCTTCGCTTTATTGACATTAGGCTCGTGCAACCAGCTATTGTTGATGGACGTTTCACACAGGCTTTGATGGATCTGCTCCCCGAGATTTCCATCTTTTGGAGCGAGACACACTGACGCGAAAGTGATTTTTTTCACTACTTTGGTCCGTTGATTTACGACGTGGCGATGACAGGACTGATTTATCTAATATATTTTCTTTATTGCAGTTATTATCATTTTATATAAACTTTGAACAGCTTTTGTTGTTACGTTAATGCTAGTGTTGCTCTAAAAGGGGATCGTCTTTTCCGGAAGGCATGTTTCGCAGTTTAATGGATTAGAGAGGGTGTTTTGAGTTTCTTGACATGTTTGATTCGTATATGGATAAATGTATTGTTGAAAGTACTATTGACATAAAGTATGTGAAGGGCTACGGGGGAGAACGATCGAAGTCCATTTTTCTAAAAAACTCTGGTTAACCAATGGGAACACGTAGATTATTACAGACAATATTCAAGAGAAATATTATTCAGACAAGAATCATCGCATAGTAAGTGAGTTTTAACAGGGAAGAACGAAGCCAATTCGGAAAAGATTCGAGGGTTCAAGCTTAAAAACGCATTGAGGAAAACGTGTGCATGGTGGACTATGATCATTCTTCCCCGTGGCCCTTCATTTATTTCTAAATGTTTAGAAATGCTAACTGAAATCAAGTTTCGTTCTTTTATATTTTTTAAGTGATCCATGGTTCGAAACAGAATGCTTTGGACTTCAAGAATTGTGTAATAGATTGAAGAACTAAAAACATCACAAAGCATACCAATGTGTTTTTGTTACTAGACGTTATTCGTTGTGGAAAGATATTTGCTTTGCATTCTGAGCAAAATAAATTTAAAAATACATTTAAAGTGTCATTTTTTTAAAACATGTTTTTGAAATGCTGTCATTTCCGCACCGTTGCTGATTTTTGAATTTTTGTTTGAAGCATGAATAAATAACGAAAACAAGTACTTAAAAACATGTATTTTACTTATAAACGAGTGATACTAGCCGCTTATTAGAGTTTTAATGTGTTCAATTCTGAGAAATCTATTCCCCCCCCCCCCTTGATTTCACAACTTTATATGAAGCTGAACAATCATGCTGAATTATGAACGGTAAAAAACAAACAAAAATAAAGAGTTTTTTTTTTCTTTTTTCAATCATTTGAAGCAAACGAAGTTGTAGCATTTAACTGGAGAATAATTCAAAATGAGAAACATTCTAAATAGCTTCGAAAGCATTATAGATCGTTTTGAACTCTTACATAGCTCTCTGCTAAATACCTGTCTCAGAAAATGGTCTACCGGCAATGTTTTGGAAACTTAAATGTCACATTTATTAATAAAAATACCGATTATTGGTACCTAGGGTCAAGTGTTGGAATTCCCGAAGAATAATATTCAATTTCAATTACAAAAGACTTGATAGCGAAAATTACTAAGTTTATTGGATGTTCCCTTAACTAAAAAGGACTTCCTCTATTTTTTCAGTGGCTGCAGTACACGTTGTTGAATCATGGGACATATCAGATGTAGTACTTCCTCCACCCCTCGATACCACCTGGTGGAGAGTGGACGACAGGCTCCTTGTACCAGCTCCTGCACTTCTAGCCACAGCTAAACAAGGTGACATGGCAATAGATTTGTTCTTTGTATGGCTTAAAAGATTTGGTTTTTCAAACATTCTACAATGCTCAAAATTTAGGGAAATGGAGTAGAAATTCTTAATTTACTGTATTTATTGATGTTGATTGTTGTGGTTCATTAGCTCAAACTATATTTTTCTAATGACATAACATAATTTTATTTCTATGTTTGGGAAGTTCGTCTACTTTTAACTCAGAATTATATTTCATTCCTATGCTAACTGAACAATCTCAAGCCAATGATAAACTACGTTAGTGTGAACTACTTGCAGTATCGAACTTTTCGAAACTTTGTGACATTAAAAGCAACATTTTAATGTTATCAAATGGATTTTGTAACAGACAGTACAACTTTAACAAAACACGTACTATACGCTTCTTAAATGAATATTCGCATGAAATGTAATGGTTAACTTTAAATACTATGTCATCACAAACAATGTCGGTTTGGTATATGAAGTTTGAGTTTGTGGTCAATATGAAATGTGTTCTAAAATAAAATGTTCCTGAGTATCCGTGACAGAATATACATTTTTTATTTTTGTCGTTTTCATGCAGGGTTCAGGTCGCATATCGTCGCCTCAGAGCAACAGTAAGGTATCTAATCCCAGAAATAATACTAAGATAATTTACTGTTGCTCTAAGGCGAAGTTTTGTTCTGAACTCCTATTGCTATGTGAAAAAAAGGTAGTTTAAAAAAGCAACTACTTGTGTTTGGTTCAAATTTTAGCATCATGTATTCCCAAAGAAGCATATTTTATAACAACTCTATTAAACCATTTCATGTATTTATTCACAGATAAATTTAAACCCATCCCTCTCTTCATTAATATACGAGGCGTGTTTTTTAAGCAAGGTCCGTTTTGTTTTAGACACGTTCGTGCGCATATTGCAACGAACACGTGCGTCGTGTACCGGCATGCCTCGGAAACAACTGTCCTCATTTTCAGCTCTGTAGCTAACCTGTACGATTCTGTTCCATGCTGTCATAAAGTTTAACACTATTAACTCACCCACCACATGTGAGGTTCGCTCAGTGATACGCTTTTTGTCAGCAAGGAACCTGTCTGCTGCAGAAATTCATCGACAGATTTGCGAAGATTTCGCTTCTGCTGAAGCCATCAAACCGGCTCGTCTGTAATCAAAGGGCGACCGAAACGCTCCTTATCATGGATGATGTCACGACTATTTTTTAATTCTATTACCCATTTACGCACTTTGCTTTCACTCATAACAGTATCACCGTGCACTTCGCAAATCTGTCGATGAATTTCTGCAGCAGACATGTTATTCCTTGTTGACAAAAAGCGTATCACTGAGCGAACCTCACATGCGACTGGCGAGTTGATAGTCTTAAACATTTTAAAATCATAGAACAGAATCGTACAGGTTAGCTACAGAGCTGAAAATGAGCACATTTTTTTTCGAGGCATGCCGGTGCACGACGCACGTATTCGTTGCGGTATGCGCGCGAACTACTAGTGTCTAAAACAAAACGACCTTACTTAAAAAACACACCTCGTAGATTGATTAAATATTTTATAATCTTCAGAAAATATTACCAATGCTAATAAAAGTTCAATATGAAAGTTCTTATTATATTGCACCATAAATAATAAAACAAACCTACCGATATGTTGTGAAAAAAATTTTACTTTTTAACTATTACTATTTTCAATTTTACGATCTTAGCAGATACAAAAATTTGAAAAACATTCTTTTCCCTGAAATTATTCTTCCAAAAAGAAACCGTCTGCCTGGACTTGATTTCTTTAGCATATGCATGTTGAAACTTGAAACACGTTTGGTTGTAAAATAAAGTCGATAAAATAAAGGATACAACAATGGAAGTCCATTTTTTCTCAAACAACTGGGAAACTTTCGAAAGAAAAAGGACTACTATAAAGTCTTACAAGTGTTTTTACGCCTTTCAAATATTGGGATCTATAAACTGAAATGCAAGAACAAAACACTCTACAAGAGACTTGCATGCGTATAAATATGCTTATATACATCCCACCCTAAAGGTTCCTGCGTATAGCACGTTCTGATAGCTCTCGTTGCCTTTTGGGAAAGTTGCCAAGCTTCTTTCTAGAAACGACCGTAATTGAGACAGCAGGCTTCATCCTTAGAACCACAGTCATAAATATGTTTACAGCTCTTTTTCGCTTATGGATTCTCACAACAAGTTTTACTCCGAACCAAAAGGGGGAGAAAAAAGGCAGCCTGGGCGTAATGGCTGGCATTGCGCTCTCAAATGATTTCTTTGCCTCTTTAAGATCTGCCGCGTTAAAGTCGCACGTCGTAAAAACACGTCAGCATTTATTATGTTTGCGGCGGATTGAAATGTTTTCCTATTATTCCTCGAGAGAAAATAGTGGTATAAAGAGAATAGGGAGCCCGAAACGCATAGTCGAATTCTGTGCGATATCAGATTGGACGACGGCCAAAAAGTTCTTCATCGCTAAATGTCACTGACATTGATTTATAATGACAATATTACTTCTTTAATGAGTTTGTATGCAGACTTAGTTAAAAGTTTATCTGGAATACTTGATTCAGTGCTATTTAACATGGAAATGTCGTTGTTTTTAGCGCAATTATGAGACATTGCTAGATGTCGTGAACTAAAGCAGTTTTTGCTCTTCATTTCATCAAACCAGGAGCTATTGCTTTTACTCGTGTAATGAACAAGCGAATGAGTTTATTCGACGTTTTGATTGGATAACACAAACCAACATAGCCTGCATTTTACTAAAATGAATAGGTGCCATGCATCCGTGAACTTTCGGATGAAATTATATCCACAACACAGCATTTTGTACGTGTTTCCTCTCATTTAGTGTGAATGGAAGAAAATTACATAATTTTGAATATCTGCATCCTTAGTAAAGTGACATTTTTACAGATGAAGTTCCTCAAAATTCTTTCTACAACTACACTGGTGTGCAAAAATTAAGGACGAGACGGTTTTTTCAGTATAACGTTGTTCAAAAGCTTTCCAAATCAACACATTTAATACCGTAAGATCCCCAATACGTAAGGACATGTGTAATGTAAGCAACACTTACTAAAAGAGAAATCAGAGGGATAAAAAGAAGCTTTATTGAAAAAGTAGCATGGAGCGCAATGCAACTGAAGGCCGAAACATGCCTGTGATGGGTGTCCAGAAAGAAGCATCCGGTCTTTAGTAGGGGATATGATCTCCCCCGACTGCTAGGCAGGTTTCACAACGTCTGCCCATGCTGAGAATGAGGGTGTCAATGAGTTGTTGAGGCATTGCTGCCCATTCGTCTTGCAGCGCCAATCGAAACTCCCGAATCGTTACTAGTGGTAAGGTACGAGCTGCCAAGCGTCTGCCTAGAAAATCCCGTACATGCTCGATGGGATTGAGATCCGGAGATCGTGCCGGCCAATCCATACGTTCAATATCCTCACTCTCTAAGAGCTGTTCGGCAGCTACTGTGCGATGACATGGTGCATTGTCGTCCATGAAAAGAAACTGCGGACCCATAGCGCCTCTAAAAAGACGCACATATGGAAGAAGAATCTCGTTACAACAACGGGTCCCGTTGACTGAACTTGCGTCGAAGATGTGAAGATCTGTACGACTACCAAGCATAATGCCTCCCCAAACGAGAACACCGCGACCTCCATACCTGTCCCTTTCAATGATGTTCGAGGGATGATTGCGGCTTCCCCGCTCTCTCCAGATGAGTATGCGATGAGAATCGCTACTCAGACTGAATCTGCTCTCATCTGTAAAGAGTACTCATCCCCATTCATTCTCTCTCCAATTCCGGTGCTCCCGGCACCACAGAGAACGCCATCTCCGATGGGCAGGCGTTAGAGGTACACACCGTATAGGGCGTCGTGCAAACAGACCACCACCGTGCAGTCTTCTGGCCACGGTAAAACGCGATATCGGTCGTCCAGTCGCCTGTGTCGTGTGTCTAGCGATTTCTCCCGCTGTCTGCCGCCTGTTTCTTCTGGCCTGTAAGACAATATACCGGTCATCTGCGGGTGTGGTTCCTCGTGGACGACCACTACTGAACTCCCGGAAGCTGTTCCTGTAGTTTGAAATTGTCTCCAAAGTCGTGAAACGATGCTGTGAGCAATTCCAAACTCTGCAGCCACACTTGTCACACTGCGGCCTTCCTCCAACTTCCCAATGATTCGACCTCGGGTAAAAGCATCCAGATGTCGTCTAGCAGATTGATCATTCGCCATTTCTCGCTGAGGCAATAACTCGGTGTGATTTAAACTGCTGTACGGCGTGCAATCTCTTTGCCAGAAATACTGATCTTACACCGACAACATGCTTTATACTACTCAGACATTCCCCCATTACGTCTGCCTGCATATCTGCGCATATGCTACCGTACATCACCTTACTTAATCTCCTGATTGGTCTTTCTGTCCGCTCTGACTCTTCGTTCAGCTTATATGCTAATTTTTGGACTTCGTCCTTAATTTTTGCACACCAGTGTAATTGCACTCCAATCAATACACTACGATTTATTGTTTTACAGAGTAATAATAAGGACAAAATGTTACTTTTGTTTTTCAAATATAGTTAAAAGTGATGCTAATGTTTTTTTTTTTTAGTAGTATGTATTTTGATTACGACTAAACACTAATATTAGTTGGGCTTAAATCTATTAAAACGTTTGAAATAAATAAAACAGCCAAAATCACAAAAATGAAAAATTTCGTTTTTTAGCGCTATTTTTCTTGAGCAATGTTGCATCACAAGCGCGATTCCCATTAAAAGTTACAATCTGATGTAAACTTATTTATTTACTCATTTGTTCTGAAAAAATAAAACGATTAAAGGTGAGGCACAGATGTTTTGAAATTAATACGAACGCAAAAAATGTTTTGGCACTTTTTTCCACAGCTATTTCTTTGTAAAGTAGATTTATCCACATACTTTCGTCGAAATTTGATGTAATAATTACTTGATTTACCCGATTAAACGATTGTTCCCTCCATAACGATCATCAAATACACAACCTTGAACTTCTGTGAAAAGATATTTTTCTCAAGAAATACAGTTATTTTTTTTCCTTTTGCAAAGATGCTTCTGTTCCGAATAACGTTTGTTTTTAAAAAATCCCTTCTCTCTAAATGAATTTTTTAATGGTAAATTTAAAACTTTGAAGTACTTCTATCCAAATGATGATTTTCAATACTTACTTTCTTGGAACGCAGCAGTTTCCATCTGTTCTGGTATGATCTCTTAAAAAAATATGTTTGTCATAAACATAACAAAAAAGCCATAAATTTTATTTTATCGCCTCTTGATCGGACAGCTTTGCTCTTTAAAACTACAATTATATTTCGTCTCTTAAATATTGTTGAGGTTTCACCGCACATTTGTTAGTGCACAGTCACGAGTTAAATTGGCAAACCTGTTGTATAGATTTAAATCCACTTAATAGAATGTGGAAGATGTATTAACATCCATATCAAACATGCTGCAGAGAGGTCGATAATACAAGAGTAGGATGCCATGTTAAATGCTATCCTTAACGCACGTTGGCAAGTATTGATTCAGAAAACAAGTATGGAAGGTGGACTAACAGTTTACTTAACGCATACTGGGCGAAAATAGCTACGTTGATATAGTATGTTTTGCGTGGTAATTATATGATTATCAACTAAATTTACACTCGAGCCAAAATTGTAAAAAAAAAAAAAAAAAAAAAAATGACTACTACGCATAAAAAGAAAAAATAATGAAGCAATAAGTACTCATCTGTGGCAAAGTGATACGATACAGTGGTACTGCATCGTGTCGATGTTCCTAAATGATTGTAAATGCTGCGAAAGTCTGGAAACTGTACTGATATTAAGAATTTTTAACTGTTCTAACTATGCACCCTCCCCCCCGCAGAATTAATTTTTTGAAGCTTAATTTTCTCTCTTTTTTTGAGTTAAAAGGGCCTTTGAACTTCCTTTCATACTTTTTTTTTGGTTTCATTAAGTTATTAAGCTAAATATTGCTTGTTCTCCAGATTTACAAACATTATTTTGCTCAGAATCTGGCTCATATATGTTGAATCTTTATCACTTACTCAAATTATTCCCTCATTAAGAATCAGATGACTAAGTTTTTACCTCCTTTTTCATACATTGATAAAATACATTGGAGCAATATGCTATCTTGTTCTTAATTTCGAGTGATGATAATGGATATCAGAGATACACTCTTGAATTCGGAGTAACATATTATATAATGATACATTTCGAGCACAAAAAAGTCTTTAGTTTATCACCTTCTTGCCGTTTAATTTCTGTTGTTTTAAATCATGTGGATATGTTTAGATTGTCTTAAGTATTTCACGTCTCTAATATTTTCGAAATTTCAAATTGAATTTTTCCTAAAATAAAATCGGAGCACGGCCATTATAATTAAAATGCTAATGCTTTTTCAAGCAACAAAGATTCATAATTTTGACTAAATCAAAAAAGCAACGCAGACGCTAATAAATTTTGGATACATAAAGCAGTACAAAAAGTCAGTGATCAGATTTTCGGCAGTAAAAAATGAATGCGGCTGTAATATACGATAGTTAATACGTTTTTGTGAGTTTTATTCTATATTTTTAACACTAGTATTGTTTAATACGTACCTGACTTCGCTATCCATTTGCCCAATTCTCCTTTTTAATTTTAATTGCTTTCTTTCAGGAGTGTCGCGTCTAGTACTCCTTGTTCATCATCGGCTTGGGGATCTGCTTGGCTCAGAGGTGTACACAACTCAAGCGTCTTCTACAAATGCCAGTAGAATAGTTAATTCTAGGGTGATTGGAGCTCTTTTAGAAGGTCATCGTGTTCTTAGTTTACCCAGACCAATTACAGTTACTTTTAAGCACTTGCAGGTAAGCATGGTTACTGTTTTCGCCTTTCATATCTCTCTTGCTTATTAACTAGCGGTACCCATAGTAGAAAATTAAAAGGTTATTTGGTTCACTTGTATGTTTACAAATAATGGATGAAGAATTTCTCGTCTATATGCTATGTTAATTTGCTCGTCCATGTTTTGTTAATTTGCTCGTCCATGTTTTGGTAATTCGCTAGGTAAAATGGGCTAAAAATTGGAATAGAGAGAGAACAAAATCGAATTTTTAAAAAATCTCTTCGAACTGCTCCCCCCTATGCTACGAACTAATACTGTGCCAAATTTCATGAAAATTTGGCCAAACTGTCTAGCCGTCTCGAAAGTTATAAATATTCCTGAATAAAATTTAAAAAAGGTTTTTTTCTGGTTGTGGATACAACATTGGGTAAGAGGGTATTTTTCATTAAGTTACTATAGTGGTTACCTTTTTTAACAAGGTTGTTTCAAACGATAAATATTGCAAGATATTTTGAGGATATATTTTAAAAACTTGAAATATGTTTCTAGAAAATTGCAAAACATAGCTTGGAAATATTCAAAATGTCGCCCATTAAATTTCCATTCTATTGTCAAATGATCCCTTATAAAAATTCCATTCAAATAAGAACAATCTATAAATTTAATAAAATAAGATGTTTGTGTGTGTGTGTGTGTGTATGTGTGTGTGTGTGTGTGTGTGTGTGTGTGTGTGTGTGTGTGTGTGTGTGTGTGGCGCGCTTCTCGGAAAAACGGTAAGGCCTGTAAATATAAAATTTGGTATATAGGTGCAATTTTTGCCGAAGGTGTGCACCTCGGGCTTCGATTTTAAATATTTTAATTTAAAAAAAAGTTATTTTAATCTTTTATGTGATTTTTAGCACTTTTTACCTCACAGACCCCCAACCAATCGTGCCAGACAAATCTTTTTTGTACTATAATGTAGGGAATTTAATTTTAAATGTGATGACTAAAAATGTTTTGAAGATAGACAAATTTTTGTATTTTTCATGGATTTTTGAAAAAACCTTTATTTTGGATTTTTTCCTGGGTGTAATTTTTTTCTAAACTTATCCTGGAAAAAGTATAAAAAATTCCTTTTTGAAAATTTACATATTTGTGCGCATCTAATTCAATTAAAATAGTGAGGCTCTTTTTTTTTGAAAACGCTACTTTTTGCACACTACGGGGAACAAGAGGAGCTTTTTTTTTCTTTTTTTGCGCTATTTAATTAAATGAATAAAGCACACGGTTTTTTGAGTGATCTTTGCTTCGATTAGAAAATGCATGTTGAGGTTAAATAAATAAAGACGCAACTGGAAATAGATATAGAAAATATTTTATTCAAATAAATATCGAAAAAGATAGATATAGATTAATTAATACCGCTGCCAAGTTTATTTAAACAGTCGCCGAAGGCGGCGAACTTGGCTTAAAAATGTAAATGAAAAGTAAGTAAAACAGAAAGGCGAATGGCGTAAAATGGCGATCCAACTTGTAGCCGCAGGCGGCTTGTGGTTGATAAATGAAGTCAAAAGTATATGTCATATTCTGAGAAACATAATTTTAAAATGTGTTGTTACGAATGTGTAGTCTACAGATGTAAAAGATACGGTTTTTTATTAATATAATGCATTAAATATACAATAATGCATTAAATAATCTATTTTCATGTAAAAACTGATTGTTGGATTTTTTGGGCACTTCTGTAAATCAATTTTCTTTGTATTAAAATTTTGATGATTTAATCCGTTCATGAAATGTCTATTTGTTCTATCTATTGCCATTTAAACGAAAAAAAAAAAACCTCTAGTTTTGCTAATTAAATCTTGATATGCAGTTTCAATTATATTTTTAAAAAATTAATAATGGTTTTCTAATTTTTAACGTTTTAAATGGACACTTTCGAGTCATTAATTAATTAAAGCGAATTTAAATGCCTTCGTTTTTCACCTTTGTTAGTTACTGCATAAGATGTTTGGTTCTGTTTTTAGTTTTAGATGCCAATATTGCTTAACTATTCACGAGAAAGAACAAGCCTTCTAAATTTGCGAAAAACCCAAAGTATATGATAAACGCGATTTTGGTTTTGTTATTGTTTTTCCTTTATCCCTTTTAACTGGTCTTTATAGTGTTTTTAACTGAGGAAAATCGTGAAGCATAATGCAGAGCCATTTGGCGATATGATTCTGCTTTGCTCCGATTACTTTTACAGTGACTAAAGTACTCGAATATTAACGGTATGTAGCGAATTAGAAAACCGTGAAACGACCGTAAATCGAAAACTTAATTCCCTGCGTGTCCGAAATTGCCGCAAGAGAAGGAACAAGGCTTTTCCGAAAATAGGATGCGTTCATTGGTTCACCAAGGGTAAGTTATTTTTCCCTGTGGGGTAAACACGTTGTAGTTAATCGCGCGAGTTGCCCATAATTTTCTCGGGATCGCCATTTCTATTGGCAACGGTTGTTTGCAGATTGCGGGCGTGCCGCTTGGCACATACGTGCTGAAGGGATTGCTTACCGGTAAGGGTTATTGCTTTTTGGAATCACAACTGTACTTCAGGAAATGGTTGCTTAGGATCATCCAGCTACTGGAAATGAACGCTTTAATAAGAAAATTGGATTTAGCTAGATGGTCGGTGGATGAGAATCTTTTTGGGAATAACGGCTTAAGATTTGCTTATTTTACAATAAATGATGATTCACCTTCACAAGATTTTAAGAAAATATTTTTACAAATACTTTGTTTGGATTTCCAGTTGGATGATTTAAAATTTGGATAGTCTTGAAACTTATATTTTCCGTTACATCTGGTTTGAAAGAAAAAATTAACTATTTAATTGCACCTGATTATTGTGCTTTTGGTTGTAACAAATATCGCACACTTATATTCGTAAAATTAGATTTGAGCCTGATTTTTCTGTAATTTCAAAAAAAGAAACTTACTTACTTACTTTTAACACACGATACATCTTGTATTAAAAGGACACGATACATCGCTTTCTGCTGTCTGCATGGATTTTTTTTTTTATTTAACAAGTCTGTCTGTAAAATGAGTTAATTTACTACAATAAAAAACTAAAGTAACTGTCTTATATAAAGAAACGACAATCACGCGTTTCTAAAAAATCCAAAACGTTAGCGCTTTAAGATTTGTCAGCAAGTCCTCATTAAGATAGGTGGTTCCATCCCCCAAAGAGCAAGATCGTACCCCCCCTCCCACACACAAATGTTTATGAAGAACTCCCTCGCAACTGAGACTTCCCAAAAATGAGAAAAATACCCCCTTAAAGCACCTTTCCCTAAAAAATTTTTTGGCACAGTCTGCGCCATACCCCCCTAGGTGGGTACCCCTGCTATAGGGGATGTACCACATGGATGGTACGCCTAGAATCACTCCAATCCCACCAACCCTATGATAACAAATTTATGAACTAAAATAATGTGACAAAACAGTATAAGTCGACGTCGAGCGCTGTATTCCATTTGTAGGAAAAACTAAACACCACATTTTAAAAATAAAAAAAATAATAGCTAAAAAAAAAAAATCTCTCACATTTTATAAAAGTTTTATTCAAATTAATAAAAAAATAATAGTATGCAAAAGAAGAGAGGAATGGAAGAATAACAACAAATACCAGAATAATTTGCAATGTTCTTATAGATTAAATGATTTAAAATAATATTTATTTATTTATGAAATTTTGGCAAAAATCTATTTGGGATCACTATTATAGTCCATGCATTTCATTGATCTTTTAAGATGAAGAATAATACTCGTTTAGTATTCGTAACACACAAAAACTTTGATATGTATTGTCCCCTCCCCCATTTAGAAGATTCTATTAACCTCTTAAAGAAAATACAAAATTTACTTTTATTTGCAAATTGATCATTGAAACAATAATTTGAAATAGGAATTACATCAACCTGATTAAATGTTCAAGGCATTTTTTTCCTCTTCCAAACCGAAAAATTACGTTTTCTTTTAATTTTTTAAATAAATGACAAGAGAGTTTTGTTAAAAATAAGGACAACCATTCTTTCTGATAAACGGGAGAACACACAATAAATAAGAATTTAATTTTATTGCGTAACGTTTAAAAATACATAGAAATCACATAGGCATACTTTCCAAAAACAAACTTTTTTTCAAAATCTACTGGTCCCCAAATGCATTCATTAAAGATTTAACAGAATAAACCGAAAAATTAGAGTCGTAATCTAGCAAATATATTTCAACCTCAGATTTTGTGACACAATCTGCAATTTTGAACGAAACCACGGAAATACATTTCCTTGGAGAGATTGAATCTTGTGAAATCCTCAACTTTTCTCATAAAGACTCGGGGCTAATAAATGGTTTGCGTCGGCCCCATCACTTTGGAGGCACGATCAGTAAAGGTTGAAATTTCTGGAAAATGCACTCCAAAGACTAATAGGTTCTACAAAACTGGAGATGGCCACATATGGGGCGTTTCTCATATCCATTGATCGCTTCCGTACATTTGCTGTTGATTGATAAGGTAGAATCTCTTTCTCGCTCCAAGTGTAGATGAGAGTTCGAGCTCCATTGTGTATAGTTAATCGTCATTTCATCAGGATGTGTGAATATACGATTCCTTTTACTAGTGTGAAGCGTAGAGTTCGTCAGCGTTTTCTGTTTCTTTACGTTGGGCTGTCGAAATATCTTGATCGTTGTTTTTGTTATACAAACAGAAAAACAATAGCAGCAAATGCAACACTGCTTTAAAAATGATAACTACACAAAAATCGAAAAACACTAGTAAAAGGAAATTAAAAACCATATCGGCACTTTAACTTCAGGACTTAAAGAGAAATAAAGATCTTAAAGAATAAAGAAATAAATGAAAATAAAACAAACAACTTTGAAACGGTAAAATCGTATAACTGTTAAGGAAGTAAAGTCTTGGATTTTGTGCGGAAAAATATTAATCAGACAGCCAATGTTACTTTGAGCATAAATTGCAAAAATATATTGCAAATAAGAGATTTGGTTCTTTAAAAAAGTCATTTGTTAGTAAAAATGTTATGAACTTCGAAAAGTTTTCATATAAAATCATTTTTATTAGAATTTTTGTAGTTGTACTATTATTAAATACATTAATATATTTTGTTATTGTTTATCATCATTAAAAGTTATAGATACGTTTCATTATTTACTTACATTGCGAACCTCACGACGTTTGCAATTGATAGAAACATTTCTAATCATCTCGAAAGACCATATCACACATTTGAAAATATAGACATATTACATATTTTGAAAACATAGATAGATTGACCATGGTTTGTTCATTTAGTTGAAGCAATTTTGGGAAAATGATATTTTTGGGCGGATAAAGACGATAATGACTTTTTTAAACGAAAAATTTTCTGTTTCGCTAACCCATCAAGGAAAGCTAGAAATTTGAAGAAGTTAGATGGTTTAAATCGTGCAGGGATAAAAATGAAATGTCTCCCGCCTTTTCTTAAGGTTTACAAGTATGTTACTTTATATTTTATTGAAATAAATATTTCAATTTGTAAATGTATCTATGAACTGCATACATTGAAGAAGCACGATTCAAAGAGTATATATATAAAAAAAAAAACAGCTTGAAGGTGTACACTAAACATCGAAACTTACTAGCCCAAATAAATAATTTCAGCACTTTCCCTTTAATGTTAACTAAATAATAAAGGAATAACTAAATCAAATGACTTTTAAGTCTGAAAAGTTCTTCCAGAAAAATTTTCATTTTAGAAATGAATGAACGCATGATTTCATTATATATTAGCGAATTTTTTTGGCGTCAACCTCAAAAAGGCAACAATTTTAAAATTTAATTCTATAATGTCCAAGCCTTAACAGTACCTAATTTACTGCTATGTTTGCGTAAAGTTCGTTACAACCGCCGCGAGAAAAAACACAAATCAATCCATTGTCGACAAAAATGGAAAAGTTGCTTTGGAAGCTCTATTTAGAAAAGCACGAAAGAATAAAGAAATAAATAGATCTCTATCCCAAGGAAGATGGAAAGGATGCCATGGAAAACAAGATCTTAACAGGTCCCTGCAATATGAGTTCCGGTCTTGGAGAGTCCGGGTATTATAGCACTCGGTGAATCCGGCCGTAACCGGACAGGAAACAAACTATCCAGTTCGTCCTTGGCTGTTCATTGATTCCTTTTAGGTTGAAGCTTAGAAGTGTCGAAGTCTCTTGCCCTTAGGGTTCAGTAAGTGCAGTATGGGTCGGGACAGGAGGGGGGGGGGTAGTGAGATAAAATTTCGATTTTTGCTGCAGCTATTGAATGGCATAATTCTACCGGGACGCTTTGTTGTTACTGATAGCTATCTTTCGGTCACTTTTTCCATTTCCTTCTGCGGCTCCATATTTTTCTTGCATTTGGTTTAAAAAATGTGAAATAAAGGATGTCACTCTTCTAAGTTAAAACAATATTTTTTTCCCACGATGTTGAAGAATTTAAAATAATAGCGTAAAAAATAATTCTTCCTTTTAGCCAATCCCCTCTTATGGCAAATTACAGTTTCAAAAAACTAATACGCTACTACGTAAAACAGTTTTCAGTTTAATAAAATACATTTTTTTTAAGATGGCGCTCGGAAAATAGTATTTTTCATCTGAAGTAATTTGTTTTTCAGGTAAATTTAGGAAACAATAAGAAAAATAAAAGCACCAGGGTCAAAAACGGGAAAAAGTGTTGAAAAACCTTGTTTATTTCAATGTGGTTATTGTGATGAAAAAAAGATAGATTGCCCAAAATCACAAAAGCATTTGTCAGCTTCTTTATTATCTTTTCTGCTGAGAGTAATTCAATTTTTTCTTATTTATTTTATTCTGATAGTTGATACCGGATCCAACTGCGGGAAACCTGAAAATTTTTGTATAATGCTTTCTTTATACAATTAAAATAAATAGTTTTGATAGAAAAACTTTCTCTATACTGACATCATCAAAAGATATCACCTGAATCAAAAACGATTGTTAATCTTGTTCTTCATCCCCCCCCCCACTTAGTATTAGTATTGTTGTTGCTATTATTATCATTATATTATTATTAAAATCATTATTTTTCTTTTGTACTTTGAAGAGTGTTAAAAAGTTCTCATTGCAATACGTTTTCCAAGTGATGCACATTCTGAAGAATTACACACATATCCATTATTTCACTCCTTGTGAAGGTGAGATGCGTTAAACTACCTTTTTTAACGTATTTTTAAACCCATAAGATAATCTTAAAAATAAATTGGTATCTGTAAGGATCCCTTATTAAATAACATTTATTCTTTATATCTCCTTACAAGATTGAAAAATCCCATATAAACATGAGCCCCCCCCCCAAACCCCTGAAGCTTTATGCTTTAACAAATGACTAATTGCGGCCGTTTTATACTTGACTAAAAAATGCTTCAATCAAAACATCCATCAGCTAACTCGATTAAAGGTTCGCGTGCGCCTATGTGTGCGTCGTGCACGTAGCGGAATTCGATTAGACATCATTTACCAGATTGCTGTTGCTGCCGCGTGTGTCAGTTTAATTGAATTAAAGGCCCAAAACCCTGTTTAACGTAACCCGTTAATATCCCCCGTATGAATTAGGTGGAGTGTTAATGCAATTTAACGGGTCGCCGCTGTTGCACATGATTGTGTAGGGGCGATATCTAGAAAAAGCCATCTTTTCCGCTGCCCTCTGATATCGAAGTTTGCTTTTTTATTTGTTGCCGTTTCACTTCTGGTGTTTATGTACAGAATTCAATTGATGAGAAAGAAATCGATAGGTAGACGTTAGCGGTCGGTCGATGGTAATCGAGTTACGCATGTGCGGAGTTGGATTAATTTATGGACACAGCAGTGATTTTGAGTTTGCCGACTTTTAATTGGATGATGTATTCATTATGATTTCGTTTTTTTAATTACCGAGCGTTTGGAAAGGAATTTTTAGTTCATGCATTCAGTAATGAATTGTACTGTTGTGTGGGAATTCGACTTTTAGCCTAGTTTAAATAAGGAGATGAAAAAAATAACTAAGTGAACAGAAATAAATAGATTATTTAGGAATTTATTAAGGGTTTGATGGTTTGGGAATGGGACTTAAAATTCTCTATTGGTGACTTTCAACTATCTGGGATCAAGGCCGTAGCCAGAAATGTTTTTCGGGAGTGGCACGGATTCGTACATTACCCTGGCACACATATATACATAGAGACACAGACATACATGTATAAAAGTATTTAACATAGAAGATGTTTTTTATCTCGATTTTCAATGATTCCACTGTTTGGACTGTAGTTATTTTTATTTTTAATTTCTTATTATTTTTTATTTACCTTTGTAGTGGTAAGGATAACAGGAGAGGGTCCCTTTAAGTTGGATGGAGAACATCCATAATTTCAGGTTGTCCCGGGGTTTCTTCCATGGGAAATGTTTTGAAAAAAAGATATAAAATTCTGTATTTTGAGGCCTTATATGGGATAATTGAGACTACAAAAATAAGAAGAAAAATTGGCAAACAAAGTCTTTTAAAAGTTATACATTATTTTGCAAATCAGGATCAATCAAAATAAAAATTAATCGACAGAGAGGAATAACGAGAGAGGAGAAAAGAAAAGCATATATCGTCAATTGCTCATATCAGCTTTTAGTGTAGTTTGTTTTTGATCACATCCCCAACAGATTCCCCCCTTTCATCAAATGCCCTACAGTCTAAAAATTGTATGAAATGGTTTAAAAGAAATGATGTACAGATTCAGGAAATAAGAACGGAAGAATAATATTCTGGCCATTTGGACAATTTATACTTTATTTTCTTGAAAAGAGACAAAATTGAAGAACTTTTTAAGGAATTTCAAAAGTTTCAATAATTTGCAAAGACTCTAGAACAGTTGAAATTATTTAAAGCATTTTATTTGCACATTTCAGAAGTTGATTGAACAGTCTTACAAAATGATTATAACTTTGTGAGATACACCCGTTTTAAGTAAAAAATAATTGTAATGAAATATTTCTCAAATTAAACAGTTTTTTTTTCAATCACAAGTAGTGCAGAAAATGAAATAGAGTAGAGTAAGTGTTAGTTTTTTCTCATGCTTTAGATATTAACAGTGTGCAGTAGAAGTAAGATAAAAGCAAGCAATAACAAAAGAACTTCCAAAATACTAAATTCGGTATTAAATAAACAGCAAGACATGGAAAATATCAGTCACAAAAATTTATCTTGAAAAATAGGCTCCAAAAACGTAAGAATCATGATTTTTGCTTATTTTACTCAGGATGTATCAAGGAGCTGTATTTCGGCCCATCTTGGTAACCAGATACTAGTCTAATGGAAAACTAGGGGACCGGTCCTTGGGGATTCCCCGGCTCGAAATCGGTGTAGTGTAAGTTTTATTAGAGATTTAGGGGGAGTAGAGCAGGGAAGTGCACTGGGGGGAGAGGGACACCTATTGGCGCGAGCCTGAAGGGGGCCCAGTATTTTTAAAACTAGGGGTGAAAATAAGGGTAAACAATATGGGGGGGGGGCGACGAAAAAGTCATTTGTGACGGGCACCAAAATTTCTGTGCACGGCCCTGGAGCAGGGCAAGTCTACCAAACTGACAAGGGGCCTGCCTTGGCCCTGGACGTCCCTGAATTGAATTAGGAAAGAGAGCAGGAAGTCTTAAATTAGTGTCTAAATTTCAAATATGCTTTGCAGCTAATGGGAACTAGAATTGCTTTTTCGGTATTTCTTCAAATTTTCACTCGTTTACCAGTTACAAAATTAAGAATAAAAAACTTAGTTATTTTTCTTTTCTGATATTAGAAATTAAAAAAAAAAAAAATCTTCTGGTTTACGGTACAAAACATTTCGGGTTTCGAGGGAGGGGGCGTCACCCTCCCCGTCCCCCTGGACACGGCTTGTCTGGGATACTGAGCCTTAAATATCATTGAAAAGCAAAATAATGCTTATCAAAAATAATTTTCAAGGAGTTTGAAAGTGCTATTAAATCTACTCTGTAAATATAAAACAGAACTTTCACCTTCTTCAAACAAGATATTCATTGACTAACGCCAGTGAATGTAAGATTATCAGAAGAAGAAAAAAATACTTTTTAACGTCTTTGAACGTGTTATAACTGTATATAATGGCCCACTAATGTCAGAAAACGTTCTTTAAATTTGCATTCTAAGTCCTTCAACACTATATAAAAAGTATAAAAAATAAAAGTATACATCAGTAAGTGCAAGACCATGCTCTGCAAAGAAAATTCCAATGCGTTTGAACGTGATTTTACTCTCTAACGTTCTAAGAAGGTTAGACAACGTTATGAAAAAAGGACTTTGACGGATTTTGCGCGTCATATTAACCATATAACAGCCCATGGCTGTAAAAAAGGGTTTTCAATGTTCTTGAACGTGATATAAATTAATTTGTTTTCGGAGGTAACATTTTGACTCAAATCTTTTCAAAGACTTTAAATTAATGAGCAATTTTTTTCATAAAAGTTTGAAATTAAGATAAGCATATTGATAAATTAAAATAATTTCAGAGTTAACGATTTGGCTCAAATCCTTTCAAAAATTAATGTGCAAATTTTTTGCTGGAACATTTCATTTTAATTTTAAGAGCATGATTTTACAAACCAATTTAATTTTGTTGTCTGCATTTGTTAATTTACCTTTTTTTTCTTTCAATAACTTATACCTTAGGCGAATATTTTGTCCATTTGTTACTCTACGAGTTAAAAAGAACTAGTGTGCCAACACTTAAAAACATGTCTCCATTACTAACCGAGATTTTTCGTAACAACAGGAATTTAATAGCAATTAAATTTCCTGAGAAATACTAGCCAGAAATTTAATTTTATGGTGAATTTCTAAGTTTAAAATGAATTTGCAACTAAATATTTTACTTAAACGCTATGATTTAGAAATGTTATTTACCCTAATTGTCATTATTCTGGTTTCTAATAATTACCCCCACACAGAAACGATTTACTTCTCACTGTTATTACTCTTCCCTCAGATAGCAACAATGGAAAATTTAAGAGAGCTGTGTTTGCGTGTTGCTATGGCAATCGCATCCCGTAATTACATTTATCGTCTTCGGAAGTCTTAACACGATAAGAGATCGAGCGCGGTTCTATCAAAAATAGACTCCTTTCTGCACAACAACTTTAAGACAGGGGAAAATTAATGGTTCTTCTTCCATCAATCTTTAATTGGTTAAAAAAATAATGGACGAGGTTGCATTAAGGGATAATATAATTATCGTTACCATCTGTAACTATATCGTCAAATGTGTTATTTTATTTATTGATTTATTTTACGGTGTGTCCAACGTAGTTAAATTTAAGAAATTATTGTAGTTTTCATCTTGCCAGTTGTATGATGATAAATGCTTTGAATTCTAATTTATTGCTGTACAATTTTGGAAGCAAATCCCAACAAGGATGTATTTACAATGATGTGCGTTATATTAAACCCACACCAAAAACTGCTAAAAATCACCTTTTAAAGACTAAGGGCAGATTTTTATTAATTTTAATTATTTTACGATGAGTGATTGTAGTGGCTGAAAATATTAAAATATATTTTAAATTTACACTAAATTGTAAAGTTGGTAGTCTAACGGACGAGAAAAAGGCCCACAAAAATACTTTTATAATTTATGACTCTAGCAAGTTAGTAAAAGTTGTGCGGACAGCATGTCTCACCGAATAACAGCAAAATAATGTCAAACGGATTTTTTTTTTTTAATTACAATAACATACCATATTAGACCCAAAGGAAGATGACATTTCATTTATGTAATCTTCCGTTGGCAATGTAAAATCTTCCGTTGGTCTAAGCAATATAATTTCTTCACAACCCAAGCGGTAAATCATGCAGACAGCCTCCGGAGGAAGTTATTTGCTTTTTTCAATTAAATTTTAACGCACTTGAAGCAGATTTCATAATTTAGGGACATCAAAATATATTCATTTATTTTTTTGTGTATTAGATGCATTATTTAGTTAGAGCGATCGTCGTTGGATAGCACTGATAAATCAAATCTAAACAAAGCCCTCAGACTTGTACCGAAAGGATGCCCAAAATAGTGGAATACTTAACTGGGGGGTGCCCATCACCTCAAGAACAAGAGTTCACCCTTCCAAAATACGTCGAAACCCTCAAATATCGTGAGCCCCCCAAAAGAGAGAAAAACCTAAAACACCCTTCTAAAAGGTTCATTGGAGCAGTGTGTGCCATGTCCTGGCACCCCTAATAGTAAAGATTTAATTAGTGATGCCTTTACTTACTGATGTGACTTTTTTTATTGTTGCTTTTGAGAGAAATAGAAATTATAACCCGCATATATTCGTTCAAAACGCTTCTATCGTGAAACTCAATCCAAATGCACTCCGTCTGACAATGTCTTAAAAGCCTCGAAGGTCTCTTTCCGCTGCTGTTCATTAATCAATTTGATTGCTGCTTCAATAATCCAAGTGTAAATGTTTCAATTAGTCGAAAATGAATTACAAACACGCAGACAGTTTAATCAGCGAATGCGTCCAGATTCCACCCATGTTGTCGAAGGCGCCCCGACACATCGGAATGGGCCTCTTCAAACTTATGACGATTCACTAAACCGTGATGTCCAAGCTCTGTCGCTCCCGAAAGTCGAGGAACTCATTAACTAATCCCTGGACCACCTTTGATGACGCGGCACAGTGGGATCAACGGAGTCCTATCTGCGCTTGAACACGCGTCGCTAGCAAAGTCGGCGGATTCAGTGCGAGCTGCCACTAAGGCGTAATCCCTTTGCGCGTGAATATTACATCGGTGGCCGAGAGCGTGAGGAATTTGCTCGGATCTTTTCGACCAAAATGCCATTGTTCGGAGCTTGAAAGGGCCCAGACCTCGTTAAGAGCTAGCTTATATTCACATGAATGTTCTTCCAAAATGTATATATTAAATGTATGTATTGCTCAATCCATTCGCACGAGTGTGATATTTTTAAGCGAATAATTTCGCATTATTCACGGAATTTTCAACATCGGCTTTCAATCAGATTCGAATATAGATATCGAATATGTATCAGAATGTGAAGTATCAATTTGCTAAAAAATTGTGCTTGAAAAGTTATAATTTGTATGTATTGCGGTCACGCTCGCAACACTCTGTGGATAGTGACATTGCCTGTCATTAGCTTAAGCCTTTGTGTCTTCTTTACTTTTTTTCAATCCTATTATTTCAGTTTTTATTAAAAAAATCGTTTTAAATTTTAAAATGTCTTTTGCTTGTTTTAAAAATTACTTTAGCTACGATTCCGGAAAAATATGTTTGTTATTTAACTATGCACAGCCTTTACAATTTAGCAAAAAATACTATGCAAAGCGATTGCAGAGGGTGCACTTCTTTTTTTCAACCTACTACTTTAATTATTTTAACTCGTATTAAAGATTTATAATTATCATGATTTTTTTTAAACGCTGTTAAAGCTAAAATTGTTTATAATGTATAAAAGAGCTCTAATGCAAGAAAAAATTGCAATGAATGTTTATACACCGCATCCATTAAAATATATTTTATCCTCCGAAAACTGTAGTTTATTTTGACGACATTACGACAATGAGCATACTGTCATGTCCCGAAAACATCGATAAGTATTTTAAAATATAATTAGTG
The DNA here is from genome assembly GCF_026930045.1 of Uloborus diversus. Classification (NCBI taxonomy): domain Eukaryota; kingdom Metazoa; phylum Arthropoda; class Arachnida; order Araneae; family Uloboridae; genus Uloborus; species Uloborus diversus. The sequence continues at coordinate 22,848,363 of NC_072731.1, read as the reverse complement.
AACAATCTTCTCCTTGGAGCAATAATTGATAACGATTGATTTCAATATACCGGTCGTGCTATGACAAATGCATTATGATTGAAATTTGTTTAATGAACGTTTGGATAAAATTAACCTCCCTGTCATTTGTCTTCGATAAATCCCGCTATGACGGAAGTTTATCTTTTGTGCGTATTATGATTGACAATAAGGGCTTCAGAGCTCTGAAATTACTGTCTCGTATTTATATTTGAAGCCGAATAAAGTGGATAATTAATAAATTTGAATGGGACGATGTGTGAGTATAACGACTGATATATTATCTGGAAAGCTGCTATGAATTATGTAAATTACTGGGGGGTTCCATTTATTTGCCGATAGAAATATTTTGACAGCCAGAAAGCTGCTCTTTTGGAATCTTCATAGTACGGTCGAGTTCATTATCTAGCGCTCGCGTTATTTAAATATTTTAATGAGACTTTCATCCATTTATTTGTCAGTCTCGTTCACGCAAACTCCTAGGCATTGACGGCTAAATTCCCTTGACTAAGGGAACACTGAACTAATAATTTTGTTATTCTAAAATAAATAAATAATTTTATTCTTTCTTGAGTGATTGAGGAGAAAATTGTCAATAAAAATTAGTTTGAACTTCGAGATCTTGAATTCAAGTTATGTTTTTGCAATCACGAATTGCGATAGGACTACTCGTTGGGATTCTTGTTTCTACAAATGGCTTTTATCGTTACCATAATTTGAATTCAAGACGTCAAAATTCAAATGAATGCCTGGGTTAGGATGTTGTGTACATGCGTAAAAATGACTGTGTAAAGTCGAGAAGGTTATTTATAAATAATTTGATTCCGAGGCACATGGATACCTGCATTGAAAACAATGAGCAATTCGTGATTGATCAGCAATGAAAATAATAAACGAATACTTGTCATTATGGAACTTAAGATTATTCCGTTTATACAGTGGCTCCCAAAAATCTTCGTACACCTACGACTTTCAACGAAATAGGCCCCAAATCATTCGTTAGAATTAATATTTCGGAATAGGTATTTAATTATAAGGTCTATGATCAATGTTTAACAAAATTGCATGAACAAAATTGCAGTTTTTAAAAAATATTAAAACTTATTTTTTAAAAAATCAAAAACCGAAAGGTGCCGGAAATTTTATCTCACAAAAGTCTTCGTGCACTTTATTAAATGTCTATATATTATTGAATAATCTAACTTTTGATTAAGTTATTAAGTAGTAGAATATCATACAGTATTCATAACACCTTTTAAACGTCTGGGAATAGATTTCATTCTTTTTCTTTCTTTTTTTAGCGTAATTTCTGAGTAAGTGTTCTACCACGAGTATTACTATTTCTAGCTCTATTTTCGTCTTAAAGCCCTATTTTCGTAATCTAGCCTCCAGATATCTCTAAATACGTTACATTAAGTTACAATCTGGGGATTGAGGGGGTAGTTTCTAAACTTTAGGACAATTTTCGAGGCACTAGACGCAAACGTTGAAAACCGTGTGCTTCTCATCGTTATCTTGATAAAAAACAAAGTGGTTTCCAATAACCAAATTTTTGGCTAAGAGTTCAAAATTGGTTTTTAGAATATTTAAAGGAACAGCATGATTCATTATTTCATCAAAAAATTACAAACTGCCAAGTCCCGATGCTGATATGCACCCTCACACTAAAACACCTTCACCGTCCCGATTAACTGATCCAACTAAGTTCTTAAGATTAAGTTCCTAATTTTTTCGTCTATTTACAGTCATACAACAATTTAACCAAAAATTTTGAATTAATTTTTATCTGTAAGTAAGACATGATTCTAAACTGTTTTTAGCTTATTTATCATTGATTTTGGGACAAAAAGCGTAAGCTTTCTGTTTTTCGCACGACCAAGAAAATTTCTGCGGGAAGAGGTCCTATTTAATCCAGCTAATCAAAGAACTTGGCAAACAATTTAGGTTAAAATTAAATGCAAAATGTTTCATTTAACTCTGCAGAAACTTTTACAGTACTCAAATGTGTATTTTTCATAAATTTTGTAACTTTAAATCTACGATCACGTTTTGTCAACTTTGCCAGTTGACCCTTTCTTACCTTGTTTTCGGTCCGATTCCTTTCTTTAAAGCATTTTATCAATCACTTTATTATACAAACAAACAAATTAACTAATTTAGAGACATTTCAAACCAATTTACCACTACAGTGGGAAAGAAATTCAGATTTTGAATTTCGTTCGCGGTTTTTTACGAATACCAGCCATTTTACAGTAATAAGCAATATATTAAGGAATAAATAAGCAAAAAATTAAAGCCAAATGACTTATAAGGGTCTACACAATGCAAAAATATTAATAAAACGGCATATCATAATTTTAATCATGAATTTATTCGAAAATATTTGAGTGTACGATGACTTTTGTGGCGTGTTATTTCTCTGTTTCTTCGTTTTCTGATCCATTTCAAAAAGAAGATCCGTCAATATTTTGAAAAAAACCAATGGGTTATATTTAGAATGACATAGGAATGATAAAATATTGGACTTTATATTCGAATTCAGTTTTGAGTTATTTTGGTTTTACTAAAAAATTTCAAAGTGTACGAACACTTTTGGGAGCCACTGTACATATGGATCTATAATCAGTTTCGAAAACTTAAAATACTTGAAAAGCTCTTCTTAGCAATGAATCGTTTTTAAATAATCTCCCTTTCCTCGTTAAAAATATTTTTTAGCTGTGCTTCAACTATTAGTCATGTTTTTTTTTACAGAAATTTTAGCTATTACTATACTATGATTATTGCATTCATTTTAAATGAAACTGATTACTTTACTAAGGATTGATGCTTTCTATGAAATATACGTCAAATTAACTCTTATCTCAATATTTTCTGCGATCAATGCATGCACAAACAAATGCTTCAGGGATTTTAAAACAATCTTCTCAGGTTCTGATGTAATTTTTTCAATTTTTTTCAACTCATTTTTCCACAGAAATTTTTACAATTGATCTTTTCGTATCATTGATCGAAACCATTACTTAAAGTGGAAACAAATACTTCATAATTTTAATATGAAAATTTTCAATGACAAGTACTTCAGATAAATTGTTGATCAATACTTTTACTATACAAGGGCACAAAAATTCTTTTGGGTTAGGGAGAGTTTCAAAATGAATCTTACAGGTCCAATAAAACTTTCTAACTATTCTTAATAAAAATTCATGTTTTTTTTTGACTACTTAAATTATACGATTTATCACTATCAATATAGTTTCCCATTAATGTTTAAAGCCATTTTTACATCACATTTCTCTACATGATTTGAACTTACCCTGAGTGGTAGCTTAACCTTAAACCTAGTTATTAAATCACTTTGAATTCTACAATTATTTTTTCTTCACATTGGATAGCTGAGCAGTAAATAGTTTAGGATTCTGTTTTAGCCAATGAAAACAGTAATACTATTAAATGATAATGATGAATTTCGCAGCAAAAAGTGAAGAAATTGTCGATCAAATTCACCTAGAATGACTAGAAACTTTACGCTACATACATGTATCATCTTCATTCAAACTACGTATGGATGAAAATTTAATGAAGTAGGTTTTGATATGTTTAGTTTACCGTTAAAAAATAATTTCTACTTACCTTTTCTCATTTTGATACAAACTAACATGGTACTGGCTTAAATCACCACTTGTTATTGGAACGAGATACTTAGATGAAATATGTTTTATTAATAAAAGCACATATGAAGCTTATTCCTGAGCTCCATTTGTAATAAACAGCTTCAGAGGTATCTATAACGAACCCCTAGTCACGAAGGTGTATAATGCTTATTCGGCCGGTAACTATTAATTTGGGTTTTCAACCATCCCTTACCCGTCATATGTTAACTCACCTGAACGCAATTAATGACCACTATCGCCTCTATCTTTAGACATGTATTTATTACGGAGTGCCAGGGTGATTTATGCCCTTCACGGTTGCCTAACTTACGCTCTTGATATTCTGAGGGTCGTTTTTATGTGTGTTTAAATACTTTTTACGTATAAAAAGGTGGCGAATATCAGTGTAAATGCGAGACATTTTCATTCTGAGAAATAAATGTTTAAGATTATGATCGTGTTGTTACATTCTTCCCTTTATAGTGTTTATTTTCGTTCCCGACGAGTGACACATTTTTCAATAGAAATATTACGTCATAGAGTAAAACCTGTAATGCTTGTCCATCCTTGTAAGTTGCCCATCTGTCTGGCTTCACCACAAAATACGCACCAAACCTGAGTGAGAATCTTTTGGAAAACCCTTTTTAAGTTGACCACATCGTCACCTCCAGAGCAACACTAAGACATCGCAAGTGGTCAAATTACACAGATTTGACTTTACTACCCGTTTAATTATTATTATTATTATTATTATTTTTTTTTTTTTTTTTTTGTAAAACCTTTTCTTTCATGCTCTTTTGACAAATCATTTAAAACTTTTCTTTCGCAACCAACATTTTATGTTTTTTATCATCTTTTATAACTATTTTCTTTTGTTGTTGTTTTTCATCGTACAATCTCAGAATCTTAATTCGCATGTCGTTATTTGGGTCGATGTTCAACAACTACTTATTTATTATTATTTTTTTACAAGCACTAATAAAAATTGTATTTTTATTTTAAAGATGTGTGTATTTTTTTCGAGGTAATATCCACATCAGTAGCAAAAATCTTATAATGACTAAGCTAAAAATTGATTTTCTGTCTTTATTTACTTAGGTTTATGTATTAACCTAAGTAACGTAAAACATTAGTAAGTAAAACATTTTTTTAGTAAAACATTTTTTTTAAATATTCATTAAATAAAAATTAATTATCTCCAAGCATTAATTTTACTTTATTATTTTCTTACTATATAACTTATTATTATCATCATCATCAAATTCTTCCTCTTCTAACCCTTTGACCGATTGAACATATTTTGAACCATTTACCCAATAGAAATATAATTTCACCGTTTCTGATAATATCGAATTCAAATTATCACTAGCATCATTTGGGGGACCGCATACTGCTTCGTAATCACCGAAGCGAAGGCGATGAAAAAGGAGAATCGATTAATCGCTCTCTCTACGGACTTTCCTTTGTCGATAAAAGGTGGAAAAAAATCATTGACAGAAAACAGGCGTGGACATAGGCGGTCTATGGACCTCAATTTCTAAGTGTCCTCCATTGTTAAGATGCGATTTACCAGTGTCGGTAATTGCATGCTGCTTTTGGCTCATGTCAAGAAAGGAAATGAGGATAAGGATGGATAATTTTGGATAGGAAATGCTAGTTAGAAAACTATTTGCTACCTCTGAACTTTGTCTAGATAGTGCGGATTTTATGCGATAATTTTTCCATTTTAGAAAGATGTTAATGTCGAAAAGGTCATTTAAAACAATATCGATATCGATTTGGTATGAATTCGGAACAGCATTTTGGAATGATCTCAGTGCCAAATTTTGATTTTAACATCAGGTTTCGATAAGCTGGAACAGTTGGTGTAAAACTTTTTTAAACACATTTAGTGGCAGAACTACGCCTACTCAATGTCAAGCTACTTAAACTGGCCCACTTAAAAAAAAAAATGTAGCAAAGTAAAGTCAAAAGGGTTTAGATTGTTCTTTTCAGAATAAAAACTAGTTTGATCGCTCAGTTTTGAAAATTTTAAGGCAGAAAAAGTAATGTTTAGGTTCATAAGAATAAATGCAGACTTGTTTTCTTCTTTTTCATTTTTTAAAATGTTAATCAACTTCAAAAAAGTGCATAAAAGCGAATAACATTTACATTAATATTTAGAATTGAGCAATACATCAAGCTATAAAATAGTTATTATGAAATATGTTTGATCTTTCATGAAACTAGAATCATCATAAGTACTCCCTTAAATAATCAATATCATAGAATTCGTCATATTATTCAATAAACGTAAACTATTAATATAATACAAAAGTGATAGAAATTACCTTGAAAGAGTCTCTTTTAGGAATGGAAGATAAACGCATTGATAACACCAATAAAGCAAAATTACTGCGAAATGTTGCATACACGTGCGTAGGAGCTATGAGCATTTTCAAAGCAGAACATATGAGGTTATGGATGAAAGAAAAATGAATGAAAAGTTGAAATGTTTTTTTTTTTTGTTTGTTTTCTATGCATTATGTAGTATTCAATGAAAATGTATCCTCTCTGAATCCATGATGTCCATTTGAATTGTATACTAATCTGTCTATCCATATCTATATATTTCTTATGTCTTTCAAAAATGAACATATGATGCGTATTGTGGTTTTTAATGGCTGTAGACAAAGTTAGTTGAAAAACAAAGTTTTTGCTAAAGATCATCAGAAAGGCTTGTTGTTGTTGTTGTCGTGTCTAATGACGTGCAGAGTGCGAAAGGTTTAGATACCTCCAAAAATCTTGATAACAAGATCTGATAATTCTGGAGCCCGATGGCCGCACAGGATTTCAATTGGTGGTGCTCCAACTGGAGGAGGGAGCGAATAATGGCCTGACTGACAATTAAAAACATGATCCGGGGTGAGTTTTAAATGGGGACAGTGCTTGCAGATGGGATAGGATTTATTATTATTCGGTACTATCTTCATGTCCATGAAATGTCCAGTGCGTAGCCTAGCTATTGGAGAAGAGAGGTTTCTTAGGCAGTGAAGGTCGGGGATTGTTGCCTTGCTGAAAAGCTGATCGTAGATCTTTCGCTTTGCAAAAGCATTCACGCCTGTAAAGATGGTTGTAAAGAAGGGGCTGTAAAAAAAATCAGAAAGGGTTAAATATTTTTATTATCATCGTTATTGTAGTTACTTTCATTATTATTATTATTCGCGTAATGACACATAATTATTATTTTATAAAAAATATCTTACTGGTCGTCTTATGGATTGAAGTAATAAAACCTTTTCAACATCAAATAAAATTTTAAGAAAGGCGAAGTTATGCATTAAAACAATTTTTACTCATCGTATTTTCTTCCTAATATAAAAAGTTTAAAAAAAAAAGTATGTTTAAAAAATGTTCCTTTGAGCGGAAAGAGTTATCATTTTTTCGGAGATCCTGCGATCAGTATCTGAAGAAATATGGGATTGCTTTTAGAAGAGGGTGCTGCGAAGGCTCCAAAATAATGACTTTATTTCAAGTAGAAAGCGTAATTCAGCTACTCCACAGGTGAAAATAGAGCTCTGCGCGTCGTAACATTTCGCAGAAATCGTTGTACCGCGACTTATAAATTGTTGGAAAAAGAAATCAATGTCAGCGTAATTCAGCTAACTACATTTCTTTCTGGCGTTCTCTGAAACTCTCTCTCTCTCTCGTTTTCTCGTTTTTGTTTCTCCTCTTACATTTTTCTTCTTTGCCGGAAATGGGGAAAATCTTGGATAGTGTGTTGAAGAATAAGTTTCTTATGAAATTTTCTATACGCTTCGGTTATTTGGAGGTAAAGTGATTTATGTTTATTCGGGAATTTACGAGAAATTTCCACTGGTATAATTGTCAAGGAAATGGGTTTTGCCACGTAGGGCTGTAACAAAACAAAAGGATTCATTGTTACACGTTTTCAAAAAGATTGACGTATAATTGCCTACAAAGAGTTATTTCAAGGTTTATTATTGGTTAAGATACATATGTATTGAACTATCTGTGCTGTTTTGCATAAATTTGAAAAAATATTTTCGAGAGAAATACGTTACATAAACGTAATGAATTGAAAAAAAAAATAGATAAATAAATAAATAAACAATACTGCTTTCTCGAAAAAGATTGACCAGAAGTAAATAAACAGGCTATTAAAAGGTTTGTCACTATGGGGAGAGGAGGAGCAACTTTTGAGGATTTTTTCTGATGTAGGAAAAATAATAAATAGTATTAAACAGTAAGTTACCGCCAATAAGCCAGGGCTAAAGCAGAACTTCATGCAGTGTACCAACAGTTCGGTTGTCACATCCAGAGACTGCGGTTTTGTGCTTGTTGTAGACCCAACTCAACAGTCTGGAATAGTGAATAACCAAGCTGAAGGCAAAAAATAGAAAAAGAAGGAGGCAAAAATATTGCATGTAAACCAATAGTACTCTCATTCGCGTCTTCTTGTTAATTCGTCCTCGTTCAAGTCAAAAACGTGTTTGACGTCACCAAATGGCGCATTGCTTTGTTCAGATCTAGTCTATATTTCCCATGAAAGAAATATAAAACGACTTTAAATGGGCAGAATAAGGATAAACGAAAGGACACGCTCCGGTTTTCTACGGGTTACTGAGCTCGTACTGCAAGCTTTTTCGAACGACTCATATGCTGGCCAAAAAAAAAAAAAAAAAAAAAAAAAAAAAACTGTTTTACAGATTGTATTAAGCGTAATTTTACTGAGCGCCGTTGCGAAGGCAATGCAATGTTTTGATTTTTTTGAGGACGGAGAGCGGAATTATTAATAGGATTTCTGTTGGGGGAAATGTTTGCATGCAAACACGTAATAGTATGTTTTCAACTTGCTTCATCAGATATCCTATTTAATAATTGGAATTTTTTGGAGTAAAAACATTAAAGAAAAATTTTATAATTTCCCTGAAATTAATATTTTATTTGACTTAGAAACAATAACTAAGCGCATTGAAAATAATTAGATGATGCTGAGATTTTTATTTTAACTTGGAAGTAGTGGCTGAGTGTAGTAAATAAGTATTAAAAGAGTGCAGATGTCAATTAAGAAGCAAAGACTATGCATATTAAAGCTTATAAGTGGATGCAGTAATTCTTATTTCATCTTAACAACAGAAATGTAAGTAAAATATGTATTGCTTACAGTACATCTTTACTAATAATAAAGCTGAAAGTCTCTGTCTGCATCTCTCCCTGTCAAGATCTCTGTCATAGCGCCTAGACCGTTCTGCCGATTTTTATGAAATTTGGTACAAAATTAGTTTGTAGCATGGAGGTGTGCACCTCGAAGCGATTTTTCGAAAATTCGATTTTGTTCTTTTTATATTCCAAATTTAAGAAAGTTTTACTTAGCAAATTATCACAACGTGGACGAATAAATTATAGAATTATCATAACTTGGAACCGTAACATGGGCAAGCAAATGAATATAGCAAATTGGCGAGAAATTCATCAACCTTTATTTGTAAATGTACAAGCGAACCAAATGACCTTTTAGATTTTCTACTGCGGGCAAAGTCATGCGGGTACCACTAGTATTTTAATAATTTTGAATTCTTCTTCGAAAGCCTAATTTTCCAACGACATGTCACTCCATTAAAACTTGATAAGAATAAATGATAATCAGATTTGAAGACATATTTCTCAAGATCTTAATGTTAACAAGAAATTCCGTTCACTACTAAACGAGCCCACTTTCCCGTATATTAATATCGACTTTCTAGTATCTGATCAACATTCTCAAAATGAGCTGAAATTGCAAATTATTTCAAACATAACTTATTACCATTTTAAGCTGATTTCTAGAAATAAAAGATGCGTCGCTCTTCTAAAGAAAGAGGTGCTTAAAAAATAAATAAACGAACAAATAAAGCAGAAGCACCTAATAAACCAAGCAGCTAATATATTATTTTCCATTTCCAAGAAATTCCGTCCACCACTAAACGAGCCCACTTTCCCGTATATTAATATCGACTTTCTAGAATCTGATCAACATTCTCAAAATGAGCTAAAATTGCAAATTATTTCAAACATAACTTATTACCATTTTAAGCTGATTTCTAGAAATAAAAGATGCCTCGCTCTTCTAAAGAAAGAGATGATTAAAAAAATGAATAAACGAACAAATAAAGCAGTAGCACCTAATAAACCAAGCAGCTAATATATTATTTTCCATTTAAAAAAAAATACTTTCAAAGAGAATTAAAAAGAATGAGCTTTTTTAAAATAAGTACATTAGGGTAGACCGGAGCACATTTATAGGGCACGTTTACGAAGTACCCTTTTTCTAAAACGAGTTATAACTGGAGTCCAACAGTCATATCAGATTGATGCAGCTCCCTAGCCAATATTCTCTCAACGTTTTGAGCATCAGTCGAGCTTCGGTTTTTAGCATGTGGATAGAAAAATCTGTTTTCTACCAAGTTGAGTAAATTTTGTGTTAAACATTTTGAAGCTTATTGTGAAAAAAAAAATAAATAAAAAATTAATTTGAATTTTGACATCTTGAATTCAAATTATGTTTTTCGCAATCACAAGTGTGTGTATGTAGGCGTGTGTGTTTGTGTGTGGGGTATGTGTGTTTGTGTGTAGGGGTATGTGTATGTGTGTGTAGGCATGTGTGTTTGTCTGTGTGCTGGCATAAGTGTGTGGGTAGCTGTGTATATGAATGTGTGTATGTGTGTGTAGGCATATGTGTTTGTGTCAGTGTGCAGGAATGAATGTGTGGGTAGTTGTGTGTATGTGTGTGTGCGTGCGTGTGTGTGTAGCTGCGTATGTATGCGCGTGTGTGTAGGACATGGATGCAACCTGGAGACGACTTTCGCTATAGGAGCAGCATCGTGAGGAGCCGGTCGACGGTGACAGGGTGTGGAGGGTGGCGGTGGGAAAATAAAAAGATAGGACATCAAAACAGTCAAATGAGAACAATAAGCAATCGTGATTGCTCAAAAAAAAAAAAAAAAAAAAACAGTTAAGAACAAATAAATACATAAAATTAGCAGAATTTTATCCTTTTTTGAGAATAGTATTTGTATGGAATGAAAAAAAGATATTTCTCCGCCAAAAACTGAATACATAAATTCCATCTTTAGAGTGAAAATAAAAACAAATCTCATCAACAACTATTATTTCACAGTAAGGGCAGTGACAAAGAACTCGGAGTCGATCTTACTTTGAGGGTAAGGTGTCGGGAGTCGAAAATTTTTGATTTAAGGACTCAGAATCGAATTGGTCACGTTCTCTCAAAGTCCGCAGATTTGCTAATGTTTGCAGAATCGGAGTCGGACTTATTTTGAGATAAAGTAGTCGGAGTCGGGATCGATGACTTTAAAATTCCAAGAGTCGGAATCAGTCATTTCCCTTTCGTGTATAAATTTTTTCCAAAGCTATGGAGTAAGGGTCGGAGTCGGGGAGTCGGAGCCCGACTAATTTTCGGTTAAAGGAGTCGGAGTCGACGACTCTTAAATTCTAGGAGTCGGAGTTGGGAGTCGTTAGTTGGTCATCAAGAGCTACTTCCAACAAAATTTATTCAAAGCAAATCTACCTTTATGTTCGGGATACATTATATATTGACTTATAGTTTCCCCGTAGAGGTTAATGTTAAAGGTTTTGCCTTGTTCAAAATTGAACGGAAAATTGTTCAAATAAAAAAGCTATTTTCTATACACATTCTTCATAACGAGCTTCTTCTAGCAAAGTTTGTTTGAAGTAAATTCGCCTCTAAGTGCGAAATTTGTATTCCCCCCTCCCCCCCCCCCGTAGGCGCTAATGTTAAGTTTTTTTTTTAATTGCTCAAAATTGAACGAAGAATTATTTAAATCAAAAAGTGAATGTTGGAATGAGATGTCCTCGCCAAGATCTTTCGAAAAAAAAAAAAAAAAAAAAAAATCAAAAGTTATTAGAGTGACACAGACAGATCGACAGACTCATACCGACATTTATTTTTCTCCATCTCAATACCCTACTTTCCTATTTTTAATTTTTCGATATTTATTTAATTATTTCATTTATTTATTTATTTATTATTATTATTATTATTATTATTATTATTATTATTTGACTTTTGTTTTTCACGATATTTTTAAGAGGTAATAAGTCTTTTTTCATACTTTTTTCTTCTTTTTCTGACTTTAACTGGAAAAGTAGGCTAAAAAGTAAAATATAGTATTCAAAGATTTTACTAGATATTTCCCCCTCAAGAGTAAGTAACGCATAAAAAAAACAAGGAAATGCTATAGAAATCATTTGTCGGAGAGGAAATATTCTTTTTCGCCCAAAAATTTCAGAACAAGTGCGGCAAGGGTTTTGTGCTAACTGGAACAGAAATGGTAATGACGCGACAGTTTCTGTCGCAGAAAGTTCCGCCATTTTTTTCTGGTGCATTTTTTTTTCTCCTTCTCTTTCATCCCTTACGGGTGTTTGGGCTGAAGAAGCAGCAAAAAAGAGATTACTGTTCACTTTTGATATACGAGGCGGCAGAAATAGCCCGAGGAAAGAGCGTAAAAAATTATTTCAGTTCTTTTGGGTGACAGTGAAGCTAATCCTTCACTTTTTGTACAATCCGATTTGGTCGGCGAGAATTGAAAGCGATGTCGATGTTTACTGCCTACGCAAATTCGATTCCAAAGCACTTTCAAAGTGCATATTGAAACTTTTCGCGACGTCATCTATTCTAATTTTCTCCCATGCGTTAAATTTCAAATGCTTTAAGAGTTAAAGGAATTTATTCAAGCTTCATTTAAAAATGCAGTTACAAATATAGTTAAATGTCTCACTATTTTCTATCTCGGCATAAGTTTTTACCATATCTTATTATAAGTATAGGTACTTTGTATGACGTACACAACCCAGCAGCAAATTTTTTTTCAGCAGTCTACGAAGCAGATTAAAAATAGTCTGCAAGATGTACTGACTTTAGATTAGTCGCAAAATTCTAAACAAGCACCTAGAAGAGATTAAATCTATGATGCTAAACAAAAAATGCACGGTTACATATTCTACCAATGAATTATACCCTAGAAAATACAGTACAAATCTTCATTCGCTGAAATTTAAGGTTGTATTTCTTTAATAATTTTAGATTGTTTCCGTCTCTTGGTGAGAAATAGTATGCAAACTTTCTCAAGAATCTCTGCCATACGTCGCTCTGTTTCTGCTACCGTAGCACACAATATGAGTACCAAACATGCTTTTTTGACGGTTCTATGTGTCAACCATTAATTATGAGCACAAAATTACATAAACGACTGGTACATTTTTAACTTTACTTTGTGTCTGTATTAACTGTAGTGAACTCCAAACCTATAATGACCGTGTCTTATTTTTGGATAATAATGAAAAATGCTTTGTTTCTACTATCCGGGTATACAATAGGGGTACCAAACATACTTATTCGATAGTCGTGTATCTCCCCCATTAATAACCCTGTACGGCAAAAAAAATGCTTCGTTTCTACTATCCGGGTATACAATAGGGGTACCAAACATACTTATTCGATAGTCGTGTATGTCCACCATTAATAACCCTGTACGGCAAAAAAAAATGCTTTGGTTCTACTATCCGAGTATACAATAGGGGTACCAAACATACTTATTCGATAGTCGTGTATCTCCACCATTAATAACCCTGTACGGCAAAAAAAATGCTTTGTTTCTACTATCCGGGTATACAATAGGGATACCAAACATACTTATTCCATAGTCGGGTATGTCCTCCATTCATAACCCTGTGCGGCAAAAAAAAAATTGCTTCTGACATAATTTTTGTTGATTCTTATGTAAAAAGACCCCTTGAATTTTTTTTAGCCGCAAAGTGTTATTTGTGCATCCTTACATAAATGACTGGTACATTTTTACTTCCTTTTACAAAAAAGGAAGTATTGTATTCGCGAAAAAAAATTCACTCAAAATCGGCCTTAATTTCCATTTTGCTCGCCCCCAAATGAGTATTGATTTTTTTTTTCAACCTGAAGAATCCATTTTGACGATCCCCGTGTTAATTACAACGAATTTTTGCTCGTGACGTCCGTATGTACGTAGGTATGTGCGTATGTGTGTATGTATCTCGCATAACTCAAGAACGGTATGTCCTAGAAAGTTGAAATTTGGTACATAGACTCCAAGTGGGTTCTAGTTGCGCACCTTCTCTTTTGGTTGCATTCGGATGTTCTAAAAGGGGTCTTTTACACCTTTTTGGGGTAAAATCATTGTTAATTTCAATGTAAACTCAAGCGGTGCTATAATTAGGCAAACACTTGGCAATATATCGCCAAGCTTTTAATTGCCAAGTTTTGTCGCCAAATTGGCGACGAATTTGGCGGATTTTTTTTTTTTTAATCTGGTTTTAATTTGGCCATATTTAGAGAGTATAGCATTGAATCACATTAAAACTGCCAATATTGCGAAAGTTTATCTGCATAAAACGTTTTCTTTGATTCGATTCGCAACAAACTTGGGGTGAAAATATTTAAAGTGTTTCTTTGCTCACTTCGAGGTTTTAAATTCGAGTAAAAGGAAGTCATGTGATGCACACATCAGCTCGTTAACTTTACATTGTGTCTATATTGACTGCAGTGGATACCAATACTCAACTGACCATGTCTCATTTTAGGGTAGGAGTGCAGAAAAAACAGTTTAATTTCTAGTATGTTAAAATTATCGGAAGTCTATGATAGTTGACATTTTGTTTTTAAAATGTTTGAAATATTTTCAGCGTAAATTTTAATTTTTAGATATGAATTTTTCAAAAAGTTTGATTTAAATTCTGCTTTGCATTAGTACAGTGGGAACTCATCAAATGATAAAATTTTATAAAGCTAACGTGAATTTAATTCAACGGAAGTTAAATAATATACGTTGCAAATTTGTAGTCATTTAAATGTACAACATTATTTCGTGCATTTAGTTATGTATTCTGTTATCTGAGTCTTACATAACTTTTATGAAGGTTTTACCCAAAATTTTTTGTTTTAATACTAATATACTTTCTTTTTGTTTTTCGTTATTTCTTTGCCCAAATTTTGGGTCTTCTGAAGATTAAGGCTTGATAAATAAATAAATTTGCTTAACAAATAAATAAAAAAAAAGTTTGTGTGTAACTGATAGGACTGATAGATCATTGTATTTTTAATTAAATGAATGCACATATTTATTAACTACCTTTTGATTTTGAATACCTTTTGTTCAAAATATATTTTAATACTTCAAAACTAATTTAATTATATATTTTATTTTTAGGTAGAAAACGTTTCTGAACCTCTTTGTGTATTTTGGGATTATCAAATAAGGTAAGTTATTTGCACGTTTTAAAGAGTTATACAATTTAATTTTTTATTAGGTAATAGGTTAGATACAGGGGTTCCTTAGCTTTTCAGGGGTTCGACATTCTTTGAAGAATTAGAATTTCTTCAAGACAGTCTAACCTACCTCCATTATACATATTATTTTATGTTGATACAATAAACTCTTTGCGGCACTTTTACCTTACCTCTAAGGCAACTCACTGTGCAGCGGAATCCTCTTTGGGGATCGCTGGGTTAGAAATACTGCGTTGTAAAAAATCACTAAGTTGAATAAAGACATAAAATATGCAAGAAGCAATCAATTCATTTAATTTTAAATGCAAATTGAGGGCAGATACCTTTACGGTTACTTGTAAAAGAAAGCAATATTTGTATGGTGTAAATGTAAATGATTTTTTTTGAGTATGTACATAATTAAGTATGTAAATAATTCTTGGCCTTGAAAACTAGCAGATAGACAGGTGCATTAATCAAGGATCCCGAAACCCCAACGCGCAATTTTAGGCGCAATTTTATTGAAGAAAACATTATATTGAAAAATAAATATTTTCGCATCATCTAGGTTGAATAAAATGCACAAAGTACTGTGACAGTTTTGTGTAATTTTCGTAGCATAAACGATCAAAACAATCATTTCTTATTCGGATTTTGTTTCGTTCTTTCGCCCTAATTCCGGAAAATTCTACGAATACTTTCAAGGAGATTTATATAAAAGAAAAATGGAAGAAAATTAATCATTGTTCATTTACAATAAATTTATTCGCAGTATTACGCACTGAATTGTAGTAATGAGAGTTTTTATTTTTTAATGTTTCAGGAGCTGGTCAACTGAAGGATGCTGGTTAAAGTATACGAATCGGAGCCATACCGTCTGTCAGTGCAGTCATCTGACGAATCTAGCAGTCGTTATGCACGTGACGGAGACTCAGGTACTAAAATATACATTTTATTCTCCCAGATATAGCAAATAGAGTGTTTCGGCAAAGTACTTGAAAGTATTTTTTTAAAACTTTCTTTTCACTTTCGAAAAGATTGTGAGATTGCCATATTCAAGTGAAAAGATGCTTAGAGTAAGCATAAAACAATAAGTACTACAACTGCTCTGCTTTTCAAAAAAAAAAAAAAAAACCGTTGTTTTAGAGTTTTTTTCTATAACTTCCGGTTTTTATTCATGTGTTTTTTTTTTTTTTTTAATTCTTCAAATGTACTCAGATTGAAACTTGTTTTCTCCTTTTTCTGGTTTTGTTTCCCCTTAAATTCATTCTCATAATTGAACTTAGTTCAATCGTTCTGGTTAAACTCTCCCGAACTCATCTAGTGACGATTGAACTTAACACATTTTTCTACCGGCGGCGGCGGTGAAAAACTGTCGACTAATTTTCTCATTTGGTTACCTTGCTTTAGAAATTAAGTGAATCTTTATTTTTTGAATATGGTCTCGTAAAAAATAAAGAGTTATAAAAAAATTAGTGAATCGTTTGCTGTATCTTCTAGTTTAGCAAAAGAGAAGAATTTTTCTCTTTCTAAGAAATATTTGTGAATTGCTACGAAATACATTTTCGTTTACAGCAGCTTCGTATTCAACTCATTTGGGGTTTTTTTTCTCTTAATTGCTTTGTTTCTTTTTAAAGGTTTAAAATAGCATTTACTTCTGTGAAAAACTTTTTGAAAATATCAGTTGAAGTGTGCCTACATAATAAATAAAGCTGTTGGATGCGTTTGCGTTTGAATTCTTCCATCAAAATACAAAATATTTTTCAGTTTGTGATGTATTTTTAGTTCATTTATAACTTTTGCCATAGTTCCTGATTCTGATTGTTTTATCAGTGGATTTGAGTTTTGAAAAATAAAGACAATGCTGTGACACGAATTAACTCATGTGCGAGATGATTGCAGGGTAGTTTCATTTGAACGACTGAGGTACGCAGGGCTTAGAAAATAAATTTGGAGGATAACTAAAACACAAAAATGAAGAAATAAAATTCGAATGTATTGGTAATAGAACAATTTAACTGCGAAAATGTGAAGAAAAAATAATACAAAATGGAAATTTATGAAAAACCTCGAAACCAATTTTGTTCGGTTAGTTATGTTTTTTTTTTTTTTTTTTTTAAATATCTTTTTTTAATGGTTATGCTGTTACAACATGACATTGGATTTGACAAATATCATATTCATTTTTTATAGTTCTACTTAAGCGTCCAGTTTTCAAATACCAGTAAACTAAATATTCATATTAATTTAGCGTATAATAGTATGCTTGTTAAGACCATAAAAGTGGATACATAGGCATAAAATGAAATTTTATAACTTTTTGGGTTTATGTAAAAGAAAACAGATATTAGACCATACTATGGCGCTCTAAACTACAATGTAATCTCCACAATATAAAACCACAATGTAAAATGTATGTGACATAAAAAGCTTAACCATCGAAATTTTAGAACGGTCTTTACAGTTGATAGTTTTCCTAGATTGCATCGAATAGAATACTAGTTTTATTGCTTTAACTACTTGTATCGAGATGTCTCGAATAGTAAAACACTTCATGCGAATCGTAGTACATTGAAGAGAAAGGTGAAATTGTGACTTAGAAAAGTTCTAAAAATACGGAACTCAATTTAATTTAGAGCGGAAGAAAAATAGATGTTTTTCGAAGCATCGTATCAAGTTACATACATTGTGCAAACGAAAGAATTTGCAATACAATAGATGTTTGTGCTAAACAGGATGAGTTCTATCGAAAGAAGAATAAGTGAATAGGAGCATGAAACCAGATACTTCAAACTGCTGTAATGATTTTGAGGACACTTTTCTCCTTTCATCATGTTGTTGATTATCGATGTCTGCTCAGAATCACGAGAATAAAAAAATCCTCTTTTTTATTCAGTTTCTTAAAAAATAAAAAAGGTTTTGCCTCCAAGCATATCTCTCTCCCCCCCCCCCCACCTCTTTGAATAAATTCTTTACTTTTTCCACCTTCGGTAAGACTCAGAACCACTTGAATAATTCAGATACCTAAGCAGAGAAACACTCGTAATTTACCCTTAACTGTGGTCTAGTGAAAAGTAGGGTAGGAAAGGAGGGAGTTATATATCCTGATATAGGAGGGTTAAAAAAAAATATTTTCTTTAAAAACGGATGTTTTATAAAAGCAGCGCTGAACCAAATTGAATTTTTACATATTTTGATCGAATATTCTAGACGTTAGCGACTGAACTACGAGAAAAATAAATAAATAAATAAATCAAGGAGTGAAATAATGAGGCTAGAAAATAAATATATCGATAGTGTTTCACCTTTTTCAAGTAATTGACGTTTGGTGACAAACTAGTGCATGAATTTCTGGAAATTGTAAGAATAGTTTTATTTGAAATTATTCACGAAAAAGTTCACAGATAATTACGTAGGCTTGTGCAGCTCAAATGATTTCAGGCAATCATGCTATTAAAATTTAGCTTTTTTCGCACAGGAAAAGTAACATTATTAAAAATAAAATATTAGTTTATTGTTATTTTTTCCCAACTGTGCCGAAGTTTGTAAATTGAAAAATAAATGAAAATGTTCAAATGAAGAAAAAGAAAATAAGAAATATGAGCGAAAATAATGAATCCTTTGTATATAAGAAAGTAAAAATTTAGAATAAAACCAATGAAATTGAAACACGAAAAGCAAAACTCGCTTTACGGTGGGTCATTTAAGCTGACATAATTTTGATAAAATTTAGTAGTTACATGAAAACTTACTAAGAGGCCTCACCCAAATAATTAGGGTAATTTAGTTCAAAAATTCTCACCCCCGCCTGAAGTGATGTACATTCACGCGGAAAAAACATTTTCTAATAAAATTATGCCCTTTTGCCCTCGAAGCAATTAGTTAGTCAATGAAATATAAAGCAAATTTTTTAAAAAAATCTATCGTTACTTTGCATTTCACTTTCAATTTTACTGCAAGTTTTTTGTTAGATATGCATTTTAATATTGTTATGAATGTTACTTTATAGTTAAACAACATACAGAAATTATCAGCATGACTTCTGTGTACTACTTAAGTACGAAATATTTACTTTAAGATAATTTCGGCGTCAACAGAACCGGTAGTATTCAAATTGTCCACAGTATCTATTGGTTGTTTAAAAGCAAAGTAAAATAAATAATCTTCGGCAGAAATAAACAAGTAAGAGACTTTTTCAATCTTCACTGTTTTCAACTTGCTTATTATGAAGAAACTAAAAGGTACCACAACATAAAACTAATATTAAATTACAACAGGAAAAATATTAAACTGTTCTTACTAAACATAAAGACTTACACCACGACTCCCATCAGCTCTTCAGAATAAAACAAATCGAATTCTCAGATCGGAGAATCCGTTGAATAATTTATCATTCCAACACGTGTTTATGTATCAGGATTGTTATTTTTCGTTTTTTAGTTATCTCGTCACGATCCCCCCCTGCCCCCATCAAAGTATATAATAGTTGGAAGAGGTGAGGCCAGACTGCTTTATTTGTTATGAATGCCTGATGATTTTGTTTTGCTCTCCTCCCATAATTGCAAAATTTAGTCTTGCCGGAGGAAAACGATGCTAGGAGAAGTTCGCGAAACAAGATCTCATTACCACTGAAGTTGAAATAATATCCTTTTTGGGCAGTTTTTGTCTCGCTTTGTCTGCTTCTGCTGCTTCCGAAGGATTCTGTATTTCATTAGGTACATTCTTCTTGCCTGCTTCGGGCAATTTCTGCAACGAGGTGTCGCTAACGTTTTAATAATAGAATGCTAGGTGACAACCGAACAGTAAAAGATCCAAACTTTGGATTTCGATGAGGATTATTTTAAGGAAATGTGCTTTTATGTCTGCTTCAATAAAACCAATCTTCATTTCTTTTCCTCCTGTATTTACTCTTCTAAAAATAAGATATCTTAGAAAAGAATGCCAAGTATTTCATGAACATTCTTTAGTTTTATCGAGGGAACGACGGAATGCTTGTGATGTTAATGAAATATGCTTTCTTTTGTGGGTTCTGTTATTTTTCCTGATATTATTTTAACACAGATTTAACTTGCATGGAAGTACTATGCACTGAAATTTAACATTTCTTTAATTATAATGATAAGATTGAAAGATATTAGTTATCTTCACGTAAATAATAGCCAATGATCGAGCAACCCGCGTGTTTCAACAATGAAATTCGTGCCACGGCATGATAATTTGATAATATATTTTGGACCGTTTAACGTGCAGCGAAAGGCTTTATTGTGACAAGGCCGATCAGGTAACTTAACTGTTTTACTGGTAAGACTGTCATCTCAGGGAAATGAAGAAACGAAAAAATGGTCAACAATGAACGCTACCTACCGAAGTTTAGGGTAAATCCACTGGAGTGAGGGTTGCAATTTCAACAATCAAAATTTCACCAAACAGGCAATGACTTCGTTCAAATGTAAAGCGCAATTATCACCCGCCATACCTTGACGGACGACTTTTTAGTAATAAAATAATAACCATTGTCTATACTTGGAACTTGTGGTAACACTCGCAGTTGAGAACTTAATAGAATTGATTCTCCACAAACCAAATTACTGGAGAATAAAGTTTCTTTCTTTTAATTTTTTTCTTCAGTGTTGCTTGTAGTTTTTTACTTTAATTTCCTGAAATAACAATCATAAAATTAATTTTCCAAAAACATTTTAATCAAATTGAAATGTATATCAGCCCCCTCCCCCCTCAAGTGATGTTTTTCCAGATTCAGATTAGATAGCACAATAAGCGAGCAGCAAGCAACCTACAAATAATCACCCCCCCCCCCTCGGAACGTGACGAGATCTATACAAACATAATCTGTGTACAATTTGCTGTTAATCTGTTCATAGATTGTCAAGATATTAAGTGCTGCATTGAATTTTATAAACACGATTTCAGTTCGATATAAATTTGGTCCTAATTTGGAACATAATGAGAAATTTTTTTCAAAAAATAGTTATTGTTTTTTATTTTCTTCATAATGTAATGCTATTTAAACCAAATGCCTTGAATCTCACATACTAATATAAACTCCTAACGGATTGGTAGATTACGGTAGTTTTAAGAAACTATTACGTTACTTAATTTTGACTTAAGGTGCAGTTTCCAAATCGTAAAACTTATTTCGGAATAAGGCGATAAGAAATATAGCTCAAACAATGCGTCAAAAAGCAGAACACACGCTTCTCACCGAAACAAAATTTTCGTTCTTTCAATATTTTTAGTGATGAAAACATATTGCGAGGGAACTGCTTAAAAATACGTCACTAAAAATAAAAAAATAAAAGAAAAACTTTTCTTTTCTTTTATCCCAAAAGCTTATGAAATCATACGTTATGCTAAAAAGATTTTACCTGGTATGTAATTACAACTCTTTAAAAGTGTGGGCATGTTCGAAAGACCCCGCAACCCTTGAATACAACCGAGAGGGCTGTCTTCGTCACTCTCACGTTAATGACAATTTAATGGCGTCTGCCATTAGGCTCTGCAAATTGACACCAAATCATGGGATTCATAGTCACGTGAGAGGTTGGCTTGGTTTCTGGCGAAAAAAAAACTCGTGTTTTTTGACATAAGATATATCTGGCAGGTCCCATCTCCATCGGGATTTAGAAGCGATAGAAAACGGTGGGAGGAAAGAATTAAAGGATTTGATGTTACTTTCAACACTTTTTATGCGGTACTTGGCGATAAAAGCATGATTACTGTTCTCTTGAAGAGCTAGTTCTCGCTTTTGTGGTGACCACCCAGTGACCTTTTTTATTGTTGAGAAAACATGCGTTTTCTAAGAGTTTGAGTTCTTGACGTTAATTTACACTTGACAGTTAAACTGTTAGGCATAAAAAATCTTAAGTATAGCGTTAGAAAATTAGCAAACGAGTTTTGAAACATAAAATAAAATAAAGGCTTTTTGTAACTTTAAACGTGAAATTAAGGATATTGAAAAATTTCATATTTTCAAAATTAAATGACTAATAACGCTGTGTTAGAAATTCATTAGGTTCATAATCATCATAAATATATTTTTTTGCATGTGCATAGCGTCAACTGCTTTTCAATTTTTTTCTAACGTAAACTTGTGCTCATTATTGTCACTGAAAGAACAGATGATTTTGCGAACAAAATTTCAGATACAGGCTTTAAAACTGAGAGAATTACCTGTATGAGTATACAGTTTTTTTTAATCGTAAAGCGTTTAACTTTTAATGAAAAACTTTGTATTAGATTTGATGAAAATTGCAGTTTTTAAAGCGTACAGTTGACAATTGTGCTATTACATGCATTCGATGAACATAACATTAATGATTTTGGTATGATTCTAAACTGTTATTCATTATTTCTGGCGCAGTGCGAAATATTTGTATAGTACTTAACATTGTAGAAGCTTTTATTTCGTGCTTCTTTCTCCCTTTCCTCTATTTCTTCCGCCTCCGCATTGAGTTATATACGATTTATATACAGTAAAACACCTCCTAACGGACACCCCTCAAAAACGGACATCCCTCTTATGCGGACAATTTTTAATTCCCCCGTTCCAAGGCAAATAACATTATTAAACCCCTGTCCTGCGGACACCTCTCTATGGTGGACAAAAAAATGTGTACCGTTAGTATCCGCATTAGAGGGTTTTCACTGTATTTGAACATTAAAGAGGAAAATGTTTAACTTTTAAGTTAAAAAAAATCTTTAGTGTTGTAACTCAAATATATATATATATTTTTTTTTTCGAATTATACTTGCATAAAGAAAAGTTAGAAGTTAAAGTTTACTTCAAAAAATGAATGAATTGATATTTTCATTCCAAACAACTTTGTTTTAAAAATATGTTTGGTATGTTGGGCTAAAAGAGGCACAAAAGCCTAAATCTATTTTCTAAAGAACATTTCAATGCTATTAAATTACATCTATTCGCATCACAAATATTGAATTACTTACTTTAAAGATTTTTACCATATCTTTTTTAGAAACTTTCGTTGGGATAAACGGAAGAGAAAAAATCGTGACACTTAGATTTATACACACCTGAAGTGCTTCGGTATTCAAGAGTCCTTTTACCGTAGCCTCTTTCATTTATTTATAAACATTATCCTTCTTCCAATTTCGTTGGGGAAGCTCCACGGCCCATGCAAATAAACAAACTTTTTCAGAGAGCGTTCCCGGTTAAAAATTGTTTTCTTTCAAGTGAGTGGTCACCGGATCCTCTCTAAAGAGAACCATTTTCTCTGAAACTCGAAATCGCCCGTCTCCTCATATTTCTAGGGCCCGGGAAATAGTCTGAGGCGATTGACGTCGACATCGGATGAACCCCAGGAAAAGGAATGATATCCATTTACATATTATGCGTGGTGTGGGTGCCAAAGTGGGCTAGAAGTTTAAACTTTTATAAACTATCTTATTTTACCTTTCAGCTATTTTTGGCTGCTAGGCGGTGTTGCTAGCTCAAATGCGAGGATTTTAAAGGAAACGGGGGAATTTTTGGCAGATAGTGAAATTGTATGACGGACTGTAATATATGTATAGTTCAAACTGTCGTTCATTTGGAATTCAGTTTTTGTTTGATTGCTACTGGTGATGTCTTGGTGAAATATGATTGCAGAATTACTAAAACGTTGTGAAATGCTATAAGTTTTGAATTAAATGGCATTGAAGAAAAATGGGAGAATTTGACAAATGTTGAAATTACATGACGGACCCTAGATTTTCAAATAGTCTTCATTCGGTTTGATTGATGATAGTGCTACCGCATTGATATGTAATTACTAAATAGCATTTCTATTCTGTAAGTAGCAAATATTTTTCAAAGAGAGCAATGGTTTTAAAGAAAAAAATGGAATTTCCGAAAGTTAGTAAAACTGTAGGACGTATTCTATTAAAGATTTTTAAAATGGTGTTACGTTTGAGACTCATTTTGGCGCTATTAATGCTATTCCTACCGTACAAAAATATAATTGCAAAATTGCTAGAATTAGCTGAACAGTATTTTTACTCCTATGCAGTTTCTTTGGAATTGCAAGGTTTTGAGTACGATCGATATGTTAAAAACAACGATCGAAAACGGTTGTTGCAATGTATTGGTCAACGAAGACAAAAAGTATACATGAGTTGTAAGCGATTTTATTAAGTTACGATTTTTATTATATTGTTTAAAATATTTAGCAGTTTAACACTGTGTTAATCACATTTCAGCCAAATCTCTTCTTTAATCATGCCTGTTGGGCTTTACGAACAGTCAACAGTTTTTAACCGTCATTTATTTTTACTGTACTTGCTAATTATAAAATACCTGTCTCGAAACCGAAATGTATGTGTAATATTATTTACTAGACTTCTTTTTGATTCAGGACCAACCGTTGGCAACTGACCATGAGACTCTTCGAATGATTGTTTACATTGGGTGTGCTGTAGCTATGGTCTTTCTCCTTATTACTCTTTTGATTCTGCAATTTATCAGGTAAGTTGCTTTCATAATTTGAGGAAAATTTATAATATAATTTGGAGATTGACAACATGAAAACTTAGGTATTCTTGTATGTTATTGCCAAAGCGTATTTCAGCTGCATTTCGAAACTCAGACTATAGGGGTATGTCGGACGAAGTGAAATAGTTACTCTGTGAAATGGTGAAATATTTACTTTAGCGTCTGGTTATATTTTGCTGAAGGATGTCATTTTTTAATAAGTTTCTGTAAGTCAAAAGTTGTTTTTGATTTTATATAAAATCAAAGTTCATGTTATTTAAATTTTGAGGTCGACTAATATTCGGTGCAGAATAGATTTATTTAATTTTAACCTCATTTCTATTTTAACTGTCTTATCGTAAATTATCTCTGTGCATGAGTAGCAAAATGGATCGTCAAAGAGAAAAATTAGATTTTATTGACTTATTCAATCATTTATTAACTCGCTTAGGATTTATTAATTATTAATTCATTTACATTCCTTCAGTTATTAATTCACTTATTTATTTATTTATTTATTTATTCAGTTAAAAATATACTCATTAGTGATGCCACTGTTGCCATGCCTAAAATGAAAATTAACAAATACTATGTTAGTTTTGATATATTTGTTACCTCTTTTTCAAGTTAGTGCCAATCTTTAATTTTCTATTTTGTGACTGTTTAAAATGTTTTATAATGTTTACTTTTTCTGACAAATAAAACTGAATTATCGTATTTTTTTCCACAGCCGTTCAAAAATTGAAGTTTTAACAGATGCGCTTAAAAATGAAGATGATTATGTTAGAGAGATTACGATATTTTAGTCGATTTTTTTTACAGAAGTAAAACGTTGTTCAAAAATATGAAATTTTTATACACGTTTCCTAATTTATTCGTTCGGATTTTGACATGTTGAGCATCGGTAATACTACGAAGATCACAACATCGTCTATTATGAGATATTTTTGATGATAATGATTGTTTTTGATATCAGATGAAGACTCATGTGTTTGTAAATATTTATTTTAGGTTTTAATAAAAATACACTTAATTTAAACTATATACGTATTAGTTTTAATCCCATAGACTATTTCTTATTTTTCTTCTACGAAAAGTTCACCTTTTCTACAGTTAAGTGAATTATATGTATGTATGTATTTGTATGTGTGAATCTACACGTATGCTTACATATATGTATGTATGTGTATATGCATGTATGTTATGAATATGTATGATTTTGCATGTAAGTTATGTATGTATGTGTATATGCATGTATGTTATGAATATGTATGATTTTGCATGTATGTTATGTATGCATGTCTAAGGGGGGGGATAGAGAATGTTAACAGTTCAATGAAGTTTACATTTTATTTTTATTTACTGAGAGTACGGTCATTCGGTATGATGATTTCCATTAAAAATCATAATTTATTTTCAGCACATTGACTTATTTACGTAGGTATTCAACCAATTTCAATAGTCTACAGCCTCCAATAGTTCTGTAAGTAATTCCTAGTTCAGTATTATTTACCAAATTTATAAATTAACAAAATTCAGTCTTTGCTTACCTTCAACCTGTTTCAGTGTAACTTATCAGATTTATTAATCAACAATCACCCAAAATTCCCGAAATATTCAACATTAACTTGCAGATTCGTAGTCAAAAATTCCGAAGTATTTCAATGTTTTAAATGTTTAAGAAACAAGATAGACCGTTTAAATGTAATACAAAATTTTACTGTGAACTCTGTGGTCGATCTTTCTGAAAAAAAATCTCCTCTCCTTATTTTGGTATCCGAATTCTGATAGTGAAGAGGACTGGTGACACTATCTGCCGATGATTACGTAAAGTTTTCGTATATCTGGGCTAGGGAGAACCTATAAGATTCTCCCTTTTGAAAGGTGCCCCTTTTTATTTAGTCTTTTTTTATTCAAAGGGCGAATGCCGATTGATAAAAATAGCTCTGCATTTGAAAAAAAGAAAAGAAAAGAAAAGAAAAGAAAAAAGAAGAATAGTTGCTTAACGACTACTTAATGATTTTGTTGTTTAATTAAAACTGCCCTTTTCAGACCAACTACTTATATTAGTCCCCCCCCCCCTTCGCGCGTTGTGTTTTGCTAAGAAGCAAAAAGTATAGCGCAAGCACAAGTACACTGTAAAAAAAATCCGGAAACGTTTCTGAGTATATCGTGCAGCTGTGGTTCATGAAAGTTTCAAAAACATTTCTGAGTATTTCGGAATCCTCTTTCTGTAATGTCCAGAAACGTGTCTGAATATTTCGGAATCCACTTTCTGTAATTTTCAGAAACGTTTCTGTGTATTTCGGAATCCTCTTTCCGTAATGTCCAGAAACGTGTCTGAGTATTTCGGAATCCTCTTTCTGTAATTTTCAGAAACGTTTCTGAGTATTTCGGAATCCTCTTTCCGTAATATCCAGAAATGTTTCTGAGTATTCTGTGCAGCTGTGGTTCATAAAAGTTTCGAAAACGTTTCCGAGTATTTCGGAATTCTCCAAACAATTTTCAAAAACGTTTCCGAGAATTTCGGAATCCTTTTTCCGTGATTTTTTCTAAAATATAATTCTTTATTATAGTATTGCATACCATATCAGTTTCAATTCTTTCATATCTAAGAGCAATAATACAAGCAATTTTAGAATCATTCGTGGATTTTTTTTTTGGAATTTCTAATGACAAATAGCATGGTTAACAGCATAACATATGCACAGTTATAAATTTTTGAAAAATTATGAAATAATCTAGTAGTTTCATTCCTAATCACAAAATCGTCGGGGAATTGGAGTGGGGGTACCTTCTGAAAAGTGGGGATTGTTTGTTAAACAATCTTAAACTTCAGTTTTTCTCTCAATATTTTCAAGACAAAACTATCAACATATTGTATTTTTAATGCAGAACTTAAAAACATATCTTGTATCAAACTTGATAGCTTTTATCTTCGGAGAAAATTTGCCAGGACTTACCTACCCTTCGCGTTCCTAAATTCGTTCACCTCAAGTTAATTTCTCTGACGAACAAAGTGTACCGAAAAGTACCAAAAGAGAAATCGATGAATTTAAATATGACACCAAGTCCCCCTGCTGGAACCATTCGGGTTGATTCTTCTGTTCTTGCCCTTTTCCAGCTCATCACAAATATAAATACTTATTCAAAATAGGTTACTGATTTTATTTTTACAGTGTGCGCAAAATGCATTATATATTTTATTTATTAAAACATTGAACTCTATTACATGATTATTCCATTTTATATATACGAGAATACCCCCCCCCCACCATAAGAGTGATGGTGCACCCATAAAATGCTATGAAGCGCCCACCCCCCCTTGAAAAAGCAACATCATATACATTATAAATCAAAGTATCATATACAATATAAATCAAAGTATCATATAAATTATAAGTCAAATACTTTAATATGGTGTAAAAATACAAAATTATTTTATTAAGTCTTTTTTTTTTTTTTTTTGCTTTTGGTAAAATTGAGGCTCGTAAAACGAAAAAAATGAAGACACTTTTAAATACATATATGTATCTATTTGTTAAATAAATTAATACACATTTAACTAATTTAAAGCGTTTCGCTAATGCAAATATTTAAAGAGATATCGTCATTTAGATAATACTGAAGCACTATGTTCCTAATTACAAGAGATAGTTTTTTTTTACTTCATACAATCTAGATACACTGTTTACAAGAGAATGAAAACATGCAACCTTAAAGACGAACTATCAAACCTGACAATTTGCATATTATAACATTTAATTCATAATGCTTGATACATAAATGTTCAGCCAAATATTAACTGAGATTGACACATAAAAACAAAGTACACAATAACACTTATTTAAATTTTTTTATAATCTTCAATTCATAAATTTTACAGAATAAAACTAGACACACTTGCACTTTAAATATGTGTTCTATGTAATGTAAAATATTTTCAAATTGCAATAGTTCACAACGAAAAAATGATACTGAAGAAAATAGTTTTTTTTTTAACGAGATTTGTATGAACTAAATCTCTTTAAAGTAATAGAATTGCAAAGCGACTTACCTATTCGTCGGTGGTGGTCTTTTGCAGGCTTTGGTCACCAAAAAGGTGATTTTTATGACAGAATAAAATTCTGCCAACAAAAATTACCCATTTGGTATAGAAAGAAGAAAAGTATCCAAGAAAAAAGTAAATTACCTACACAAGTCATGCGACGCAATGAATTTAGATGGCATCCTCTCGGCAGTTATTTGGTTTTTAATTTCAGTTTTTATTCCTTCCGCGAGCATGCGTCGGGAATTTGCACTTCGTACTTAAAAATAAGTGACATAGCTTCAAATTCAATCTAATGACGATACATATGCAAGAAAATATAAGACTTTAAAATTATCTTCAGTGAATTTATGCGAGGAACAAAACTTCTACTAATCCCCTTGATGAGTGTTACTTCGCATACATGAGTCAGCACTTGTTTTCATTGCGTGCTTTCGAAAGTTTCAGTTTAGATTTGCTGCTGGACTATAAAATTGCCGTGTGAGCTGCGCATGCGTCGACTCTTACTTTCTTGCTAAACGGGAAACGTTTTTGATTATAGCAGAAAACTGCGGAGGGCGTACGAATCTGTGTATTACGGAAAACTTTTTTGTATATTCAGAGAGTTTTCCGAGATTTTTTACAGTGTAAGAGACTAAATATTAGCAATAGCATCGTTGAGAATAGAGTATAGTCGAACCCGTTTAGTAGAATAGTCATTTTGCCACGAAATAATATTCTAATAAGCGGGATATTCCATTAACCGGGATAAAAAAAACACATTACATTGGTTTGGTACATTGAAAAATATTATATTAAGCGGGATATTCTTTTAACCTATATTCTAATAAGGGGCTCGACTGTATAATTATCAAACTGTTGTGCAAGAAATATAAACAAAGATGCTTTTTGAGACAGACCTTTCCCTCTTACGAGGACAGAATTGGTAATCCAAAACATAATTTCTCCCTCATTTCATTTTTCCCTCTGTTGAAAGAAACATTCCGATTGCGCCGAAATATTAGCAACGAAGAATGTGTTTGTGCAGACGTGCATAAAAGGGCAAAAGAAACTTTTTTCCCTAGCAGCAACTTCTTGCAATCCATAACCACATTTCCTCAAGTTCTTTCGCTCCGTCACTTCAATAACTGGGTTGGCATTTTTCCTGACGACTCACAGGAAGCCTTTCCCTTTGCGGTGATTAAACACGAGATGTCGTAGTCGTCGGACAGGAGAGAAAATACTTTAGCTCCTTCGAGGGACCAACGAAGTATGCTGCTGCAGAAGCTCTTCCTCTAATAAACACCTTGAGGGGAGATTTTTTTGTTCCTCTGAGAAAGACACGCTCCTGTCACTCTTCAGAAATATTAACTGCTCTGGGATTTTGAGAAAAGCAATATATTTTAACTTATTTAGATTTTTTATATATTTTTATTTTTATTAGTTTTCTTTATTTTGATTTAAAGATGCTTGAATAGATATAAAGCGCGTGTGTAAATATTCGCTTCAGACAAAGCAATGCATCGGTCCCGTTCCGCTCACAGATTTTTGGGTTAGATGTAATCGTTGCATTCAGATAAAATGAATCTATTAATATGGGTTACTTTGTCACTTATCCAATTTTTTAAAAAGTTTTCCTGGTTTTCTTTTATTCAATATAATATTTTAGCATTTCTCGTGCTGAACAGATCTTATTTCTGACAGAATTATTGATATGTTTGATGTTTATTAGTTCCTCTCTTAATTGAACTGATTCTCTTAGCGTACTTCTTCTGTTTTCGAATTTACGCGAGAGCGCTTTGAGTTCTTTTTACACGAATTGAAAACCAATACAACTGAATATTCAGTAGAAAGATTTTGAACATAATTTCAGAAACAATTTTTTGTGTGTATGTGTGTTTTCAACGTACTGCAACCTGTATGTTTTTAAAAAATATAAAAATAATTTAATGTTTAAAAATAAACAGTATCTAGAAGAAAGGTCACAGAAGTGGTTTATTCTTTAAAGCTTTAGACTATGACTGTAATGGTTCTAAGAAAAGTGTGTAAGATAAAACTCTAATGTCATTTGGCTGGAATACTTCAGTTTCATTGTAAGTAAAAACAAAGTTGAACCGTGTAATAAAGAATATGAAAGCAGAATTGAAATTTGAAACTTTATAGCAGTTTTCTAAATATTCAAAATTGTTACTTAGACTAAGATAGAATTTGTATCGAGATAACTAGAATTTGGATATTCAAAATTTAGAAATCTTTCAAAATCGGAATTTAATCTTACCTTTCATTCTTTAGTATCTTTGATAGATAGCACTAAGATTTTTATAAACACAGTTTCATTTTATTAGCTCATAAGTGAAAATCTATCAATTCGAATCATCACAAAAGAAAACTTGAAATTCATCTCTTGGAAAACTTTGGTTTTGTAAAATTTGAGTGCCCATTACCTCCGTTATAAAGAAATACATTCTGTAGGATTTATCCTTCCTGTTTAACTACATAGTTGGAGCTAATCTGACATGGCAGCGTCTCAATGCTGGTGTTAAACTGTCACAATGCTGCCAGGTTTGGTTTGCCGAAAATAAAATTGAGAAATATTTAGCATCTCACTTTTTTTTATAATTTTATAAAGCTTTTTTCATTTTACCTATTGTAGGTATTGCCAGTTTTAGGAAAATGAAAGAAAGTTTCGGAATATTTTCTCAACGAATGAAATAAGGAAATAAAGAAAAGAAAAGAAAATATAAAATGCTATAAATGTTTACAAATAAAGACATATTTCACCGAAAATACTTTCACTTTCCTTAAAAAAGTATGATAAGCTCTGAATAGATGTTCGAGAATTGCGCCACTAGCCATTCGAAACTTCGTAGCATAAAAGCGGGGGAAATTTATTGGAACGAACCCTTCATTCTTATCACGCTTATTGTGACAAGGTACGGAAAAGTTTCGTCTGTATCACCTGAGAACGAACGATTATTTAAAACTTACTGGTCTTTCCCTGCTTCGTATTTTTTGATGCCAAGTATTTCTTATCGGCGCTGCCTTTTTTTTCCTCTTCTTCTATTTAGAAATATATTGTAGGTTTTTGAATTCTTTTTTTATGAACTTTTGTGCATCCAAAAGAAAAAGATACGAATTGAATAACAGTTTCTGTTTTGTCGTTTTTATTTTAATTATAAATATGAACCACATACATGAAGTTTCGTTATTGTTTAAAAATTTAATTAGTTATTTTTATTAGATGTTGTTATTTCTGCTCTTATTTTGATTTAAGCAAATGAGTAGAAATAAGCTAGAACAAGATGTGTAGTTAAAACTTTACGTCAGTATCTCTAATCTATTTTATTGCATAATTACAACAACTTCAAATCAGCCCTCAAAATAGCTTCCAATCACTTGTACACCCCTGGCTGTTAAGGGAAAAGAACAAAAAATAATGTTTAGATAATTTGTCTTTTCAAAAAAAAAAAAAAAGTTTTTACACTAAATAAAAAAATCTTTTTGAACAAAAAACAAGATACAAAATACTTAAACTAAAAAGTACATCACGAAAAATATTAAAGTCACTTTTTGTCTATTTATATCTGCTGAGGGCTGCACTTTCACCCCCTAAATTTTAAAAATAAAATTCAATCAATTTCACTTTTATGTTCTTCTGCGATCAAGGAGGTGGTTGGGCTGTAAAAGGGCGCACTTTCACTTCCTAGCTCGTAAAAATAACAGTAAATTATTTTAAAAAGTACTGCTAATTGGATACTTTTGTTTTGTTATTTATTTTTTAAAAGTCATTATTAATTTTAAATCAGTAAAATTTAGTTGATGTTAAGCAAGGAAAAAATTACAAAAATATTTTAATTAGAGAAAAAAATCTTTAAGTTAAGTAGTTTTAAGAAAGATAAAAATATATCTCAGAATTAGTTTTAAATTATATCAATTAATTAATTAGTTAAAAAAATAAAAAGTAAAAATAAATAAATTAAATTAAAAAAATGTAGAAATAAACGCAAAACAGGTTTTTTTTTTTGGTGATTTAATTGCGGTTGCACTCCCCTGGATATGACTCTTCTGTCGTCCAGGTTAATGAAAACCGATTGTATCAGCTAAAAAGTTGGAAAATAATAATGTAACATTAGAGCGATGGATTCTCTAATTTCTGATTAAGTCAAATACGCTAAAAAGTATGAAGTGGCGCTAAGTTTGTCCACTCGAATTAAAGTTACCTCAAGCGGATGTAAGTCAGCTAATGTGCACTTTTGATAAGTGGAGGAAAGCTATCATTTTTGGCATTTTAGAATTGACAGTATTAAGCGGAAAATAAGCATTGCTCACATTGAAGCGAAAATAGCATTAGGTTTAGTACAACTAACTAATTGAAAAGCTATTTCTATGTTAGCAACATTTTGCAGTGCCCAGATAAAGAACCAATGCTCTTTTCCCACTTTAACCCATTTTCGGTAAACTGTATTTCTCAACATTGCAACTAGCCTGTACAAAATTATAACTCTTATCAAGATCTCTTTTTCCAGCAAGAATAGTTACGAAATAATGTAACGTTTTTGTTTTCACTTCCGACCAGACATTCACATGTAAATATTTTTGGTAACGAGAAGGTCGATGAGCTCGAAAAGGCATCCCGTAATGCTCCTCAACCATCCAACTCCCTAACCCTCGTTGACGCAAACGCTGTTGCTGGCCGAAGACTAATTGGTTAACAAGAGAAAAGAAACTCAATTCCGGATTTGAACTGTGATAGAACCATATCAACTATTATAGCCAGACTTAGGACAAATCA
Source organism: Uloborus diversus (assembly GCF_026930045.1). Classification (NCBI taxonomy): domain Eukaryota; kingdom Metazoa; phylum Arthropoda; class Arachnida; order Araneae; family Uloboridae; genus Uloborus; species Uloborus diversus. The sequence continues at coordinate 22,815,072 of NC_072731.1, read as the reverse complement.
CTTAAAATGGATTAGGATTTCTGCGGACAGACAGCGTAGTTACACCAACTTTAGTCCTCATTGCCCAGATGACATCCCACTGTCTCGTCAACACATCTTCAGCTGTCCAGCAATCCAGGCCAAACTTTAGCATTGACTTAGAAGAACCAGTAGACCTACTCGATACAGATAAGGCTGTCAAAGTTGCAAAGGTTGTCTACGACAGCTTTGGAGTCATATAAATGCACATTATCATTGACACGACATCATCATCACCACCAGACATTCTGCGCAACAGTTTTACGTATGTTTTGCGCTGTACATCAATGTTTGTTTAGTATATCGATTACTAACATAACTAAGAGTAACTTTAATTATTACTTTATTATGCATTATTTTTAAATGAAAATTTTGTCTTTCCCTCCATAAACGAAGCTTCTCCCCTAACGAACGGGCCCTCCCTAAACAAACACATTAGAAACAGTGAGCTAAAATAAATGGTTACGCGTTTTATTTGGATTTCAAGAGTCGTTGGAACAATCATGGGAAGTAAAGTCATTTTACGAATAAAACTTGCTAAAAAATGTGTATTTTGTCAAGATATTCTATGAGAATTTCTTACATTATGTGCTTTTTCAAGTTAACCTTACTCCAAATGTATTAGAAAAGGTAGGAAAAGTAATGGCAAGTATCTACTTTTTTTAGACGAATATTTGAAAGACATTTCATATTAAATTTTTCTCTTCTTTTGAAGGTAGATCTGTTACAATTCATCGGAAATTTGCTGATCTGTAAACTGTTATCCAATTATTCAAATGCCTACGAGGCAGCAAAATTTAATACAATTTGACAAACAAAAATTGTTGTAGTACAATAATTATTGTTCAATACTAAAAGTGACCAAGCTATAACTATTTGTAAAAAGACAATTTTTCTTAAAATTCTCAAAAAAGAAGAAGAGTTTTTTAAATTTATTCGTATAAGATACACGACTAATTCTGTTGACTAAGATTCCCCCCCCCCCCCCCCCAAGTTCTAATAATTTTTTACTGATCAAAAGTTTTAATAGTGATAATTTTGAGTTCGTTCGTGAAGAAATTATTTTTCTATTTATAGAATAGTTTTCAGAACACCTCCTTTTCCAAATAATTGCTTGTTTTCAACAAATATGCAATTATTCCAACGTATCTAAACAACTACACTAAAAGTTCAAACAGAAAAGAAAAAATACATCCTTTTTTTCTTCCTTCTCCCTCTCCCAAGATTCTCTAGTTTAAAACCATTTCCACCAGCAAAGCTTTTTCATGCCAGCAATGACAAACTGCAAACACCGTGTTTAGGCCAGTCTCAGAGTTTTTATCGAGAAATGGGTTGTATTTTATTTTATTTGCAGTATTTTTCTTCCACACTTGCTTCGAAAAGACCACGAGAGTTTTCGAAATGACAAATGTTATGGTCGGTTTCGTTGCCTGGAGGCGTGTCTTGACGCAGGGCAGTATCTATCTGCTTCCATCTGTGATCATCAGTTGTCGAGCAGACTCTTTGTTGTGGTGTTTTTCCGGGGCACTTTATTTTGTCAACGCGTTACGTCATTTTGTAGGCTTTTAAGATTTATGAATTAGATCTTCAAAAAGACTTGCGGAATTAGATGAGGAATTACTGGAGAAATGTTTGTTATGTTGTTGAGAATTAAGTGTATCATAGCAAGGTCAAGTTATATGCTGCTAGGTTTTTTTTTTTAAGTCTCCTAAATTTGTGATGATACGCAAACAGAAATATTTGCATAGTGTAAAGTACACTATTTTATTTTAAGAGGAAAATGTGTCTAACGTAAAAAAATGATACATTTCGCAAAAAGAGTGCTTCACTTTCTTGACTTAGATGTTGCATTATATACCATGTTATTAAACAACATACGTGTTTTAGTGCTAACTTGCTCATGTTGTGTCGAAATACCGTAAAATTATGAAATATCATTTATATCCAGATTGTTAGCACCACCATTTGATAACATACCGAGAATTTTTTAAGTTAACCACCGACAAATAAAGTTAGGAGCAAAAGCATACTTTTTATATATTGTAAAGTAATAGATGGCGTGTATAAGGTAAAAATCACGTGATTTTTTAATTTTAAAAATACCGTTTTATCACAATACCTTGTGTAACAACCTTGTGTCTGGTAATACTTCTATTGAACGGAATTTTATCAGACCTGTTTCCAGTAGTATCCTTTAGATTTTACAAGCCAAAATCTTCCGATTGTTAATAGCACACAAAAAGATAAAACACTTTCTCTATTATGACGCAATGTAAGAGTAATTTCCAACAAAATATTTTTTTTTTCAATAAAAGTATAGAAATGTTGTTTTTCTTCTTTAATTTCGGATGTAATGTGACCGATTCTATTCAAAAGAGTTCGAATAGCTCTTTCAGAGGAAGAAACAAAATTCAAACCCAATGAGAAGTCTCGAAAATGAAATGGCGCGTTAATGTCGAAGTGCTGTTGATTTAATCCAACTCCGTTTTCATCGAAGGTTTCCGCCAATTTTGAGCAAGGCATCATAGGTTTCCGATTTTAATTTCCTTCGGAAAAATAAAGTTGCATTTGATAAGTCTTCAAACTTTCAAACTTATGCGAGTGATATTGAATCTTTTGAAACAAGTATTGCTGTTTAGATTTGCATAAAACGTCATCTCTGGAAAAATCAAACAGTTTCAAACATTCATATTCATGTTCTCAGATTTCAGTTCAGTTAAGCAAATAATATATTCAGATCGATTTGCGTTACAAAACAAAAGGAAGTATTTAAGTACATACAAATTTTTGATTTTATGTCTTAAAGTTTAAGTTAATTACGTATTGATTTATTTGAAAATCGCCATAAAAAGCTACAGGACTAGTATGTTAGAAATAATAAACTTTTGAAACTGATTTTGAACAGAAAACCTATTTTAGTTTTATGGCGTGTAAATAGTTACTTACTTTCAATCGCCAGTTATTAAGATGGAAACAGGAGTATTTAAAAATCGTATATAAAGAGTTAAATGTCTTCCTTTAGAAGGATTTTGTTTTGTTGATGACAAGTCTCTCTTCAAGTTTTATGCTGCTAGGCTTTTTTTTAACGTCTCTTGAGCTTTTTATTATTATATATTTGCACAGTGTAAAGTACCACATGTATAAAGTAAGAGGCAAATCGAACTTTAAAAAGAAAAAAAAAATCTTAAAAAGGCAATTTCGTTTTTATCGAGGATAAACAGTGCTAAATTTTACTCATAAAAACAATCTTAATGTAGTAGCATTGTAACTTGGTTCCACAGCAAAATGAAAAAACTGTACTTAGAAAATTTAACTAGTGATGAAGATGATGAGGTGACCAGATGTGAAGAAAATATCGATGCTTTTGCATTCAGATCCCCCCTCCCTCACGTTCTTCAACTAAATTCAAAAAACAATTCGAAAACTAAAATCGTGAAAGATCTGAAAGAATGTTTGTGTATATTGAAATGGGTTGTGAAGTGTAAAATAAAGTGATAAAATCTACGTCTTAAGTTCATATACAGGCAGGTGTGAAGAAAATTCCGTTGTAACTTCCAAGTAAGTGTGAAGAGTATAACGAAATGCTAAAACGAAATTGAAGACTTGAAATATTAGAAGATGTGCGAAGAAAAATCTTGGCACATTTTAAAAGTGATTGTGAAGCATAAAAATAAGGAAAAAATGAGGACATTTCTGGTGCATCTTAAAGAGGATCGCGAAGCGTAGCAGAAATATTATGATGTACTTGTAAAAATCAAAAGCAGTTGAAAACGTGAAAAAAATTCCTTTGCGACATTTGGCGGGTCGTGAAGCATAAAATAAATGATTTAAATTACCTGTAAATTTTAAAAACAGGGAAGATTGAAGAAATACCCTGTTGATTTTTTAGATTATCGTGAAACACAAACGATTTAATGCTCTTGCAAAACTCATATACAAGAGAAACTGCAGAAATATCAGGTACATATTTTTAGAGGATCGTAAAGCATAAAATGAATGTTTTAATGCACTTATAAAACTCAAAGCAGAGAAAGATGTGAAGGGAATTCCGATGCGTCCTCCAAGTCATTATCAAGTGTAAAATTTGTTAAAATGCAATTGGAACACTCAAAGAGGTCCGACGAAAAGAAAATTCCTGTTTGTCCTAAACTGAAATGGGTGATGCTTTCAGACACTTATTCCTGAAAAAGTATCAAACATTGCTTCCACTTCTTACATTTTCTAATTCCATATTTTTACTACCTTGTCTTTTCGAGTACCTTTGAATATGTACAAAAACGCATATCTTCTTTCGTGTTATTCAGTTTTTGCACTTCTTAGTTACAAAGCTAATCTATGAACATATACAACTAAAAAAAAGTAATTCTTTAACGCTATGTATGTAGAATGTACAAGTATTTTGTTTTTGAACAATTTCCTCTCTCTGCTAGCGAATTACGTTATTTTTCCTTCAAGGCAATTTCATTTAAAATAATTCCCTCTCTTCCGTAAGAAATGACATGTCTGGTCTTAAGCTGCGTTGGAAAGCCATAGGCAATAATGAAAAGAAATGCAAATAATAAGAAAACTACTAAAGAACTTTTGAGCGTGAGTTAAGTGCTCCAATTTGATAGAAAGCGCTAAGTAAAATAGCACCGGAAAAAAATTATAAGGAAAAAATCGTAAAGCGCTGTTTAAAAAATTCCATTTCGAATTTTAATGGAGAATGCTTAAGTGATTAAAAAAAGATGGAGAAGGGAAAAACTTTTTTTCTTTGTTTTTTCCTGAAAGAGAATCATTTAGATAAGCGGAATTCGACGGAGAAAAGGAAATGCAGACTTATTGTTTTTCCGTAACACAAAAGTATGCTTTGGATACAATAAAAGGTTGAAGGGAAATTTACAAAAGTGAAAAAGATTTTCCCGCTCCTGCTCTTTCTTTAATAAAAGAGCTTAGTTATGGCAAAACAATTAAGCTTCAAAGGCTTTCAAATATCCCAATCGAAGGAGTTTATTTTGGGATTTAAGTGGAAATTATCTATATCATCCGAGCATTATTTAGAAATATCTCTTGTTTGAATGGAGATGTATTTTCAACTGGCGCTTTGTTTTTACTGATGATATTTAAATTGAAATCTCCGATAAATTTGTCATTTAATTTGAAGAGTATAATAAACGATTAAAGCTAAAATATTTATTTCCTTTTGTTCGTTAAATGAAGTTAGAAAATCCACGTTTACACATTGTTCATAGTAAACATTCAAAAGATTGCGCCTTTAAGACCCATAATGTTCTAGAAAAATGTGAGAAATGTGCGGCGGCATATTTAGTGTACGAAAAGAAATGGAAAATAGAAATTTATTAGAAACATGGTCATTAGTATTATTTGCATACATTTATGTATGTAAATAATGCTGATGATCATGTTTGCTTAAAATGTTAGCTGTATTGCTCAAAAGTCAACCTTACATATCGAGCCACGAATATGTGCCGTGGAATGACCGGCTACACACTTTATTTTGCTTCTGTGGCAAATTATCACGCGCCATATCAAATTTCGGGAGTGTTAGACCCTTCGACTCCGACTCCTTTAACCCAATAGCAGTCCGACTATGTCCGGTTGCGGAAGTTGAGGAAAAATGACCGAGCCCGACTGATGGAATTTTATACCTTCAACTTCGGATTCCGATTCCAACTCCTTCATCCCAAAATTGGTTTGACTCCGATTTAACAGCCCTTATTTTCTCTCACTTTTTTTCATTAAAAGTATGAGTCGTACAGGTATGTACTCCAGAGGAGAAAACTAGGCGTGAAAAATTTATATGCCCTACCAGGGCACCCTGTATAATATTAGACTTATTTTACTGATTTTGTGTATTCTAATTTTCCGGCAATTTTTTTTACCACGTTGTGCGCTTCGTATGAGCTCATCAATATAAACGTACGATTGACTGCTGTCAAATTTTCTGGTAGTATTTGGGACAAACATTCTGAATAAACTGAAAACACTTTTTTTGAAAGAACTTTTTTTTTAGTTTTAAGAAATTGCCTGCAAATTGTGAAAGGCTGAGAATATCAAACAATTTCATGTATGACACTTATAATAGTATGACTTGTTTGATGCACAAGACTTATACTGCCGCGCTAAGCCGGGACCGCCGTGAATCTTAGAGAGAAAGGGAAAAATTCTTGTAAGCCTGGTCCTCGCAAAACGGGCGATGAAACTGAACGTTTCGTTGAGCGGCGTTTTCTTCAAGTTTCGATGTTCTATGAATAATTTCTTCAGTTAAATAATCAGCAATTGTTGTTTTTGTAAAGTTTATGTTCCTAGAACTAAATAAAAAGTTTAACGTGTTATTTTGAATATAAAACCTGCATTTTTTAGTCCATTTTAACATTTTGAATTGCGTTTTTTTAAAAATCATGTTAATAATTGCCAGACACATGTTTGTCTTCTAAAAAAAAAAAAAAAAAAAAAAAAACGTTCTCGAGAGGCTCCATGGGAAGGCATAGTTGACCTTTATTCTCTCAGCCCCCCCCCCATATGAATTTGATGAGACTTTTTTTAGGCGTATAAATGATTTTTCATCTCTCATTTATGTCACTAGATTTTTCTTTTACTTGATAAGTTAATAGCAAGGAATATTTTATTCTGCAGCACTAAACTTTACTACTACTACTACTAACAGCACTACTTTAATCGTGGACTTACGTTTTATTCCTCGTTTAACATTTGGATAGTTGTTTATCTTTGTGTGATTTGTTCAAAAGTATATTTAAAAAGGCAGAAACTGATTTTAAAACAAGCTCGATCATAAGGCGATTGCGGCTTTCACATTCTTCATAAATTTTGTCAAATTTGGAAGTTTTTGTTTAACTGCACATTTTAAAGCACCTTTCACATTTGGCAAAAACAATAATTCATCTTAATCTCTCAAAATAAACTGAAACATTTTATGAAATTGCAAAAGATTTCTCAATTTCTGGATTGGGATAGGTTAATCGCCCCCTGTTAATGTCAAATTTTTTGTCGTTTCTTCTGCCACATCAAACAAAACTGATTTGTTTGGGGATAAAACTTTAACGGAAGAGTGACACTGCAAGTGATTTTGAATTTCATATACGGCATATCCAGGAATATATGTGTAAAAGGGTGCATTATTTTCCTTCTCTTTGGTGCAATTACGAAAATCAGCATCAATCTTTAATAAATACATCAATATTCAGGTTCATATTATAAATTGTAATGTACTGACAGATACTTTAAACGAAATTGGATTGCTCGCAATTTTAAAATAGTAATTTAGCAAAATTATATTTCATGCATATATTTCAAAAGATTTTCATTTACTTCCTATGAAGACGTGTTCTGATATAAACGCTGCAACATTAACCAAGTCGTATCTTAAATACGAATGCATCATTTACGATCTCATTAAAGCATAAGATTAGTTAATTAGCTTATCCTTCATACGTTAAAAATAAAAGGAGGAGGGTCTAAGAACATATAAAACATTTAAACGAATTTAATTCATTTACCTTGAATTTAAATCAATTTATCATGCTCTAATCATTTTGTCTTAAAGTGAAAATATCTTTTTTAACTAAGGCAAAGAAAAAAAAAGGCAATAAAAACTAAATCCATATTAAAATATTAAAAAATGGAAAGCATAATCTGTGTGGAAAAAATCTGTGTGGAATATGTGATAATTTTTGTAAAATTTGGCCGATCTGTAAATTAAAAAAAAAAGAAATCTACACGGTGCTATACTGGACGAAAGAAATTTCCCATCGCTTAGTGCTAGTTAAGATGGCGTTTAACCTGTTTGGCCCAGGCCCACAAGATTTCCCCTCTTCTCTCTAAGATTCGCGCGGTCCCGGCTAAGCACAAAAGTCTTGTCTGCGCTTTTTATCAAAACTGAGTTACGGTCACCAAGTGTTTCTTTATCACATATTTCACTTTAATACAATTTTTTATGGTCATTTGTGAATGTGAAATATTTTTTAAAAAAATCTAAAAAAGTTGCATTTGAATCAAATTCACATGGAGGCGTAGAACTTGAAACGGCAACTTTTCATGCAAGCTCTCATTTCTGCAACACAGAAATGTATCTAAAGTATTTAAACATTTATACATTTTAAAATATTTTTAACAGTATGAAGTGAATCTCCTTTTTAAACGTTTATTTATTTATTTATTTATCTTTTTAAAGTTTCTGTCAGTTTATTTTTTTAATCCCCCCCTTTTTTTGAAGAATATTACGGTTGAATATTCATATTTTTTGGTTCTAAAAGCTAAAATATGCATAAAAATATGAATGATCATATTCCAACGGTACGTACCGACGTTGTCCTTTAGTACTAAAAAGATATGCGAACTTCAAGTAAATTGAATTTGATAAACATACTTCTTAAAGTTACTTTCTCTAAGAGCCCAGTAGAGACTTTCTGTTTCATCGCCTAAAAATAAAAACAAAATATTTATGTTAACGTAAGTACTGACTTGTTTGTCAACTTAAAATCATGTTTAGGGTTTTGTTTAAGTAAATGTAGTTTTCCAAAAATAAAAAGTACTACAAAATTTATCTTTTCATTCATCGATTCCACTGCAAATGAAAGACTCATTTTCTTAAAATGCCGTAAAGTTCAAATATACCAAATAACTTTTTAGTTTAAAAAACTCTTTACAATTAACGAAATTACATCTCATGTTGTATTAAAAAAAAGAAATTTTGAAATCGATCGATCTTAAAACACCTCTGCTGCCAAAAAACCTCAAGAGATTTGCAAAAAAGAAAAAAAAAGCCGATTCAACTGTGTAATCTTCCGAAACTGTACCCAGGAGAGTTAGGGGTAAGTTCGCTAAACTGCGATGGGGAGGGTAGCGAATACGAGAAAGGCGTCATCATTGCCATCGATAACTTCTATCGCCTGCAATCGCTTTCCGAATCTCCCCCTAATGGCAGACGATGAATATTTAAGCCCCGTCTTTTCTGTGTGTCTTCCTTGTGACTCCGAGCTATTATTCTTAGTTAAAGACGGAAAACGTCAGCTGTGGTCCCGGGTTTTAAAGATGAAAATCCGGCTATATTTTCAGGTGAGCCAAGTCATTTCTCTTGCGTTTGATTGGCTGCTGGTTTCCATACGCGGAAAGTTATACTTTTCCGATTTAACTTTCTCGGAGGAAAAAAAGTAAAATATTGTAGAATGTGACTATTTCTTTTTTTTTAATACTTGTTCTGCAAAAACATTTTTCATGATCAAAGCTTTTTTTTTTTTTTTTTTGCTCTGCCGTTTAAATTTAAGAAAACAAATTAAAATTATTTAACCAATTTTATTCCTAAATTACATTTGTTTTGTTATATGTTCACAAAGATTATATAGATACACACAGAGAGAAGAGGGTTTACGAATATATTCTTAACTATACAGACTATATAAGAGTTAAGCTGTACCGCTATCTCAACCTATGAGACATTTGTATAATGTGGACTTACCATAAAATATACAAAATAAAAGAAACAAGTTTAAAAAAACTTGCGAATTTTCAAAATTAATTAGAATTCTGAAGTTTTGAATTCAAATTATGTTTTTAGCAATCACGAGTTGCGACAGGACCCTACCCATTATTTACTACCCCACTCGCTCGTTTCTAGAAACGGTTCCTGTCCCTACTCTTGGGCGGTTACGTGTGTACAGTTGTGTATGTGTAGGATTGTGTGTGTGCGTAGACATGTGTGCAGGCACGTTGGCGTGTGTATATGTGTGTAAAGGCGCATTTGTGTATGTGTGTGAGTGTGTATGAGCGTGCGTGTGTCTGGGACATGGACCCCACCAACCAGAAGCAGCGGCTACCTGGAGGAGTCACGCCTGCAGATGGCGGAGGGGTTGAAAGAGGAACCGGACATCAAAGACGGTCAAATGAAAACAATTAGCAATCGTGATTGCTCAAAAAGGAAAAAGTGATAGGTTATGAGCATAAAAAACTTGAATTGAAAACAAGGTTCATATTAAGGGTTTTGATTTGAAAAATTAATGTAATTCGATAGGTGATTTGCAGAAAATAAGTAACTAATTAACCTTGCACTAATTTTACAATGGAAGTTTATCCTCAGTGACAACTTTTAAACTGTCAATTGATTTATCAGGAGTAAAAAATGCGTATATTTGAACGGATTTATTGTTTTGTAAAAACTAAAAATACGGAGTACAAATTTGTTTTATTAAATCAAAATAAGTTCAAATGAGTTCGCTTACTTTGCGTTTGAAATTTAGGACACAAATACATGAATTATATGGTTGTTGTTGTAGTGTGCCAGCTAGGCCGGCAATTTTGGGTGTGATGTTTCACTTTTCCAACTGTATCGTAATTTGGTGTGAAGTTTGACTTCCACAGTACACACATGATATAGGGACCCGTTTATAGGGTAGGCAACCATTCACATCATAACAGTACATTCACAAAGAGAAAGGACAAAGACAGGAGAGAGAAAGTACATCCATATCCGAGTCGGGATTCGAACCCTGGACCTCCCCATCGCAGTCAGACTTCTCTGACCACTAGACAATGTGGGCTAATTATACGGTACAATAATCTATTCATATGTAAAAACTAAAAACGTTTAGTGTAAACTTTTTTATTTAGGTCTAATTTGTAAACTCTTTAAATTTCATTCATTCCTCTCTTACGTCCAGAAAAAACTTGAAACATTCAAATATGTAATTGACGAATGATTAAACTCTCCTGCATGAGATAAAAAAGAAAAATAAATGCATCATTAATGTGAGAGTATTCGCTGCTGATGATGAACTCACCCCACATGCCCAGTTTTTGCATTTTAAAAACTTAAATGAATCATGATCTACGTTTATGATCTTAATGCACGCTTGCCATTTATTTTTTAATTTCGATTCCGATTAAACTACTGATATTATGAGGAGTTTGCGTGCAGTAAATTAAGGTTTAAAATGCATGTCTTACGAAGGTGTACGATTTTTTTTAATCGTAATTTCAACTTACATTATGCATTTGTTTCGGAATATGCTGTATCGTAGTTTCTTTCGTGTCGAGGGGATGTCCTTGTCTCCCGCCATTTTAGTATATGCATTCATTCGGTATAAAAAAGGGTGTTGTAGTTTTGGTCAGACTAAAGTCAGAACTTCTTCTCTTACGGTTTTTTAAAATGAAAAATACTCATGGCTTTACGATCTGTAAAGTTAATTTCCTCGGTTACTTTAAAGATTTGATCTGTTTTTCGTTTCATTTAACTAAGCAGGGTTAGCCTGTTAATGTCTACAGCATTTGTCTTTGCTGTAAACATGTTTGCTATTGAAAGAAACATGCAAATATGTTTGCGATGGGAATAAACTTGTAAAAGTGTTTACGACCAAACGAAAAGTGATGCTCGATGAAAAATTTGTTTTATGAGGCAGTTGAAAATATCCAACAATTTAAAAATTTTCTCATAAAAGACTGATTTGTTTAAAAAAAAATTAAGTATTTATACATCATTGTTTTTAAACAAATCATAATATAAGCTACATAAAAAGTAGTCGAAAACTTTGTACTGCATAGTGAATAAAATATGACAACGTATATAAAGTACAAATTCAGAATGAAAAAAGGTTAAAAAACCAGCAAACAGCTGTTTCGGCACTCTAAAGTACAAGTGCCATCATCAGTGCAATTAAAAACGAAGACAGGTTCAACCCGACTAAAACACAGTCGAGGCGAACATTGGAATGAGAGACGAGTTGTAAAAGATATGAGAGCAGTACCGGAAACGATGACGTCAAGGTTACGTCAGAACTACAGAGGACAGTTGCACTCAGGAGAAAACGTCACGGACAAAAAATAAATCAAATAACAGACTTCCAAACATTAGGAAAAGGGGGAGTGCTAGACAAATCATTGACGATTAAATTAGCATTTTTCCATATGTAATATGACTCCCAAAAATCTAAATCATGAATGGACGAACACTCGTGAATAACTTTGGCGGAAGAAAAAATAAAATTATGACCGCAAGACCAACAATGTTGAGCAATAGAGGAGCGTTTGAGATCCTGTTTTTTGAGGTAATTTTCGTGTTCTTTTATCCGGAATTTGAAGGATCGTCTAGTCTGCCCAATGTAGGCCAATTTGCACTGGCAGGAAACACTATAAATGCCCCATTTGTCAAGGTTCTGAACAAGGTGTTTAAGCTGTGAAAATTTTAATTTATTAACAGGAGAAAAAGTGACGGAAAAATGAAACTTTTTTAAGATTTTGGCAATTTGTAGACTGATTTTAGGAAAAAAGGGTAAGACAACGGAACTCGAATAGTTCACAGGAGCAAGTGTTTGATTTTTGTTAGCTGAGCTACATAGCTTCTTATAAATGGTATCAATAATATCTGATGTGAATCCCCGATCAACCGCAATACCTCGTAGGTAATTCAGTTCTGATGAAAGTAAATTGGAATTTGAACAAATGGCTAAAGCACGGTAAATAAAAGATCTAAAAGCAGCCAATTTTTGTTTAGGAGGGTGAACGGATAACTTGTGTGGGGGGGGGGGGGGAGAGAAACAGCAAAGGGCTTACGGAAAACAGTAGTTGTAAACATATTGTTATGACGAGTGATGGACACATCAAGAAAAGAAAGAAAGTTTTCTTCCGCCAAAGTTATTCACGAGTGTTCGTCCATTCATGATTTAGATTTTTGGGAGTCATATTACATATGGAAAAATGCTAATTTAATCGTCAATGATTTGTCTAGCACTCCCCCTTTTCCTAATGTTTGGAAGTCTGTTATTTGATTTATTTTTTGTCCGTGACGTTTTCTCCTGAGTGCAACTGTCCTCTGTAGTTCTGACGTAACCTTGACGTCATCGTTTCCGGTACTGCTCTCATATCTTTTACAACTCGTCTCTCATTCCAATGTTCGCCTCGACTGTGTTTTAGTCGGGTTGAACCTGTCTTCGTTTTTAATTTAATTGCACTGATGATGGCACTTGTACTTTAGAGTGCCGAAACAGCTGTTTGCTGGTTTTTTAACCTTTATTCATTCTGAATTTGTACTTTATATACGTTGTCATATTTTATTCACCGTAATATAAGCTGTCAAAAAATTGACAGCTTATATGATGATTCTTAAAAAAATACAAGGCCTTCGTAAAACACTAGCAGGAGACACCGAAAGGGCTACAGAGTTCATTAAAAATGCAGCATGGCACTGAGCCTTGAATTAAAAATAATTAAATATGTAAATAAATAAATAAAGTGCAAAATAAAATTAAGCTAGAGTTGTAACCAGTTTTGCTCTATGCATCCACAAAGTGCTTGTTTTTTTTTTTGTATAGTTTTTTTATGCATATTTCAAAGAAGTTAAATAAAATTTAATGCTTTGTTAACAGTTCTACTTTTAACACAAACATGAATTATTATTATTTTTTTGATAAGATGAAAAAAGGCAAAAGCTTTATACGACAGAAAGGATTAGAATAGGCAATAGGGTTTTTGGAGAAAAATATTCCCCTTTTATTTGTTTGTTCCCTAGCCAAAGTTTAAGTTATTAAAGTGTTTAAAAATATTTTATTTTTTCGATTGAAAAATGGAATATGTAAAGTAGCAAATGATATATAGACTCATAAAATAAATTATTTTCTCATTTTCTCACATTATTCCTTTTGCTTTATACTCAAAGCATTTTTCTTTAAATTTAAACCTTCACTATTTAAATATTATCTTTTACTTCTTAATTTCTAAAACGCTAGATAATTATATTTTCTTTCGCCCATGATAAATATCACCGCTATCTCCGTAAAAGATTTTTATTCTACCACATTCTTTTTGCGGAACAGACACATGAAGCCTGTTTAAATTGCAGGCTCATTTATTTCTATAAATGAGTGTATTATGGCACGCTCTTTTAAAGAGTGAGTGCGTAAGAACTAATTATTGCTGCCATTTATCATTTCTACTAACCATGTGACGAAGATTTATTCGTTGGGAGTTATGAGCGAGAATACTACGTTCCGTTGATGTCAAAGGCTGTGTGGGATATTTCCTCCTCAATTTCTCCCTAAACTTGGGAATGGTGCAGACTGTTGCATTCGGAGGAAATAGAGATGAAAAGTTCTTATTGTGTAAGACTTACTTTCGAAACTGAAGGACTGGGCTTGAAGACTACGATTAGCTTGAAAAGAATAAATGTAATTCTTCGTCCGTTTAAATCATCAGTAAGTGAGAAAGAAGAGTTCAAGAAATATTTTAGAAAAAATATAATCTATATTCATCATCTTTTTACATCATCGAGATATCTTCAATTGTCTTACATACAAAATGTATAAACGAAGGAAAAATGTTGCACAATGGGGTCGTTTCCAAAATTTTAAAAGTATTTTTTCTGAAAGAGCATGCTTAAAAACATAGGATCTGACCATTTTTTGAATAATTTATTTTTGTTAAATGTTTTTAAAAAAGTACTTAAATTTCTGCGCTTTCATTGTTTACACTTATTTCGTGTGACATCACAAATAATGAAATGCCATTCAATGTTGCCATCCACAAAACAAAATATTTAATTCGCATCTTTACTCACGTGCATTGGCAACGATATGGTTGATAGCAAGCGTAGAGCGCAATTTTAATTCGCTGCTTGATTATCATAACGTGGAACCATGGTAGAAAGATGCTCCAAAATGCATCTTTTGTGACGTCATAAAGACCACGCCTTATTTGGAAAACCGGGCATATTAAAATTTAATTAAAAATTGATTTAAAAAAAACTGTTGGGAGAATGAAAGTATTTTCTGGGTCTATTTATTTTTTATTTTTTGCTCATTCTATCCATTTCAATGAATAAAAGTAGCACTTTTGACTGAAGGAAACCACCCCATTTACAGAGTACTTTTTTATTTAAAGATTTTTTTTTCATCAACCGTATTAAAATAATGCTGTTGAGCTCTTAAATCAATATTTTGTTTAAAATTTTTTAACACTAAACATATTAAGTACCTTTGGCTTAAAATAATTTTGCTCAATACATCATAATTTCCCTACAAAAACGTTTTCAACTGCAATGTTTTGTTTTACAGATCTTTACTAATGTGTACATTTACATCGAAATTAAAAACGAATCAATAAAATATTAGTTGACAATTTTCTTTCGGCTTTTACCAGCTTTGACATTTCCAGAATTATTTGCTGACGCCTTCTAAAAAGGGCCTTGTCTTTTTATTGCATTAATCGGAATCTTTTTTTTCGTATGATTTTTGCTATTTAAAAAAATAATTTAAAAAAAAATACGTTTTTTTTCCACCATCGTTTACTTGCTGCCAATCGTTTGTGGAAAAATATATTACGCGTATAAAAATATAAAAATATTTTTATGTATAAACACAATATTAATCTAAACGTTAAATTTATTCTCTGGGACGAATGTAACGACTTCTCTTCTAATACTGTTCCCTTTTTGCATTATTTTATTTTCTGCTGAAATTTTTTACGCATGATGGCGTTTATACATTAAATAAAATATTTGCACTCATATTGTTATTAAATCATTATAATGATTCAAATATTCATATGATTTTTGAAATCGAAAATATTACAAGCAATATTGAACGGACATGAATCAAAGGCATGTTTTTGTTCGAATTTCTTGAAACAGACGGGAGAAACGGGAACTTTTAGCTAGATATTTCAATTTTAATTTAAGAATGTATTCGATCGTGTGAGATCCGAAGATCGGTGGCTATTCTATGGGTCACTTTACTTAGCCATTCCAGGAGGAGTTAAAAGTGATATTTCAAGAACCTAATTGCCGTGTCCGAGAAAGCGACAAGAGGTAAACGAGGGGGAAGTTCAGCCATTTTCTGGGTCTAATTGCTCGGGAAGAATGCTGCTCACATGAAGAGCCTGAGCTATGTGATGGCTGTTGTTTGATTGGCCGGAAGCGTTTGAGCCAGGTTTACGTGCCAGGTTTGCAAAATCCCATTGTTTATTGGGTTCTTTCTGGATAAAGAATTAGGCTGTTACCAGATGTTGCAAAGTAGAATGTTAAAATACCATTCAGAGCAAAATATATGTTGCTGGAACGGAGAGTTTTATTGTTGTTCAGTGGCTCAAATAATTTTTAGTTAGAATTAACGTGAGTTCTGAAGAATCACTGAGGTGTCTTGCCAAAAATGCAGTTAAAATTCAAGGTAACACAGCAGGGATTTTTTCAATTAAAAATGAGATATTTAGGGCGATTAATGTATAAATGTGCTACGTTTTAGCAAAGACACTACTTATTTTTCGATGTCAGTCGCTTGGAAGCGGTATGAAAACTTATACATTCCTAGTGAGAAGTCATAATGAATAAAAATGGCTGCAATTTGAACCGATGTGGATGAAAAATGGCACTATATAAAATGATCGGCAGTGCCTATATTGTACACATGACATTCAATATAATGCCGAACACTTTACATTGTCAGTGATACACACACTAAAAGTTATCAGCAGCGTTCAAAGCTTCGGATACTATGGTTTTTATTTGATAATGAAAAAAAAAACACGCTGGAATACGCTGTAAATTAAAAAATTCTAATACGTAAAAGCTCTATTCTAATATTAATGTTGCAGACATAGGGTGCAATTGGGATGAACAATCGTATCAAGACAGTATCGAAATTCTGTTAAAGCGTCGATGGTAATATATTTTTATTTTTTTACTTTTCTCACTGTACTTACTAACTACTAAACCTGTAATGGATTGGTACAAAAGTAATTTCGTGTTAAAATTATTTGATATCCTTAAAAATGAAATGTTTTGGAGTTACAAGTTAGCTACTGCTAGCTCTAATCACTCAGTCCGATTCGCTTCAGTCCGAGTGAATTAGTGCCTTAGTTCACTTTGCGAAAAAATCAGCACGTGGCTCTAATCACTCAGTCTGATTCATTTTACTACGTGTAAGTCAGCGCGCCTCAGTTCACTTTGCAACAAAATCCGTCGGTGATTCTAATTACTCAGACTTATTTACTTCACTCCATATGAATTAAAGCAAAGGTTCACTTAGAAACAAAATCAGTAATCTCCATTCACCTGGAATGTCCATTAAAGATGTTTCAGCCGGTGAACTATATTGAATAGAACTGATTGAAGTGAAATTGGAATCCCGAATTACGAAAAAGATTTATCTCTCTGATTGAAGGTTTAAGTAAGGCTTTTTGTATTCGTTCTGTTCAAAGTGCTTAAATAAAAAAAATAAATAAAAATTGAATATTTGAGAAAAGATGCGCAAAATAAGTAAATAAATAAATAACTAAAATAAAGTGTAGCAATATTGTATATGAACCTTGCTTTGAGTCTATTATTAAAGACTAATGTTATTAAATTACATTTGATCAAAAATCAATTTGCTTCTTTTTTGCATTATAAACAAAATTGTTATTAACGAGAAAACCATAATGAAAAAAGGTTACTGTAATTAAATTTACTCACGCTGCCATGTTTACTGTTATCAATTAATTTTCATTTTGCTTTTTCTTCAAAAAGCTGCAAATGCTAAGCATTTTACGGCATGACTTGTGTGTATATTTACATTATGGGTCTTAGCAATATCTTATACAAATAATATTTGAAATGTATATGAAAATTTTAATTCATTTTCGTTTTCTAACTAAAAAATAGATTATTTTAAAATAACAAAAAACATTCTTTAAACAATTCTTCCAAACGTCATCTTCTTTAAAAAAAAGAAAAGCACCTTTTTCAAAGAAAAATCTCTACCCGGTTTTGTTTTTAATCTCGATAATGGGGAACAAAGTTAAACTTTCGTCAATCTTTTTCTTTCCAATTAAGGAGAGAAATCGATTTTACCTTATTCTCTTAAAGACACCCGACTTCTTTTAAAAAGCCATCTTGCAAGAAATATAGAAAATGACAAAACCGTCGGGGAAAAAATAATAACTGCCTAAGTTTATTTTTCCCTTTTGAAGTTAAAGACATTTGAAAATGATAAAAATATGTCAGTTTTCTCTTCTAATTTTGAATCATTCTCTTAACATTTTACGGAATAAATGCTGAAGTTTTTGTTGAATCTTTGCTGACCACACTCGCAGAAACGCAAAAAGAACTTTATTTGTGCAGACATTAATGCATGAATGTATAAAAAAGGCAGAGAAAAAAATCCTTGTCTTTTAGAAACTTATCCTAAAGCGTATCATTTGTCTTCTTATGTTTTATCATTTATCAAGCCGTTGAAAAGTCATTTTTTCCCTAACAGCTTTATTTTCCCCTGAAGTAAATTGCCGCAGTAAATGGGAAATGGGGATCTTTTTCATTTATTTTTACGAGCAATTTTCTCGTTTTTTTTTCTGGAAAAGAAAAAGTCTAGCAAATAAACGCGAGGTTATTAACGTAATTTTTATTAATTAAACAGTTTATGTGATCAACCTGTCAGTTAGAATTTTAAGAAAAAAATGTTAGTTCACACAGATTGTTAGTTCACCACTTTAGTTTTTCCTCGAAACTTTATTACAGTTTGCATATCAAGTAAGATATTTAAGACTTACTTTCAGTTTTAAATTTCTGGAAAATATATAACAAGATTCTTGAAAATGTTTGAAGTCATCACGTTTACTCATAAAATTTTCCATGAGAAAAGAAACATTATCTTTAAAATCCTACAAATCACTTTTTCGACAGTCAAATTGTAGAGATTTTGTTTTTGAATTTGTTTTATACGTTAATTTATTTTTTACATTAATTATAATTTTCATTTTGTAAAATTCGTGATGCTAAAGAAGCAATTTCCATCGGGAAGCAGAACTGCAAATGTTGTATTTTTTACAGTTGCACATTAAAAAAAATTAGTTATTTCCGAGGCTATATTTTATTTTTCTTCGAAATCAATAGTAAAAAATCTAATTTTGAAACAGGTAACACGTGATGATTATCAATATTGATTTAGGGCAAGTAGCTAATGCAAATAAATATTTCAGTAATTGCATATGACCATTGGAAACATTTAAGTTTACTTTGTATTATTTTTTTGTTATATGATTTTAAGAAGAACAAAACTTGGCCTCTTTCTGATGAATTCTTTTTGGTAACTGTTTAACTGTTCTTAATCATTGTCGTTTTATACTCGACAATTTCACTAAGAAATTACCATTTCTTGAAAATTTAAAAATATTGTATATTACTTTGAAGGCCGTTTGTGTATTTTGCGACTTAGCGGAAAATATTAATGTAACTTGGGCTCTGACTAAAAGATAATTCCTATGTTCTTGGCGTTTTACCGTATTTTTTATACCAACTTCACCGAAAAAACATAAGTTTTTGAAAGATATTTCTACTAGTCAAGTAATCTAGATAGCACAAATAAATGCCAACTTCAGCTTGTACGAGAAGTTTACTGCACCCATCTATAGTATGTTTATTGATGATCTTTAACAAGAATGAAATTGCAGTTTTTGAATACCGTTCGTTATTTGCTTGTAATGCTGCCTGTACAGTAGGGCATTTTTCAATTAGCCTTTTTTACCCTTTGACCCGTTAAGGGTCCTTGCTTCATTTATTATTATTTTATTTGCACAACATGAAAATTCATAATCATTATTTTCCTTCCAGGTGTCTTCGAACAGAACGAGTTACCATCCACAAGCACTTATGTCTTTGCCTTTTGCTGGCCGAAGCAGCTCTTATTGGTGGCTTGGAGCAAACTGAAGAACCGAAACTGTGCTCTGTTTTAGCAGGATTCCTGCATTACCTCCTTCTGGCAGCATTTGCATGGGCTTTCCTGGACAGTTTTCACCTGTACATCTTGCTAGGGGAGACTGAAATGCATCCTGACAAATGGAGGGTCAAGTGGTACTCTTGTGTCGCGTACGGGGTACCACTCATTGTCGTGGCTGTTTCTGCACTCATAGACCCTGCTAGCTACGGCACGGAAAACTACTGCTGGCTGAGAGTGGACAATTATTATGTGTTTAGTTTTGGCGGACCTGCAATAGCCTGCGCTCTGGTGAGTAATAACCACGCAATGTGGGCATTTTTTCTTACAAATAATCTCTAAAATAGGTCTTAATTCCTATTTAGCCATAGAAGCGTATAAACAATGGTTTCAGATAGCGCTTCTAGATGTCATGCATTTAGTAAGCGGAAAGTTAGAACCCGAAATACCAAAAAATCAAGCGAAAAACATAAATCTACGTGACCTACGCTCACCCTAGGAAGCAGCAATTAGGAAACGTAAATTCACCTAAGCAGTCCCCTTATGTGCCGATACACAATTTGTTTGCAAAGATGAGTCGTTTTTTTTTAAAATATTTTTTTTTATTTCGTGAAAAACTGAAATTTTTAAAACGCGTTTGGTTTTTAATTTGAATTTTTTTTTTTTTAAATTTTAGTTTTGCGGGTGCAATTAACTCAAATTTATGTATTAAATTTGTTCTTATATGTATTATACTTATATGTATTATACTTATATGTATTAAAAGATTAATAACATTTTTTTTTTCATTATTGCTGAATCAGTCATATGTTTCAGATCCTAATTGATTTCCTGTTCTGCCTCAGATAACTTTTATTTACATTTCATATTGTTTGACTTCTGTTATTTAATAAAACCCATTAAGTAAAAGTGAAAAGAATAATTAATAAAATTGTAACGCAAAAAAATCAATGCAATTTGATCATCATTGGTCTTATTTGTTGTCAGAGGTTGTGAAATCAAACTTCTTTTTTGGAATTTTTTGTCTCATTTATAGTTAATTTTAAAAGTCTGCTGCAAGGAACATAGCGCTCCATGTTTAAAAAATAACTTACGCATCATAATTAGTCCTAAAGCATGTTTTTGATTGAAGTTGCAATTTCTATAAGAAAATATAAAACAAGAATGTATATTAAGTGTTTGTATTTTGTTTTTAATACTGTGATAATTCCAATCATTACGTAACTGTTGTTATAGGCCTCTATATTGTTTCTCTGCATGGCAGTCGGCCGAATTTGGGCTCAAAGGAATAGCACCATCCCGATTAAAAGCAAGGACCAGACAAAACTAACCGCTGTGAAGTAAGTTAAATTTACGACTCCCTTATGATTATAGACATACTGGTAAAAATAAAAGTTGAGATAGATATTGCAAACTATTACAAATTGCAAAAAAATATCTGAAAAGTCCGAAATTAAACCAAATATTTTGCCTATGCTAGTTTTAAAACGATATTGTGTTTTCATGTCAAATGGTAATTGATGTTACCCCCTGCTCAAAAAATGGGCAGTTTTTTAAAGGAAATTTCCGCTTTATTTTACGCAAAATATTTGATGCTTTACTTAAGGCAATCTTAATCAGACTTAAGTTGAAATCTAGAAATTCATGTTTGTTAAGAAAGTGCCTTATGGAAAACAAGTATTAACATATTTAATCGGTTGATTAGACGATGCTTATACATAACTCTCCATCCTAAATTGCCACAATATATAACTCTCTATTCTCGAACTTCATCGACTCCTTAATGTGTATGCTAACAATGAGCACCTGCATCGTAATGATTATGTAACTTGGTCTAATAAAGGCTACACATTACTGCTCTAACTAACTAGCTAGTGCACCGAGTAGTTGCTTGAATCGAATGTTTGTGCTAATAATTGATCTATGTCCTAACCTCAATAATAACTGGTAATTAACTTGCACGTAAAGTGTACATGAAATTATTGCAAACTTAGTTAATCATATTTTTTGACCATTTATAGATACATTAATATCTTCTCTCCTCTCTCTCTCTCTCTATATATATATATATTTATATATATATATATATATATATATATATATATATATATATATATATATATATATATATATATATATATATATATATATAATTTTTTGTTAAACATTTAAAATACATTTAATGCTTTAGCTACATTTTTCGCTGGTTAAAATGTAGACCATTTTGTTTTTTTATGCTTGCCTATTATGTATATACAAGGGATTTCCCCCCTTAAGATATGACGGGCGAAAATTGCTTCTACACT
Organism: Uloborus diversus; assembly: GCF_026930045.1. NCBI lineage: Eukaryota > Metazoa > Arthropoda > Arachnida > Araneae > Uloboridae > Uloborus > Uloborus diversus. The sequence continues at coordinate 22,793,063 of NC_072731.1, read as the reverse complement.
TGAACGAAGTAATTGCCTGTTGGGTGATATTTTGATAGTTGACATTTTAGCCTTAACTAAAGTGGATTAGCCCTTGATTCCAGTAGATAGAGTTCATTGTTGAATACTTTTTTGTTTCTTCATTCCCCTGAAATGATACAGTCTTATCAGTAAAACAGCTAAGTTACCGGATCCAGTTCAGCCTTGTAACAATAAAGCCTGTCACTACATTTTAAGCATTACCAAAACGAATTATCAAATTATCATGCCGTGGCACGAGTTTCATTGCTGATGACGTTAGGAGCGTTACTCGATCATTGGCTATTATATGTATGAGGATATACATAAAGTGAGTGATCATATTATAAGTACAGTACTTATCTATATTTTCTTAGGTGCAATTTTTGAGAAAATAAATTCTAGATAGATATAAAAAATAGTTTATAGTCTTGTTTTCTTGATTTCTGAATTTGATAGGTGGTAACATAAGGGCTGAAAAATCGTTTGGTAAAATGAAATTTATTTCCGTTTCTTTGTTGACTAAGTTGTTGCAATTTAGAAAAATTTTTTACTTTTATGACACATTCCATTTTTATCGTGATAAAAATGGATTGTTGTTCATGAGTAATGAGTACTTTTAAGAAAACAATCAAATATCAGAATTAATTATTTCTTTTAGGAAATTTTTCGCAATCTACTTCAAAATACAGAATTAAAACTGCAATACCTAGCAGAGGGAGCGGGCAATCTGCCTATTCTAGTACAGCATTTTATATACAAGTAATTTCTGTTATATAGGAATGAAAATCCCCCTCCCCCTCTCTTCAAAAAGAAAATCATGGTTGAACGTACAATATATTATTGAAATTGCGTCAAAATAAAACGCACTCAGTTTTTTGCTTGCATTGATAGCTTTCATTTGTCTCACACGCAATACGTGTGCACAACTGCACAGAAATATTTCTTTTCGACTTCGTTCGCTTCCAGACAGTCCTAGATTTTGAATTAAAGGGAAAGAATCCTCCTGTTTCACCTTTTTTTTTGTAATGTTAAAGATTTCCTTTTCTTAAACAGAAAAAAAAGAATTTTCCTGATATGAAGTGTCTTTTAATCTTGAAGGAATACGATGTCGTCTGACAGATCAATCTCCCATTTAAACAAGATGTGGACTTTGAAAAAAGTTTCGATTGCATAATTTTTAGAATAAGATGAAATATTCCGATTTATTTTTTATATGTTTTAAAAGTGTTTCATATAAGAATTCACTCTTTTGAATTTTTCATTGTTGCAGATATTTTTTTCGGTTTGTTCTCTTTTTTTCCCCTGTTATTCTTTTCAAAAACCGAGGACACGCTGCACGCCATTCCTCAATTACTTTCATAGGTTCGGAAGAATGGCAGTTTGGAGCTATTTCTCCCCTTTTTTTTACCTCCCCCCTCCATGTGCTTTTCTAGTTGTGAGTTATGTTTTAATCCGAGGGTTCGGAAAAAGTACATTAGCGATAGCACCTCTGTTCATTTGTCATGAGTCGAAAACAGTCCGCACCCCTTGTTGAGAAAAAAATATACGAGGAAGAATGGGTGGGAACGTTTATCTGCCATTTGATTTATCAGGTAAATTGTTTTGTCAAAGATAAAGCAATTACAGGAGGAAATGTTGCAGATTTTACTTTTATCAGAGAAAAATTCCAAAGGATTCCTGTTTTTTTTTTTTTTTTTTTTGAGAGTTAATGGTTCAAAAAGTCACGAATGACGTTTTTATTTGATATTTTGATAACATGTTGTGAAAAGTACGTCTTTTAAGGGCTTTTAACGTTACACATGTAAGTACGCAACGCGAATATCTTGCATTATTTGCTTCAAGTTTTCGGTATAAATGATTCTTGAATGCTTGAGTTTTTCAAGCAATGGTATCTGCAAGAGTGGATGATAATTAAAACAGAACAAGTAAAAGTATTTGCTTGAAAGAAGAATTCAAAAACTAGCGGTACCCGCACGGCTTTGCCCGCAGTAGAAAATTAAAAGGTCATTTGGTTCGCCTGTATATTTACAAATAATGGATGATGAATTTCTCGCCACTATGCTATGTTAATTTGCTCGTCCATGTTATGGTAATTTGGTCGTCCATGCTATAGTAATTCGTTTGGTAAAATGTTCTAATAATTGGAATAGATAAAGAACAAAATCGATTTTTCGAAAAATCACTTCGAGATGCTCCCCCCTATGATACGAACTAATTTTGTGCCAAATTTCATGAAAATCGGGTCTACGGTCTAGGCGCGATGCGCGTAACAGACAGAGATCCAAGCATATAGACTTTATTTTTAGTAGATTAGTGGAGTACTTTGAGATATCTTCATGCATAGCCTAACAGCAGTTTTAACTATTATAAACTTTTAAAGCGATGACGTGGTTATCACTTTCATTGACATCTGGAATTTTAAGCATGTTAGCAACATCTTTCTGTCAGATAATCAGAGAATATTTTGATTCGCACTCAAATTGATTAATATTCTCGAGTTAAATAACAAAAGAAAAATACAAGGTTTGTTCGAAAAATTCAGTGATTGGTCTCATAATTAAAAACTTGCACTCACGCAGCCGCAGTGGGAGAAATGTCATCTAGAGCCATTTTGCTACAGATAAGAGGAAGTGCACGCTATGAGCAGTTTAACACAGTCAGTGTGAGAAAGATTGTCAGTACGACATGGAGCAACGCATAAACATAAAGTTTTGCTTCAAGTTAGGTAAAATGGCGACGGAGACACATGAAGTGTTAGTGACAGTTTACGGTGAGGAAGCAGTGAGTAAAAACTGTTTATGAGAGGTTTAAACGCTTTAGAGACGGAAAGGAGGATGTCCTCGCCAGGTATCAGGTTACAGTTTTGGATCACCGTCCATATTCTCCTGATCTGGATCCCGCGGACTTTTTCCTGTTTCCTCGCCTCAAAGGAGTTCTGAAAGGTCAACACTTTTACAACATTGCTGAGATCCAACAACGTGTGACAACCCTGCTTCGAGCCAAGCCGAAAGAAACGTTTGCAGACAGTTTCCAACAATTGTACACCCGATGTCAAAAGTTTAGTATTTAACGGCGAATACTTTGAAGGCCTGTAAAGCTATTTTGCTAGTGTCTCTTGTTTCCTTTTTTTATGCCACAATTCATCGAACTTTTCGAACATACCTTGTAGATCCAACGGCATTCAAACTTTAGAAAAGTCCTTTTTTTAACGTACAATATATTTTTAACAGTTAAAAATACATAAATATTGACTTGTTTAATGGTTTCGCCAAAATAAAAAGTCATTGCCATGTGCTGTACGATTAGCATTTACTGTGCAGTCTATATTTCTTCTCACAATGTTTAATTTAAATTTTATTAGCTGCTTTAGAATTTACCTAAATATAAAGACATTCAGATTAAGTGCATTTTTTTAGTATTGTACCCATATGTTTCTTTTATTTCATTCCTTTTAGTGTGAACCAAGCTATACAAATAGTCTTTAGAATTAAAAAACATTTTTTATATTGTATTGAATTTGCAAACTAAACAAACTAATAAGTTAATAACCAAAAGTGTTAGACTTTTTCGAATTCTGAAAATGGAATTTTAGGATTACTAAACACTGAAAAGACTTCAGAATCAAATTTTTATTCCATTCCGTGAAAGATACTTGAATAAATACACAAAAAAGACGTACTAACGTGAATCTTAGAAATTAGTTCTTTATGCCGCTTTGTTCTGCCCAAACTCTAAAACAAATATGTTGTTTTGTCCATATCAAAGTAAAGAAAGAAAGAACTCATGAGATGGACCTAGCCCTAGAAATCACATGTAGTGTTACTTTTTAGTCACAGAGTTCCAAAATCAAGTTGTGGTGTTACGAAAATAATTCCTACCCTTTCAGATTTTTTTTATCTTTGCTGAAGGAGAAAAAAGTTACCGGTAGTTACGAGCCTTCTCGACATTAGGGAGATTTGAGGCTCAGAAATCCCCCGAAATCCATCAACTAAATCCCAGATCCCTGATCCTCCTATCGCATTCGATTTCTCCAAGGACCCTGGAAGCGGCACTCGATTGATTGCGGGGATCAGAAAAAAAGCGCCGAAGACTGGAGGAATTTTCTTTTTCGTGTTATTATTTTTTATTTGCCAATTCGGAAATTTATATACTTAGCTTTTACATATGCTTAGTAAATTATGGTAATGTATTGATATGGAGCTTGGACATTACAGAAGAAAAATTATCGTTTATAATTTACCTCAATTTTCCTAGTCCTCAGGAACTTATGCATCGGCAAATGTGTTGTTGCTTTTTTTCAAATTAAAACTTAATTTTGAATTGGAATGGGGTTGTTTCCTTCAGTCAAAAGTAGTACTTTTTGTCACTGAAATTGATAGAATAATCAGAAAAAATAACATGGACACAGAAAATACTTTCATTTTCCCAACAGTTATTTTTTAGTTAATTTTTTTCAACTGTCCGATTTTTGAAACAAGACGCGGTCTTGATGACGTCACAGATGATGCACTTTGCCGCATCTTTCTACCACGATTCCATGTTATAATAATCAAGAGGCGAATTAAAATTGCGCTCTACGCTTGCTATCAACCATATCGTTGCCAATACACGTGAGTAAAGATGCGAATTAAATAATTTGCTCTGAGAATGGCAACGCAGAATGGCATTTCATCATTTGTGATGTCATCAGACAGAAGCATAAACATTGAAAGCGCGCCGATTTAAGTAATTTTTTAAAAGTATTAAACTTAAACAAATTATTTAAAAAACGTTCAGATCCTATGTTTTTAAGCATGCTCTTTCAGAAAAAAATACTTTTAAAATTTTGGAAACGACCCCATTACCTTTCGCAATGGTTGCAGTGGTTGTTTCACTGTAGTGATTATGAGAACTCGTACACTTCTACTAATTACGCAGTAAAAACTTAGGCAAAAAAGTGACAAAAAGAATTTACCTAAAACTAGAGCCAAAACTTGAAGGATAAGAGATTTTTTGTGTGAAAGTTTTTCCAAGCTTTGCTTATTGCCATAGAACAAATATTTGTTTTTGTTACATTTTTTTTATTTCTGGAACTGTCCCACGATACTTGTATTAATAGTTTGTTTACTCTAGTTATTTAAAATTAGAAAAATATCCGCTCATTTTTTATAAATTTAAATGAGCAGTTTAGTAATTACCAAGTGAAGGAAAACGGCAAAACTGTTGAAATCAACTCTATTAATTTGATGCATAGATTAGTAACCTGAAGACTAAAACATTATCTTTTGCTTATAATACATTTACTTAGAACTGAGAATTCGAAAGTAAATCACTTATATCTACTTACTCATTACTTATTTTAGCGTTAGGTGTTGCTTGAAGATTTATTTGTATTTGCTATTTCTAAAGCACAAAATATTTGCTTTATGATATCATTTATTTTCTTTACTCATTCATAAGCATAATTTGTACTTTATGAATATCACATTAGTATTTGTTTCGATAGATTAATTGTATTATCATCATAAATACGAGATGAAAAACAATTAGCGTCATCATTGATATCGTTACTTAATTGTTATCCCATTCACTTAATGCAAAAGAAATTTCCGTGCTTTTGTGCAATAGGATTATGAGAGTTGAAAATTCTGTTTTTTTTTTTCTTTCGTTTATTTAGGTTCCGAGCCTTACCTTTTATTTCATAACTTAACTAAGGAAAATAATGGAAACTTATGCGCATAACTTTCAGTCAGTATAATTATGTGAAAATACCATATTTTATCATGTGTTCAATGATTCACATTACTCATGTGAAAACAGTTAAAATCAATAACGTTTATTTGTGTTTTGTTTTGCTATTCACTAAAATGGCAACAAATGCAAAGTAATAATTCTTTAAGACGTAAATATTCTTTGATTTGAAATTTGAAGTTGATAGCTGAAAATTCTGACTTCAAGAGCATCTTCAAAGCGTTAAATGTGTATGAAATTTCTGTTATAAGCTATAGGCTGATCTTTATGATCATTTTTCACTTCTTTTTAACAGGAAAAATGCTCTAAAACCTACCCTTATGCATTAAACGTTGTACTTTACCATATACTCAAATCTTAAAACCACAATTTTAGTTTTTTTTTTACCGTGTAGCTTTAGTCCCTCCCCCCTTTTTTCTGATCTCTTCTCTATTTTTTTTTCTAAAAAATAATAAGAAAAAAACATGTACATTACAATATCTTGAGCTTAAAAACTCAGATTCCTCGTTGTTTTATTCCTCGACTTCCAAATAAGTTTCTGCCTTGAAAAAAGATATTGCTGAAAATGAACACACAGTTTACTTATTTTATATTTCTTGTATTTTTCTAAGTTGACTTCAGTCTTACTAAACCTAAAACGTTAGATTTGTCGATGCATTTTGAGGTTAAATTTGCCCAACTAGCTCGATACTTTATTAAATCTGGAAATTTAAAATGAACACTATATCAGCAGTATATTAGTATTGCAGTACCTTACTTGATCTGAAAAATAATTTGAGCCATTGTATCTTGATGTCACCTTGCACTTAATCAAACTTTCAAATCAAATTATGTTATTCTACAGTTTTCTTATTTTACAATGAAATATTAATTAAGAAACAAAAATCACATTTGTATCATAGCTCGAGCTGCTTTGTAATTCATTCAAATAGATGAAGTTGAAGTTCAGGGAGCATGTACAATCCGTTTGTGGAATCTAAATAACTTTTTATCTAATAGCTTTTTTATGAATTTTGAATTTTCAGTCTGAAAACCTTCAACAAACTATCAGAGTTTAAGATTTGTAGCGATAAAATTTTTAGAAAAAAAATTCCGAAAGCTAATAGCCAATAGAGCTTTTATTTTCAGAAAATCAGAAACCTACTTTAAAACGAAAATAAATTGGAAAAGCATCGACTTGCATGTAAAATCTTTTCTTCTAACGTAACAACCCATCAGAGTTTGACTTCAGAGATCTTCCAGTGCATTTGATTCTTTTTTCTTTCGTAGTTTTTCCATTATTTTAGAAACTTGACCAACATCCACATCATCAGAAATAAATCTGTAAAAGAAAGTTGCTTCCCTTTTTTATTTCCTTTTCCCCCTTTCCTTTCCATTTTGTGTCAGAGGAAATTGCGTCGAACTATTGCAGTCACGTTTTCTTAGAGTTCGAAATTGTCACACTTCTAATAGACGCTTCATCAATCAGGAGAAAGAACACATGTTGTCATATTCTGGAAATCAACTGAATCAGAACTTTTACCAGATGGACCTGAAATTTAGACGCATTTGATCGATTTAATGAATTTGAATGACACATTTGTTTTGTAATAAAATGGCGCCCAACTTGTGAATGCTGAAAGACCTATCTTGTATAGTCATATCAAAAGAACGCTTCTTCATGTTTCTAGTTTAAATGCGTTCTGACAAGTTGTTGGGTCCACTTAATTCTTTTTACGTTTACAATGTATGTCGTTCATCAAAGAAGATTCGAAGATTTCTTGAAGTATTCAAGTGCGTGTTTATAAAAACAAAGATTACATACTACAAGCATATAAAGCGTATGGCTACTCAATTTGGTTAATCTTTTTTAAAGAGCACTGTTTTTTCTTCCTTTTTATAGTTTCTAGTATTACGATTTCTCACGTTAATAATTTTCTACTTTCAAAATATTAGACTTTAAATTTCTTTTAATGTCAATCAGAAAAATCTGTTGAAATGCTTCTTCCTTTATTATTATTTTTTTCAAATTACAAGTATTTTAACTAATACATTTTGCAAATTATTTCTTGTTTGCCGTCTACGAATATGTTTTAATAATAGCATTGGTTTTCATAATAGTACTGAATCATTGATTTAATTGGTATATTCTCGACTTTTGACACCTTCTCTCAAACTCTGTAATAAACTTTCTCCCAAATTTTTATCAAGCATCAAGACGTTTTGTTGGCTACAAGAGGAAATTTATATATCATGAAAGTGTCTTTTAGAAAAAAATCCCTGCAATAATATCCTAGTGTTAGCACTAAAAATGATGTGAAAATGTAAAAAATAAAAAGGTCTAGTGTTTTCGCCTCCTTAATGTGCTCACATGAAATAAACCCTTAGCTTAGCTTTATAAAAATAATTATTTCACTTTAAAAAAATCATTAACATCAAAAAAAAAAAAAAAAAAAAAAGAAAAAATTTAACCCCCCCCCCTTTTTTTTTTAAATTGAATTTTTGATAAATATTCGTTTGCGAAAATGTTTTCCTAATTTTCAGTTTGCAATATTTGCACCAGCTACAAGTAAAAAAGAAAGAATTGAAAATTCGTAACACGTTTCCTGTAAATATAAGTATAATAAAATCTCCAGGCAACACGACGCTAAAACTTTGTATGTAAGATTTAATATTATTTTATCTGGGTTTTTTAAATTACTTTTTTTTTTTTCAATTCTCAACCGAAGTTTTGATCCTGTCAAACTTTATCAAACACATTGACGAAAAAAGAAACACCCGCACAGAAAACTAACCAAAGACATGCCTTTGTACGAAGTAAGTTCCGACAAACTAAAACTCCCGGACAGTCCCCCGTGCACCTAAATGTACTGCCAAGGTGACGTCCTGGACTTTCACTGAATCCCAATAAGCAATTTAGTATTCGTGACGCAACTCTCGTTCTTTGTGCCGGGCGCTCTTTCATTGTCAGGTTTCCGTTCTATTCCTTGCGATTTGCGACGCCTCTTGTCTGGCTAATCACTGTTTTGTTCCCGGGTCCAGACCGTCTCCAGAGAAGATAATGTCTGCATCGGCGGAGGTCGCATTAAATAGCCATTATTATGGAGATGGGAGTTTTATTTGACTAGTTCGCTTTTGATTTAATTGCACGTCTACTGAACCTGTCTTGAGTGCATCTGAAAGTAGGTAGTGTGTTGGTGATTATTTGCAGATTTGGTTTAGTTTTTTAATTAATATATAATAATGCCAAAGTTTAAGTCGAGTAACCAGTCATCAGTGATATTTCAAGAATTCCAACAAACTGGTTTATGTTTAAGGTATCAGTTTCGGAGCTCTATTTTGTTTGGAAAAACAATATTTAGAACCCTTACATTTTTTACTAGTTTTTTTTTTTTTTTTTTGTAAAACTTAATACTTAACTAACCTTGTTAAAACCTATAGATTTTTTTAAATGTAGTTACACTTTTAGAATTTCTAAAAAATCTTTACAAACTTTAGAAATGCAATAAGATATTTAAAAAAAAAGAAAATATAAGTAAATTAAACACGCTATTAGTGGTCAGTGTTTAGTAGTGCTTCAATAGTGGCCACTTCAAGGTTCCCATTTGAAAAAATAGGGTTCCATTTTTCCCAATGGATTCCTGCATGGATACCTCCCGCCCGTTAGATGCACTTTTGAATCCATCGGGAGACCTGAAATTCTATTTTTTTCAAATATAAACCTGAAGTGGCCACTACTGAAATACTAGCCATTACTGGTTTGTTTACCTTACCACCTAAATAAGTTGTTCGCTCTTACCCAGCGGATGTATCAAAAATTTTGATGATACGTCATTTTCAAAGATACTGACTTGATGTCACCTTCAGTGATTGATTCCTAAAGGAATCACTGGTTGAGAAATAAATACGGTCAAATACGATTTCGCTTACATGGAGTGGGGTTATATATCTTGAAAAAACATTAGTTCTGTTAAAATGATATCGTTAATTGGTATGTTTTGAAGACAGATACACTGAAATTATTATTTTTTTTTTCTTTTCACAGAAATAAAAGTTGCCCTTGTTAAAAAATTTCAAAAAAGTATCAACCACACTACGTATGACTTTCATAAATACTTACTGTGAGTTTATTCTTCTCGTCAGAAGCAATTTAAAAAAGACTTTTATGAAATTTCGAATTTAAGGAGATTTTCAGTATATTTTAGTAGCCCGCATAATTTTATACCTTAGGCATTTAAAGAATATTTTTGTTAGTATTAATCGTTCACGAACATTTAAGTCACGTACTTTTCGTAAAACATGGTTTCTTTAAATCTTAACCGCTGTTACATAAAACGTTATTTTATGACATTCCAAAGTATATTTTTTGATGAATCCAATCTCAAACTAGTTGACTTTTGGAGCTTTTCATTTATTTATTTCAATTTATTTATTAATTTTTTCCTAAACGCTGTTTCCCAAGAGCAAATTTTCAAATCATGGAACATAATTTCTGTTCAGGAGGATTTGAATCAATATTTTGCAAAAATAAAGATTCGTTTTTCTGTTTTTTTTTTCTTTTTTTGCAGAAATTTCCATTGAAACTTAACAATTTTTACAAACGTATAAAGCATAATTTTGATGCAATCTTCTGTCGAAGACCCGAAAGAAAACACTTTTGAATTTCTCATTATCCACGAAATTTTATCAAGAAAACTTGTTTTACTCTCTTCCACTGCAAAGTGCAACAACCGATAAAACCAATTATATTGATCCCTTATTCAAACGCTCACGTTAGCGTTTCATCCAATTGGAGCAAATTTTCTAATCGCCCAAACCTTATCATTACATCCGAGGTGAAAGATAGTAATCATAAAAGGAAAGAAGAAACAAGAACTTTTGCTAGAATATCACTCTTGCTGGCTTAGTTGAAACAACTTCAAAAACCAGTGATTTTATGTGGAAGAGTATTTTTTTTTCATTCATATTCCTGAGTTTCCTCTATAAACCATGTACATCATTTGACGAGCAAAATTACCTAGCAAAAGTAGAATTGTTTCTACTGGATGCATTCTGTAGTTTTTCTTTCAATCGATTACCGGTTGAAAAAAAAGTTTTATTGGTCTACTATATCTTTATACCGAAAATTGATGTGAAAAAATCGATTGCTATCTTGTGATTGGTCTGTAATAATGGCCTAATAAATCATCATTTTCTAAGGTTGGGTTTTTCAATTTTGTAGGCGTGCCAACTGCTGTCTTTTTTTTCTGGAACACAAAGCTCCTTTCTTAAGTTCTAACGTCATTTTTTTGTCTTGCTCAAAAATTGAAAAAAAAAAAAAAAAACATGCATTTTAAATTTTTGTGTGGATTTTTTTACGTGTGGATCAGGAAAATTAAAATATTCAAATCATTAAAACTGTTATGATTTATATGAAGCAATCATTTAAGAAATAATTGACTTGTAATTTTGTTATCTCTTAAGTGAACAATTGGATTCAGCATACTCAATTTCTAAATAAATGTCTACATTAAAGCAAATACAGTAAAATCCCTCTAATGCGGACACTAACGGGACAAATATTTTTGTCCGCAATAGAGGAGTGTCCACAGGACAGGGGTTTAATCATGTTATTTGCCTTGGAATCGGGGAATTAAAAATTGTCCGCATAAGAGGGGTGTCCGTTAGGAGGGGGTTTTACTGTACATAAATTTTTACTTAAGCTTTTCTGTAAAGGTTTTGCATATGAATGAACAAAACTTCTTCTTAGACAAATGATTAAGATTTTTTTAGGCTATGTAAAATTTGTTATTAGTTTCTAAATACTATTTTCCCCGCGAAACAAGAAAGTGAACTCTGAAAATATTTTTAGTGTTATTTCTTTGTTACAAAGGTTGTTTAATTTCATTGCGGATATTCACTTTACTCAACCAAATTATAATTATTTTCTTTGTCTCGAAACCACTTTTATACCTTAAGTTATCACCTTCCCCTAAACTTATAACTCGTAGGATAGCCTACATTTCTAAACTCATATTTAGCCTATTTTTTTTCATTTTTTAACACCTTTAGACAAACGTGTATTTTAATTTTCTGAAGAAAATAACGTGCGCTATATTGAAAAAATGTTGATAAATAAATACAAACCTTCCATCTTTATCTACAATAATGCATGAACCTCATTTATTCAGCAATACTTTTATGCATGAACAGAATACACACTATACAATTAGCATGTTTACTCTTACCCTTATTATTAATAAGAGACGTGAATTAATCCTGGATGCATAATATAAAATAAATACAGCTCTTAATTGTTTGTTTTGAGAAATGTAGCTTTGTTCTTTGTTGTACCGTCTTTCTTAATAATTGTGGTTAGTATATTTATCGCTTTATATATTGGTATTATTCATAGGATCGGAATTAAAATGATTCGTATAAAGTGTGCCTCTGTTTTTCATTCTCCAATAGCACCACTCTATCAGAAATATTTTAATATTTTAGGCTTACTGTAAGTAATGATCATAAAAAAGTTTTTTATGTATTATTGTAAAATGGTATACCCTAGTCCCGAGAATCGAGAATGAATCTGTTTTCTCCTTACTATACATTAGCTGTGATACTCATTTTCTTCTTCATTTTCTTTTATTTTTCAAAAAACGCATTAAAATAAAAGCTCATTACTTTTGAGTTGAATGTATAAACACCATAGTATATTTTAGTTGTTTATTTCTTAATTTTTTAGTCCACAGAACATAAATCTTTTTGCACTTATCGTTACTGCTTTCAAAATAGAATCGTGCCTTCTGTGTATATGTTTTGAATACCTTAGCGATGTGCTGCAAAAATCCATTAGTGCAGAAAAAACATTAAAGAGGACTCGATTTCGATTGAATATTTTTTTCTTATTTTTTCATCTATATTTTAAAATTTTCAGGTATTCGTTACTTAAGTAAAATATTTCTCTTTTCCAGTTAATCTCTTTTTTTTCTCCATCTCTTATCTTCTCTATGTTCTCGAATTTTGGTGCATAAAGGAAAAAAAAGTTTTCCTTTTAAAATACCAACGTGAAATAAAACTTATTCGTTAATTATATTTTAGTTAAAAAAATCAGAATGTATTGCTAGAGGTTTAAAAAAATTCAAATATTTTTTCTGAGACGAAATTTACATTTTACATTTTTATACAATCAAGCAAAAATCAATGGAAAAAGACATACAATTTTAGATATTATGTAGAAATAGGGTCTATTAGATTTTAATATTGAACCATGTATTTCCCTTAGCTGTTTGACGCCAACTACTTCACTAATTAATGTTTGGTTTAATAAAAATTTATTGACAATTGCATCTAAACACACTCAACGTCCGGAGACGATGAGACAATTATCTGTGGAAGTAATATTAATAACATCCCTCTGAGGACGCTTGTTCTCTATACTGAAAGGCGTAATTCGGAGTCAGGCAGGACGGGCAGTGCTATTCTGAAACCTGAAAGGGTTTGGCTTTTCATTGCAAATTTCGCAACCCAGACAATTGCTCGTCGAAACTTTTTGCAGTTGGAGAAGCTATAGATTTAGCTCTCCATTTTGAAACCAACAATACTTATATTTTGCTACACATCAAGAGTTCGATTCATTACGTTAAAAAATGCCCAAGAATTTCAGAGAAAGTTGGTGAAGTTATTATTTCCAAAAAAAAAATATCTCCATTACAGAAAAGCAGTGTTTGCAATACAATGAATCCCTCCCTTCCATGTTGGAGTTTTGGGCAATTAGGTTACAGATTTGTTTGAAACAAGGAAGTGACTATGACCATCCTACTGCTACCTACCGAGATTTTCTCTATCCATAAGACTTTAGCTAATTGTGCGTGGATAGTTCCTCCCACACAAAACTTGGTATGCTGGTGAATCTCATTGTGTGCCTCTGTACGAAAGGGCCCGCAATCTGCACACACGTCCATGGCCAGATTACGTAGTGGTCATATCAAGTGCATGAAAATCGTAGACAAATTTAAGGCTTTTTAATCGTGCCCTTGTTCCTGTTCTGTTTCACCTCATATTCTCGAATGTATTTGCGACCCTGAGGAGCTCCTATGGAGTGAGGTTTAGCATGGACTTGCGGACTTCTGCAACATAGCATCGTGGACCTAATCTAGGTGCCCTGGACCAGGGGGACATGAAACAATGGTATTTTTAGAAAGAATTTTCTTATGCAGCGGGTCCCAACCCTTTCCCATTTGCAACCCCCCTCCAAAATCTGAAAGAAGTCGGCGAACCCCTTGTGCAGTAAAAAATAAGTAACTGACAAAAAAAAATAATAAATAAAAAAAAATAATAAATAAATTAATAAAATAAAGCCATACATGCATTAAAATTTTTTTAGTGTTTTTATATAAAAATAAAACGGAAACATAATTGCAAAACATAGGAGCACAAACATTCTTACGAACTAAAACGGTAGCTATAGCAAATAAATACAAGGTAAATTCAATAAATATAAACATTGGGCGTCAAATTTGTTGAGCATAAGTCAACTTTGAAAAAACTCTTAAGATGGGAATTTTTATATTTGTGGAATAAAGAAGCTCATAGTTGGGCTCAAATATTTACAGTTTCAGTCGTACATTAGATTCAGCATTTAATTTGATTTTCTATTGATCTCTGTGCATGTTAAAAATCGTTCTTCACATAAAAACGTTATTCAAAAGGGTAATACATTTTAAAATGTCTTTTTCTGCCACGGCAGTATACCTTTGCAGTGGCAGATTTGCCATGTCGCATCTCTTGCAATCGCTAGGGACACCCAAAAAGGAACATGAAAATGTTAAGTAGTTCTGTTCCTCTCTAAGGGGCCTCAAAACTAATTAGTGACGACCCCAAAACCTGTAAATCTGTCTTATACATTAATTGGTAAAGCTAAGTTTACATCGCGTCGATTAAATGAAGATCGAAAAAAAAAAAAAAAAAAAAAAACCCTTTAAGAGAACTATCCCAAGTTTACTAAATAATATTTTTTCTTCTAGTAAACTTAGAAAGGTCTCTAAATTTATGTTGCTTGAATATGATTACTAGTCCAGCTGTTTGATAAAGTTTATACTGCATACATTAATCGTTTGAAGTACTGAAGAATGTTTTTGTTGGTATACTAAAAGTGCGGGTTAAAATACTTGCATTGAAAAACAATAGAAACGCTTCTAATTAACTCTAGTTATTATACCAAAAGTAAATTTTGCCAACAATATAATTTTATGCTCACTTCTTGCAAGTGAAACTTTTTCACAAATTCCATGAATGCTTTTTTTACATTCAGCGCAAATTAAGTGGAGTGGTTTAATTCCGCTAATGTTTTTTACTTCTCTGCCGTGTTAAGCACAAAAGTCGTATTAGCACTTTTTATCAAAATTGAGTTACGGTCACCCAGGTGTTTGTCACATATTTCACCTAAGACCAATGTTCTATAGTCATTTGTCAACTTGAAATAATATTTAAAAAAATTCTAAAAAATTTGCATCTGAATCAAAAACATGGAGGCGCAAAACTTTAAACAAATTTCCCATTTCGAACTCAGCTGCAGATACGACCTTTTAGCTTAGCGCGGCAGCTCGTATCTCACACTGCCGCTCCAAAGCATTCATATTCTTTCATCAGAATACATTGTACTGAAACGTGGAACTTCTTCAGCATGGCTTCAATTGCCGATGAAAGTGATAAAACTCGCTGGTTAAAATGACAGTCTTAATTCTTAAACGTAAAGTATGTCAGCAATAGGCAAACATTTTCATGCAAAAAGCATCACATGTGCGGGAGACAAATGAACAAGTAATTACCAAAAAAACCTCTTGAACTTAAGACTTCATCTCAAACAAGAATGTTAAAATTCCACCATTACAAAATAATTTTCGCGAACCCCTTTTGTACCTCTCGTGAACCCCCAGGGGGTTCGCGAACCACCCGTTGGGAACCTCTGTTCTGATGTAAACAAGTTCCAAACTCTTTTACTTTTGATAGCTTAATGTTCACTAAAAGATTGCCAACGTCAGACAAGACACTTTAAAAAAAAAAAAAAAAACTTTAAACAGTAGAAAAAAAGGGACCTCTCTGTTGAAGGATTTTTAAGGGATGAATGGATTTCGTACCACTCGTACCATAGATAAACATAAATGCTGATACACCTTGAAGTTTATTATCTTCTTCAGTTTAACAAGGACTTATAATATCGTCTTGAATGCTAGATAAAACAACTTAACTTAAATTAATGTTTTTGCTTTGCCAATAATTTTCTGATTTTTGTTTCTATTTCCAATTAGAAAAGAAAAAAAAGAACACAATAATCTTCAAAAATCACTTAACGTTGAGCATAGGGGTATAATTGCACTGCGAATTTTTTGTTTTTTCCCCAGTTTGCAAAAACTTTTGTCCCTTTCGACCCCCATTATAAATGTGCATTTTTTTTGTCATGTCGTCGAAACAAAATGTAATCATTTAACGAAGTCCCAACTATTGATTGGAGTTCTGAGCAAAAGTGCCCCGAAGGTACAGTATCAAATACACTTTTCGTTTTTTTTTTCCCCGCAATCACTGTCTCTTGTGTAAGATTTTTATGCTTATTTATTCATAAGTTAATGCAGCTATTTGGGTAACACAGCTTAATTGGACTGTAATTTTTGCGTTCCTTAGGGTTTTCCTTTTCTCTTTGAATTATTTGAAGCTGTTCAGCGGCTAATAATTTTCTTATTTTAAGAATGTCGGGAAAAGAGAAAAAAAAAAAGGTATAAATAATTATGTAAATCATTTTACTAATGTGGTGGTACTTAAATGAGTTTTTTCTCTCTGATGAAGAGCTATGTATTTGTCTTTACGAGTTCTTTTTAAATTATTAATGACAAACGTTTTGTTTATGGCAAAAAAAGAAGTTAACTCCAATAAAATCGTGGAAACCGCATTATTATCGTATTTGCTTTTCATTAATTTCAAGGCGTTCGCAGTTGGGTTTTGTTATAAATTACATTACTTACATAAACTTTGTCAATAATTTTCAGTGGGAAAAAGGCATCAATGCTACATGTATATTGTAAGATTAAAGATATATATAATATTTATGAGTGTTTTTCATTTTAATGATAAATATTTTGTTCTACTGACACACAGATACACATTTGTCTTCTTACGATTTAGAAAAATAAGTTTTGGTAACACCTGGTTTACCATCAAATGTCATAAAAACGTAATTCGAATCAGCAATATTCTGGCGGTAAAGCATATTTATTTTTAATTAAATTATATTACTCAAAATATGGTTAGAACTAGCAAATTCTGTTCAAAATTTCGAACGATTAATTTTACTATTATGTAAAATAATTATTATTTTATACCAAGAGTTCCACTTACTATTAATTCAAGTTTTACTACGTTGGAAGAAGTTAATGTCAAAAGATACTTATCATGTTAAAATATCCATCATGTAACATTATCTTTATTATATTATATTAATAATAAAGCTGAAAGTCTGGATCTCTGTCTGTTACGCACATAGCGCCTAGACCATTCGGCCAATTTTCGTGAAATTTGCCACAGAATTAGTTTGTAGCATTGGGGTGTGCACCTCGAATCAATTTTTCGAAAATTCGATTTTGTTCTTTTTGTATTCCAATTTTAAGAGCATTTTACCGAGAAAATTATTTTACATGGACGAGTAAATTACAATAACGTAGAGGAGCAAATAACCATAACGTACACGAGCAAATTAAAATAGCAAATTGGCGAGAAATTAATCATCCATTATTTGTAAATATACAGTCGAACCTTTTAATTTTCTACTACGGGCAAAGTCGTGCGGGTTCCGCTAGTTATACAATAAAATGCAATGTTATTTCAATAGAGATAATTATGTTAAGATACACTTTACTGTTAAATACAATTTAAATAACTTTTTTTTTATTTTATTTTCAGTATCTGGAGTGGTGAAGCGACAGTTTTACTTTTAGTCTTGTGCTCTACATGGACACTGCTACCATTGTTTCTCCATGACGAGAAACCGCTCACTGCCTATTTCTTTTTAGGACTAAATATTTTGCAAGGCTTACTAGTTTTCCTCTTTTATTGCCTGAATGCTGGAAAGGTTGGTCATCTGAAAATATTATTTTAAATTTAGTTTTATGACAATATTGTGTACTATACTGCCGTGTGCAGGTAAAGGGCAGTAACTGAAAATTTTTCATTTTTCATTTTTTTGCATTTTTGTCATCTATTGCACTTAATCTTTATTGTACAAGCTCACTTATTTGGGTTCCGCTGAAAAAAGGTGCGAAAAAAACGTCTAATTCCAACATTTTCCTATTGTTAGTATTGAATCCGCCACACATTTCTTCAAATATCTCGAAACCTCATTTTTGCAGATACTGCCGTTTACCTGCACATGACAGTATACAATTATTTTAACTCTGAAGTCCCTCTTAAACTTCCATCCGTCTAAGCACTTTTGGGTTAGTTATATTTTTAAAGATTTTAAAGTTAAAATGAATTTAACTCGTGTTGTCGTGTACTTACTTTTGTAATACATACTACCGATAATTTTGTCAAAACATATAGCATTTATGTATTATAGTTGCGGCAAACCTAATCTGGCAGCGACATAATGTTGTGATTTAGATCTGTGTATCCTTTACAATACTGCCAGGTTACCTCAACTATAGTTAAAATCTTAGATTTTTTTAAATATAAAACTTACCCCTCACCCAGACTTTGTTACACATTGACTAAGATGCAGACAAACTTTAGCTAACATGAAACATATTATACTTTTGCATTATTTTACAAACTTACGCTAAGCATAAACATTTTAAAATTTTGCTTATGTGTTAATATTATCTGTGCTGTTTCTTATTATATGTGTGCCTTTTTATTCAGGTTCAGAGCACAGAGGAGCCTCCAGGGCCAGACTGGCTTTGTTCCTGCCTGAGAGATCCACCTCGAAGAAGGAGCCTGTATAGCCCGCCCAACAGCTGCCACCACAATGTCAGTAATCCTCTGTCACATCCACATATCAATAATCCTACGCAGACGCTTTATCCAGGTACGCTTAGCCCCGCCCCAAACCTGCGAATCCCGCCTTAAATCTGTTATGGAAATCTAATATTGTGCCTTATTTGCTAGCTGAATCAAAAAGTTTGCGATATTTTCTTTGTGTTAAGGAGCTACTGAAAAACTTTTATACTCTAAAGATAAAACAATATTTTTTTTTGCAAAGGCCCAGCAAAATGCCCTATTGGTCGAAGTTTTATGTTTTAGACACGCTTATACTAGTAAATAACTGCTTGGCCGTAGGTTACGCAAAATTTTTTGCAACAGCTTAAAATGAACTACAATGTGTACTTTTGTATTCTGTAAGAAAATCCAGATATTTTTTTTAGCATTAACAGCTAGACTGAATCAATTCAGAATTACTTCCTTTAGCATGTTGAAAGAGTGACACGGTTAAAAATTTCTTTTTTCAATCGGTAATGTATCAAAATTATTCGATTTTCTTTTTCTTTTTCTTTTTTTTTTTTTTTTTGCCCGTTTAAAGGGGAAAAAAACGTTTAAAAATTTCTGATATTTTCAGTTCTTAAGACTGCAACTTCACTTTTGAGAAGTTTAAAAAAAATCTGCTTTTTTTTTCTGTTTGGACGGTTGAGAAAAAAAGATAAATTTATCCACACATAGGTACATGGGAAAGTAGTTGGTTTTTAACAGGATTTCGCGTCTTCATGGACAACCGAAAAATATGTTTCAATCTAAATGGTTCTTTCAAAATAATGTCCTCGGGATTTTTTTTAAATTCAATTTATGTGGATGTATTTTACAGCCATCATGTTTTGGTCAAGAGAGTTTGGCTTATCGTTTTGTTAGCTGCTTAATTAATTGGCATTTACAGTAATCTGCTAAGTTTAGTAATCTGCTTAGTTAACTTTTATAATATCTTGACAATTTAGCAGGACTGAGAAAAGTACAAACGATGTTTTAACCATTTTCTGTCACTTCTGCGAAAAATTCAAGAATATGGAATGGCCTCGCTATTGAAGTACTTCCATGACGTCAAAATCTTACATCCGTTGTAACTTTTGATGTTATTGAGCTCTCAACGGCAAGTGTTAGCACAATGTGAATAATGAAATTTTCGCTTTAGTTTTCTTTAAATGTAAAAACTGATGCTTTAAAAAGCGGTATTGGTTATCAGTGTGTCACATTAAATGAAATTTATACCGCACAATTTGAAGTCTCTTGCGAGAAACGATGAAAAAAAAAATGATTAAACTTTGTGTTGATAAACTGAATTCAAAAACTCAAGTGTCGTAGCAATAACTAAAATGAGATGCAGCTTTCCACTTTTCTTTCATTGCTTTCTTTTATTTGTTTGCTCTCTAATATATTTACAAGCATGAAGGAATGATATAGTGGCTCTTTATTTTTGCGGTTGTGCTTTTTTAACATATAATATTTACAAGGTATTTTGTCTTAAAATTTTAAAAGACGCCATTAAAATTCAGAAGTACTTTTAGCTCGTAAAATTTAATTCGGTTTCATAATGAATGTATTGTATTCAAAAACTTGTTTTTCTAAATACGATATCCAACAAGATAGAAAACGCTTTAGAACTCTTAGCGCTGCTAAAGACACTCATCTCCTTGTTGCCACCATACAGAATATCTATTTCATTCATAGGTTTGAAATGTATAGAACCTGTTGCATAAAATCCTCATAGCTTCTTCACCACTTACCCTTTCCTTTGCTTCTGAAGACATTTCTTAAGTGCATGTTCTGTTCCGCCTTTGAAAAAGGAACTAGGGAGTGAAACTCTTTATCCTTTTATAGTATCCGCCTCTGAGATGGAGTTTCCCGGAGCCAGGAGAAGCCCCTACCCAACAGTGTGCCACGCCCGGTAAGTGCTAGACCCTCCCCCGACCCTCTCCATACCTCTAGAACAGGCTTCTATACTTTCTCTCTTACATTCTTTCTTTTTCTAAGATTGGTATGAATAGTTGAAGAGCTACCTCTCTATATTAAATATATATATATATATATATATATATATATATATATATATATATAATTAATATCACTGGCTGTGACACTTCTGCTGCACGTACTTTGAACTGCACAAGTTAAAATCTATTTGATGAAAAAATGTTGAAATTTAAATGAAATTTAGAGAATGGGATCGTTTCCGAAATTTTAAAAGTATTTTTTTCTGAAAGAGCATGCTTAAAAACATAGGATTTGATCATTTTGTAAATAATTTAACAAAGTTTGATATTAAAGAATATATTTTTTAATCGGTGCTTAGATTCAATTTCCTTTTTTACGCTTCTGCTCATGACATCACAAATGATAAAATGCCATTCACTGATGCCTTTTGCACAGAGCGCAATATTTAATTAATTCGCTTCTTTACTCACATGTAGTAGCAACGATCTGGTTAATAACAAGCGTAGAGCGCAATATTTAATTCGCTTCTGAATCATCATAACCTGGAAACGCTGTAGACAGCAAGCGTAAACATTCAGTAAACCAGCGAAAAGCGCGCCAAAGTGCATCACTTGTGACCAGGGTTGCCAGACGTCCCGGATTTCAAGGGACAGTCCCGTATTTTTAAAAATTGTCCCGCGTCCCGGGGAACTTCCATACGGGACGGTTTAGGTCCCGTATTCTAGCTAATTACAGTATTTTATAATACGAGACAGTATTTTAAGGGGGAAAAATAAAGTAAAACGAAAAATGTGACTAAACTAAGTGACACCTGTTCCTATCAACGTCGATCTGTATACTAAACTTCGTTCGATTGCTTGATTTGTTCTTTGAGTTAGAGTTTCTCTAAAAGTACACTATTAGCGCAAAAAATTTTAGTCAAACTCCAATCTTGTTGCGACTTCTGGTCAAATACAACGACACTTTCTGAAATCGGCACCCGCTTTTTGTCTTCACTTACTGTTTTACGCTGATCAGTTACCATGATTGAAATGCATTTGATTTTCATAAGATGTGTGAAAGTACTCATTATTAAATTACAAGAAAAAATTTTCTCTGAAAATTGAAATAATGCTAATATTTTACTTTCAAGAATAAAAAATTAATTTAAAATATGTGTGGTTAAAGCAAAATTTGCCGCCCTGGGCAGTTGCCTACTCTGCCTATTGGGAAATTGGGCCCTGACGCTATTGAAACATGATTGTTTATCCCGCCTTAAAAATGCATCATAACCAGTAATTGCCCTCAACCCCCCCTCACTCTTAGAAGCATGTCCCGTATTTACTGCTCTTAAATCTGGCAAGCCTGCTTGTGACATCATAAAAACCACGCCTTGTTTGAAAAATCGGACATTTAAAAAAAATAATTAAAAAGTAAACGTTTTGAAAATAAAACATTTTTCTCGCTCCATGTTATTTATTCTATTTATTTATTTATTTTTATTTGCTCGTTCTATTAACTTCAGTGACTAAAAGTAGTACTTTTGATTGATGGAAACAAACTCATTGTATGGCTAAAAAGGTGACATACAACATAGGTTTGAATAAAATTTTCGGTATTTTTAAATTAAAAACATTACGTTTTCCTCCCTTAGATTTTCCTCACTCAGAGATTAATTTTTAATTAATTAATTTTGTTTTTCTTTGAATTTGACAAGACATAGTTCTATATTTATTTATCTGCGGCTGGATCTTTTTCCCGATCTTAAAAACTGCTGCTTTGTGACACCTTTCTCAATTCGTAACGTCAATATTTAATCGAACAAAAAATTAAAAAAAAAATCTGTTTGGAATATTTTTAGGATTGTTCAATCACAAGTAAAACAATATTCTTTCTGAAATCACGAACAAACTGCATGCAATCATTTCCCTACCCAGTATTTTTTTTCTTTCTCTTTTCTATTATCGACATTAACTTTATAATTTGCGCACAGAAAAAAAATATTTTAAATTAAAATTATGTAACAGATTTAAGCATTGTAATTAAACTTGTGTAATCACGGAATTTTCTGAAACTACATTTACTAGTATCCTTTCTGGTAAAATTCCGACCAATTATGTATGGTGTCTCTCACTAGCTATTTTTCTTGCAACCCATCCACTATCGTTCTTATGGATAGAAGAGCATAAATATACTTTCTATTTACTTTTAAAAAGAGAAAAAGGTTTTTACTTGTTCTGCACATTTGTAATAGTAGGTGAAAAACATCCCCAAAGAAAACGTTTACAATCGACGCAAACCTGAAGTCTAAAAAATTTTTCTCAACCAAATGGTGTAGCTGAGAGGGAAACAAATTCCTGCGATTTCACTTCCCCCCGTAACTGTGTTTATATTAAATTTCATTCAAAAAAAAAAAAAAAAAAAGCGTAGAAGATGTGATAAAAATATTTGCTTTTAATTGTTAGGAGCATGCATGGGAAAATCTTGTGTGTGAGAGAATTAAATAACGTGAAAATTAGATAACCTTCCTATACTAGCGAAAGAATAACATAAACAAATGAAGATTTAATTATTCATACATTAGTTTTAGTCGTTCGAAATCACTTAGAAGTTTTGGACAAATCTTTTCTTAAGTTGAAGAAGAAATCAGATTTTTTATTAGAGAAAAAAAATGTAGAGCATGCAAGCATTTTTCGACTCCAAATAACAATAGAACAAAATCGATTTTTTAAAAGAAATCACGGTAAAGTACACACCTTTATAAACATTTACTTTTTTTATACACTTTTATGATCAAATTACTAATGCTTTGGCTACGATTTGATGATTCATAAATGATGTAGTATATAAAAAATTTTTTTGAAATATATGAAACAGGCAATTAGCTATGAAAAATATTTCGAGAAATAAGGGCTTGTATGTTATTTATTGCGTAGGCTTATTGTTTGGCTTATTTAGTTCTTGGATCGATTTCTTTACGTAATTAAAATTAAAATGCCTAATCATCAGTTCATGTTGGAAAAGTCTCTCAAAAACTAATTATTTGTTTCACAGAATATTTTCCAAAATAATTGCCTGTGTTCGACCGTTAATTACTTCTTCGCTAAGCTCAGTAAAAACAAAGGTTCCTTGTTTAGATTAGTGCATTTTGATTAAATCATTACTCAGTTATTTACTTGCATTAAAGTTTAAGCATTGATTGAAAATGGTTTTCAAAACTAATTTAAAATATGAATAATGGAATTTCGCATTAAAGTTTCGTTGAATCAAGTTAGTGATTTCGGTCGGGAAAAAAGTTACTCAGAGATGTTCTGCATAAATTTAAGTCTCTCTTACTAACTACTATATTTTACTTATAAATAGTAAAAATTGGTTAAAAATATTAATTAAGTTCAATTTTAATTCCTTGTGCTCATCTGTACATTCCAATTTTTTGCAAAGTACCTCTCGTTTACTAATTACGTTTAGCATTTTCGCAAAAAAACCTGGCATAACGTCCAGGAGCGCCCCGATGAGAGGCGACGGAGGTCACTCTGATGAACCAAAATCTTTCCTATTCGGCAACTTTTGCTGATGATTCGGCAAATTTGGGGACAATATTGCTAAATTAAGAATTTGTTTTCTTTTTTTTTTTTTTAGTTTTTGATATATTTTAAAATAATGCTTAACGTTCCTTCTGATTAGATGTTATGTTTGATATGTATACATGCTCGTACATTATAATTTGGTAACATTGGAGTTCCAGTTGGCAAATCGATTATTTTCCTGCTTCCAAAAATTTTAGTTGAGAGCGCCCTTCATAACTTATGAAACTATTTTGAAATTTACATTTATTTTTCTTCAGAGAAGAACTGTATTTTGTAGCGGCTGCTTGATTTCAGTTTTTTTTTTAATTTATTATTATAGATTAATCATGAAATTTTCGATAGGTATAATACTTTCGTGACATACAATACAAGTACATAAGTCTTTGATCGTGTCATAACGATGTCCTTGAATATTTAAACCGAGTGAATTTCATACATTATTTCACAATAACTGTACTGATTTTATCTTAAGAATCAACATAAACTGCTCACTGTGTATATTGTTATCTCTGCAGTAACTTCACCTCAATAGAATTTTACAAAATTTTACTAACCGTAGAAATTAAGAAGTTTTTATTTATACATACAGTGGAATCGTGTTACGACGAAATTTCCGTTTCAATGCAATAAATTTTCTGTTCTGATTTTGTTTATGTTACCTTTTCTTGAATTCCATTACAACAAACTTCTCGTTACAACGAACAAAATTTGCGATCCCTTGAAGTTTGTTGTAACGGGATTTCACTGAATATGAGAATTGACTTAAATAACTTTTTCATTCACTGAGTTGACCTTTGACGATAAAAATGTTGCCCTCAGATTTTACTTCCTATTCATTCAATTTAAAATAATATTTCGCAGCCCGTCTTTTAAGTTTTAAAAAATTTACGCAAACGAGTTCAATCATATTTTGGTCCACTTGTTTATCCAAATTAATAGATGTATTTATAGTAACTTCTTATTTACCTAATTCAACTTAGTATTTCGAAATATATTATTCGTAAAGTATACCGCATAAGTGTTGTGAAAAGGAAAGGAAAATGATGAGGACTCTATCATACTCCCCTCTTCCATTCGATAAGAGAGTGGTGAAAAGGACGCAGCAAAGTGCGGATATCCTGGAGTGACCTCTTCTGGGTTATCAAAGGCAGTCATCCATTGGGTATAAGGGGTTAGAAGGGTGGATAAAAAGAAGTTTGCAGGTCACATTCTAAGCCATTAAGTGGTGAATCTTTTTCCGACATAGAACTTACTGAAATTGAGTGTACGTTTTTTTCATGTTGCAGCTAGAAACGATCAACTTGAAATTGTTTTGATTAATGGACTAAAAACTCACAAATAATTTAGAAGTCACGAAATCTCCTATTCGATCTGGTATTTTGTTGAATCTAGGCTTTTGCTGTGAGTAATTAATTTATCAAATTAAAAACCCATTAGTTAAAATGAACTACTATTTTGTTTTAATAAAGTGAAGTTTAGGTAAAAAATTAGGAAGTACTTAAATTTTGAGCGAGTGAAACAATCGCATGCTGTAATTTTGAGCAAAAACCGTACGACTTTTGAAACATAAAATAACTAATGATGTTTTAATTTAAATATGGGAGGATTTTACAATTGATGCCTTTAATGATTATTATTACGTTTGCTTGAAATTTCTGCACTACTTTATAGAAAATGACTGTGCAGATTTCATTACAAGTTAGGAAATATTTCTGCAGTTATAAAACTTAAACATAGACTTCAACCCGATTTACAGTAAAAATAGAACTTTACAAAATTTTACTAGCCACAGGAGTTAAGAAGTTTCAATTCATAAATTAATGAGAATTGACTTTAATTAATTTTTAGTTCTCTGATTTGGACATTGACGATAAAAGTGTATTTTACTCCACACATGACCTTTTAATGCAAAGGGATGAAATTGTTTGATTAATCTCTTTGTACGCATATCTTCGGATAGAATGACTTGTGCTAAAATTTAACTTAATATAGATATTACAAAACTTGTTAGCTCAGTCAGGACCTTCCTTGGAGAGTGTTTTGTCATAAAAAGCCAATATTTTATGACAAAGCTCAGGTTTAGTCATACAGGTAATTTCACATTTCATTATATAGATATTAGCTTGGATTGACGATATAACTTAAATTCAGGGATTCTGCGGGAGGGTTTAACCTTTAAGTTATCCTCCCCGTGCCGTTGAATAAATCAATATTTTAAAAGCAGTTTATATCACCAGTATACGAAAATTTTAAATTGATTGTGACTCGTTGTTATCATGCAAAATGTATCTTAATGGCAGAAAAGTTGGTCATCCTTGATATATTTGAATGAACATTCGAGTATTGATTGAAGATCGTTGAAACTGTTAACTAATATATATATATATATGTATATATATATTAGTTAACATATATATATATATATATATATGTATATATATATATATATATATATATATATATATATATATATATATATATATATATATATATATATATATATATATATATATATATATATACACAGTAAAAACCCTCCAAACGGACACCCCTCTTATGCGGACACCTCTCTATTACGGACAAAAAAAATTTGTCCCGTTAGTGTCCGCATTAGAGGGATTTTACTGTATGTATATATATATATATATATATATATATATATGTATGTATATATATATATATATATATATATATATATATATATATATATATATATATATATATATATATATATATATATATATATATATATATATATATTTATTTATTTATTTATTTAACCTTTTCACTGTCTTTTGCTGATCACGCCAGAGTAGGACCCTGAGCAGCTCCAGTCACAACATGCATTTCCCCCGAAAAGAGTGATCAGAAGAGTCCTCCCCTTATCGCTCTTTTACCCCCCCTTGCCAAATCAACCCTACCACCGCCTTCTTGCTGAAAGAGTCCATGGACACCAGTCCATTAAAGTTCCGAATCTTTCACGGCGTGCTGCTTGCATTGTCGCAAGTCTGACGGTCCGTTATTCAAGATTCATTAACCAATTTCAACGTCCGACGGCTCATATTGATGGTTCATCCACGGGTGCATTGTGTTACGCATTCTGCATGTGCTACGAATGGTTGTATCTTGTTTTGAATGGATGGATGCTTTGACTCGGGTTATTTATTTTGATGGTGTTTTGGGGGGATCCCTGCGTTGGAGATGATTCTCTTTATGAGCGCTGTCTGCGACTCATTAACGAATGTTTAGTGAGTCACAAATCTAAAACATTAAGGGAACGTTTTCTTTTAATTTTTATGTCTTCGGTTTCCCCTCCTTGTGAAAAAGTTCCTGTACTTTTATTCTCTACTCATATTTTTATTAGTGAAAATTTATGTTACATGGCAGACTTCAATAGATCACACTTGAATTTTCCTAAATACGTTTTCAATAGAAAGTATTTAAACGGTCATTAGTTTTTGTTTTTTATGGATATATTTTTTATTTATTTGCAAATTGACAGGTTTTGTAGCAGATGGCTTATAATAATTCTAAAAGTAAAATTAAATTAAAAAAACGGTTTTATACCTATTGCAATTTTTACAAATATTTCAAAGCCTAAACTGTGTATTTCTGCATTGACGAAGCTAGATACAGTATTTTGTTTCAAAGACTCGGTTAATGTTTGATAATATTACTACTTAACTTATCAAAAAAGAACCTCCGTACGCTCTGATAACATTTTTTATCACTCTTGCTCAATGGGAAAATTAATAGCAATTATTATCAAGCATTAACGTGGGGGAATTATTTCTTCTACTTCTCGCCTATTTTAATGTTTCTTTCTCATTTGATTGGCTGACGCAATATCCGTTGTTAGCCGTGCCGTAAAGTGTAGAATTGCTTATTTAAGTGTGAGTAAAAATAACAGCCCAACGGCGGAAATTGCCCAAGACTATGATGTGAAGTCAAATCTCGTTTACGGCAACCATTGTAAATGAGCCTTTACGATGGCTTCACTTTCTGTTGCCTGATATTGCTTTTCAAGCAGTGAAGTATTGTAATAAAACGGGAAATAACTCTGGAAATTAAGCTTTAGGAAGCGTCATATAATAGACAAGT
Organism: Uloborus diversus; assembly: GCF_026930045.1. Classification (NCBI taxonomy): domain Eukaryota; kingdom Metazoa; phylum Arthropoda; class Arachnida; order Araneae; family Uloboridae; genus Uloborus; species Uloborus diversus. The sequence goes on along the minus strand of NC_072731.1, from coordinate 22,764,741 downwards.
TGACTTGTTTTATGTTGGGGAATTTTAACTTAATGATTCATTAGATCCGAACATAAATGATTGATGGAAATTGCGCTTTTCAATCAGCCAACTTCTTTAGCATTGATTTTTCTTCTATTCGTGATTTTCCTCGTTGTGTCGTAATTACATGTGCTGCTTTCAGAAAATTTGCTCAGTCCACAACTCAAAAAAGTTCATAAAAGCATCTTTTATTTCACTTAAAATATTAAAAGCAACTATAACTAAAACTTTTGTAAATAATACTAACGAAATTAAAGTTAATTATATCAATTCAAGATTTCAAAAATCTATAGATAAAGTTCAAAACAAGGCTAAATGAACTAAGTACAATAACTCAGAAGAAATAAAATAACAGAAAGACAAATTAAACAGACATGCAAATATATATCAGTTTCCCAACTGCGCCACCTACAGTTAAAATTAAAGTTACATCAAAGCTTGAACACTCGTAAACGAGCCGCGATGATTTATTTAATGCTTTAATAGTTTGAAACAAAGAAAATTAAAATACCCTGCATAACGTGTAACAAAAACGTGTACGTATTTTAAGTCTTTTTTTCTCAAAATGAAATACTGTATTTTTAAATTTATACACGGTTTGAATGTTTCAACATTTGAGAGAAGAATACAAATAGTTTATGACTTTTCTCTTCGAAACACTCATGTGTTTTTATTTTCTCTTTACTAAAATAACGTGAAATGTTTTAAAAATGAATTTTATAGATTTCAAAAGTTGTCACGTTTATAGTAATGAGTAACGCCTAAATATTTTTGGAAGTTTAAATCTTCAAATCGAGATTGATTGGGATTGCTGAGAGTGAATCTTGTCTGTTAAGCAGTACAGCAATAATGTTAGTCAAAATTTTGCCAAAATTTGAGTAGAAAAGTTTCTTTTGTAAAAAAAAAAAAAAAAAAAAAAAATCATGGGGCCCCATCCCATTATTGGGGATTCTTTAACTACCTCGCCTTACCTTTGTTAATATAGTAAGTGTATAGATAAATAAGTAAATAAATAAAAATCCACACACCTATATTATTAACATCTTACCTATGTTTTAGGCTCGAGCAGGTTTTAAATTCCTTCAAAAATTCAAAATCGATATTCACTTAAAAGCTGCGTTTTGTTTAAATTAGTGTTGGCAAATAAATTGATTCTGATTAAATTCGAATACAAGCGCGACGGGTTAAATATTTTTATGTTTTGCGAAACAACTTGAATTAATTGAGTAAGAATAATTATTCAGTGCCTTGATTTGAGTTTAATGAGGCACGTTGACGTCTCGTCAATCACAATAACCACGCCCAAACCACGCCTCAACATCACGCCCCCTTGATTAATGATCACATTCCGTGACACTTCAACACTAGCACTTATTTTGCTTGCTAATTCTAGGTGCGAGAAGAAACAAATCACATCTAAACTCCATGGTTGGCGGTATTTCACGTCTAACTACTTGGACGTTGGAGAGTAGTAGCTTCTAGAGTTCTTAAATTGATTTATTTCCGACATTAACTTCAGAATTTCTGCGAAATAATTCTTTTAATTGAAATTTATCTAAAATATTTAAGCATTATAATTATCTACTCACAGAATTTTCCGCAATTATATTTATCTACTACTCTTTCTGTTCCATCAAAGCATTCGTAGGGTTAAAGATAGGGATACGCTTTCACTTAAATGCTTCATTGTGTATGTCGACTTACTTTCTAATATTGCTTTCCTAACTTATTATTATTTTTCTCACTTTGAAATAAAAAGTTATTTATTGTAGTTGAAAAGTACAATTGCAAAAAAAAAGGGTTCACGATTTTTGTTCCAAAACGTATATTGTTTCAAAGAAGCTTTTTATATAATTCGAAAATCTTTTGAAGGGATTTGAATCAATTTTCCAACATGTTTTCGAATATTCTATTACAAACATTTTGAATAGCAATGTATAATGCAACGCAACTTGTGTAAACTAGTAAATATGAGCATTAAGAAATTAAAGAAATAATAAAAAAACTAAAATTGACACATATTTAAACGTACTGCTTAAGTCATGAGTTCTCAAACTGGGTGCCGTAAGAAAAAGCGAGGGGTGCCGCGAAGTGTCCATGTTATCAATATACATATGCTACGTGGGTTCGCCAAATAAGGTCATTTCAAGCTATCCCCCCATTTTTTGACGTAGCATAGTAAACATTCATTCGATCGTGACATCATTAGAAATCCTAACTGATGATAAATAGTTATCAACAAGCAGTTTTTAATAACCAATCCAAAGTTATTACAGAATAGTGATGTAAAACTACCTGATCTCATTTTGCTGTTATTTTTGCTTCTACATGGTTCACTGTAGGTTAATAGAATAACAAAGGTGTTTAATTTTCTTGCAATCTAATTTACATAAGAGTCGAATTCACAAAGATAAATGTCGTCTCTTTTTTTTTTTTTTTTTTTGTGATTTAATAACCTGGAAAAGTATATTGTTGGCGGTTAAGGCAGTGGTCAGTCTTCTTAGCACTCCGATGTTCTTATAATATGGCATCGGAGTATCGGGTGGACGATATGATTAGTGATGCATATGCTGCACATATCTGCGCAAATTGTACGCATGAGTGACAAAAAAACAGGAAATAACGAATTATTAGTTGTCCCGAATATGACGATTGATCTTTCTCCTTTCCATGGAAGTAAACAAAAAAAATTTTGGTAATGTTTTCGAGGTTATGAAATGTGGTTTAAAATATACTGATATTAAAGACTTTCAATTCGTTATAGTTTTATAGTACTTTTTGGTGGTTTTGTCTTTTATTCTGAGTGAAGTAATCTTTACCCTGAGTTTTCCTCATTAGGGCCCATGTTCCTAATAAGGCCAGATCGCTTTTCTTTGCTAAAACTGCTGAAAAACTTAAATATGTGAACTTACTTTTATTTTTTTAAATTTTTTTTATGACTCATATCTGATGAGTTTGCAAAAGTTGGAGCAATTCAATCATACGGAACCGAGATGTTAGGTTTTGAACCTTAGGGTAGCCTTATTTGGCGCACTTAGGCACTTATCTCTAAAAATAGGGATGGACTAGGGTGCCGTGAGAAAATTAATTCTTCAAAGGGTCCCTCGAGTCGGGAAAATTTTGAGAACCCCTGGTAATGCATTTGAAAAAAAAAAATGGTATTCGTCAGATTTTGTTTGCTGATACGTACTTTACTCAAATCATTACGTTCGATGTTACAGACCTTTTAAAGTTATGTGTGCCTAATCAGGGGTAAAAAAGTAGCGAGTTATATTAATAAGAACGAAATCAGCTTGGATAACTCTGAAGAAAAAAATAAACAATCTATGGTGGGAAAGGAACAAATCGGCTAAATCAATGTAAAATGAGAAGCGTAAGTGTTGTTTGATTTTTCAGATTTTTATGTGCATTAGAAAAAAATGATAAATGCTAAAACGGAATTTACCTCTAATAATGGGATGTACTCGTATTTCACAGGGGTGAATGAAGTAAACTGATATAAAACTATGTGCTGTGTGTTTCTAAACTATGTGCTTTCTATAAATGGAACTTTTTCTCTCCTTCCAGACCATCGCTTTGGAAGCAGGAGTTGTGAAGAACACCCGCTGCAGTACCTGTTGCGATCCCCAGAGCCACACTCTCAGTGGGGCCATGCCGATGATGGCAATAGAACCCTCTGCTGCTATCACCAGAACCAGGCACCTTCCCCGCACCATCTCATTAAGCAACAGCAGCAACTCCAACAGCACCAACAACTCGAGCCCGAGCCGCACTACGAGACCCTGGAGCCCCTGGAGGGGCCTCCTCGACCCCTCTTCAGCTCTCTGGCAGCGGTCCTCAGCATGGGCACAAGCCCCGGCTCGCGTGGCTTGAGCCACGTGTCGCCGTGCCACGTGGCATACTGTGGCATTCAGAGTCCTACCGATTCAGAGCAATCGTCCAGCAGTTTCATGGACACGCAGATACGCCTGAGTCCAGCGGCGAGTTCGCCAGAGAATGATCAGTTGACAGACAGTTTGCCCAATCTCCTGGACAGACGCGCTTGCTGTGGTGCCTCCTCAATGCCAGCTTCATTGACTTACTAGGCTCGTATGGACAGAGATGGTTGTACATTGTGTGATTATTCAAGTCTCGAAAGAAAATGTCCTTCGGGGTTTAAAAGAGCTTTCGGAATTTCGGTGGAATGCTTCATGCAGGGGTGCACAGAATAGAGCTGAAAATCATTTTTAAACATAATTTATAGCTGGCTATAAGAATTTTGTTTTCAATTACCCTGCTCATTATATTGAAATAAACGAATGTAGCAAGACCTGGGGGCAAATAAGTGTCCGGTTGTTGCCGTGATATGTGTTATACTTCAGTCTCTTCATTTTCATCATCAAAACGTATGTACTTTATGTCGAAAAATGTCAGAACGTAGCCACCGAATTATGACATGAAATGATTTCTTAATTTCATTTATTATCATTAACTGTTCATTATAATTGTCTGTTCATATCTATTATCATGAGCTGTTCATATTAACTTCGTTTGACATTTCATATGCCCGTACTTTGATATTTTGCAGTGATTTTTAAGTAAAAAAATACCTATAAAACTGAAACTGGTGCACCCCTGTTTTACTTTGAACAAGAGCTTCGATTTCCATCAAATCGATGGAGTTGAAAATCGGTCAAAACTGTGTGATATAACTTTATAATTTAAAGGAACATCTTTATGTAGCACGTAATGTTGCTACTTTTAATTAATTCGGTGTTCAGTGAATTGAACAGTATTGGCAGATATCATGAGTCAATTCAATGCTGACCACTGAATGATGCTGTGAATCTACGGAAGAACTTTTCGCTTCTAACATGTGGTGTGTGTGATCTGCGTGAATATCTTTTCCAGTATTTTCTTTCGTACTTCACGTGTTGTTTCCGCCGTTTTATCATCGCCCAAAACGCCTCGGCCGATGATTTATTTTGACATTTCATGTGATTTGAACTTCTAACGTATTATACCAGATATATGCTGTTGAATTGTGTTCAGTGTGCGTGTGGTGTTCCTTTCTCCGCAGACTACGCCATCTAAAACGCCAGCACATGTGATCGTGAGTCTCATTTTGCGCATGGTGAAATCAACTAAATTTCTAAATTGCATTGATTCAGTCTTCAGTCATTATCGACTGAATCATCATTGGGATTTATTTGATATCTACTGTAACTGATGGCCTTCACAAAAAAGAAGAAAATTCTATTTCTGATTGAGCTTTTCGGTATACTTTGTAAATGTCGATGTAATGAATATATGATGTATTTGTGAAAGCAGTTTGTTGAATGAACTGCTGCCCGCATGATAAAAAATAAAAGTGTACATTTGCTTATAAATTTTGTTGGTCTCGTTTTTTCTTTCATCTGAAACTTTTTTAGTATTACGTAGATTTAGTAACACTCGTATTTAAACAGTTTTTTTCCCCCATGATTTTACATTTAGAAACGAGGGCATACACAAGACTGGTAGTTAGTGTTGCGAAACGTGACTCCACTTAAGGGCAAACAAAAATTAAGAATACCCATAGTTTTTAGTGCTTGCACTTTCTACACTCCTTTGATATACCCTCTTCTATGTTTTTAACGTGTATTTTTGTTACTTTAACTCGCATACCTTTTCCATTTAACCATTTAAAACTTAAAAAATTTAAATCTTCTAAAAAAAAACCTAACCATAGAAAAAATAATAGAGCAGATGAATCGTTGGTATTGTTACCATTGTTTGAAATGAAGTAACTGAGACGAACCATCAAGATGATGGCATCCAAGCTTACTGTTCAATAATCGAAACCAATTGCCAGTGGTATTAAAAGCAATACTTCCACTTCTATACTTCTTTTTCAAAAACACTTTTGCCCAATGTGATTTGTAAAAAAAAAAAAAAAAAAACTCGTTTGCGTTGAAACATTTTTCTTAAATAAAAAATATGGTCAAGCAAGGAATGGCACTCTAGATAGACCACCCCCTGTCTCTTAAAAAATAATTATCAAAATCCGTTCACAAAGTGACACACTCTTGAGTTGAGAAAACATACATCTGACAAAATTGTATGCACTGATAAGAGTCTCCTTTTTGAAGTCGGTTTAAGATAACTATATTCAGCTTAAAAGTAGCAAATTACTTAGCATTAGGCCTTGCTTTATTATGTCTAATGAAATAACAGTCTAATCCGCTCCATTCACGAAGTTGCTCTTAATATGCCATAAATTGCTCGTAAAACATTTGAAGACTTGTGAACCACTAACAAACTGGAAAAGGCAAAGTTCAAATGCTGTACAGAAATTTCAAATTCAATCACAGCATTGGCCGACTTATCCGATGTTATTGATCTCACCATCTGTCACCCCTTATCAATGACGATGTGGACTTCAAATAGCTAATGCTTCGATAATGTCCAGATTAATGTCCACCAACCTTTGAGGTAATAAGTGTCCCCTTCGCGTTGAAGAATCTCCATAATGCTTCCTCATTAGCAAGAGGGAGAGAGAGGAACCAAATGGTTGTGCAATCGCTCGTCTTTAATAAGCGTGCGTCCTCTGACAGCAGTTTGAAAGATCCAATTTCCATAGTGCATTTCGCTTTCAAATTGCATTATTTGGAGTGACTCATATTGTTAGCATATGGAGTTCAAGGAAAGAGGATGTGCGCACATTTGAATTTATTTGCAGTTTCCTATTCCTATATTGTATAGTTAACGGAATGTCACAAAATGGTATACATAAGGATTTAATGATTTTCTTACCAAAACAGTTACATGTTTGGGTTTTAAATAAAAGTTTCCATTTTCATTTATAAAGGAAGTTATGAGTTATCAATACTATTAAACAGTGCTTATCATACTTTCGAAGATTCTAGGAAATAAGTTTTGAGTTAGAAGAATGATGTACCAAATGTGATAATAAACTTTTGATAGTCAATTTTTTTACTGGAAAAGAGTCGCTTACTCTCGGTTGAGAAAACATTTGAAAAACATATTTAAAGCGATTAAACTATTAACTACATTAATTATATTTTTGCATGGATATGTGAATGAAATAACAAAAAATCACGTGGTTTTCGTGATCAAAGGTTCATGCTTTTTTGCTTGAATTATGCAACGGGTTTAAGTTCATTATTTTTATCGCAAATTATGGATTAGATGGATCAAAAATTAACCAGATATAACTTAAAAATATCTGTGAAATTTAAAACTTTGATTTTATTGAAATATGTGTTAATGAGCCAAAATATGCTGCAATTAAAAACATTTTCCTTGCCCCAAAAAGGTTTTCTTTCCAATGATAACAAAAAGGAGTAAATTGAGAATAATTTGTATGATTATAAAAATTGTAGGAAATTAAAATGAAAATATTTTATGTTACTAATTTTATGATACAAGCAATCATCAAGTAAGGACTGACTAAAGCCAGTGCACATAAAATATTGACTGTTTTAAATCTCTGATTCTATTACAAAGAAATGTCGTTAAATTACTTATCTCTCTCTGCATAAAGTTGAATATTATAAAGACCATTAATAGATCTTATCAAACTGGAATAATGCAGTAAACTCCCGATTATTCGAGGAGTAGGGAAGCACAAGATTTACAAAAGTTAGAAAATATTAATAACAGTCACACACATACATTTAAATTATAGCTAGAAACATTGCTACATTGCATCTACTAACATTGAATGTAACAAAATGTATGTAAAATCTAAAAGCGAACAATAACCATCCTAAACGTTAAATAAAAAATGTGAAAAGACCCGCGGGTAATCCGAACGCCGATAATCGAGAGTTCAATATATTTTGAAAACGTGCGGTGAAAGAACTGATGAATGATTTGTCAATTCAAGGCATTTAACTGCGTTAATATTGCTCAATGAGGTTATGATGAGCTAGGCACAGCTATGAAGATGCATTAATTGGGTTTGGTATTGTAATTTTGAATCTGCGATAAGCTCTTTCCTATTTAGCTTATTAAACATTATTTCAGAATATAAAAACTGATATCAAACTACATTATAAGATAATTTGAAGACAATTTTGGCAATGTACCGCTTAGTAAACAGATTTGGTGAAAAAGACGCTGTAATATGAAGGACTACTACGGTCACTTGCGCAGCTAAAATTATCCTTCCGGTACAGCAGTCCTTACAAGTGTAAAAATGCCATACTGGGATCGACAATTTAATGTAAAACTAAAGTTTCTGAAGGATTTAACTCTCTCCACCCCTCGGATATGGATGATAGATGTAGATGCTTGCCGCTCCCCCACCTCCTTATGTAAAATCTGGGAACGGACCTGTGAGACTTGTTTAAAAATTGATTCTAATTCCAATGATATCATCAGTTTCTTGCATTTTCTAAGAAATGGCGTCACCAGTTATATTGCTTCTAAAATCGTTTTCAATCTGAACATAATAACTTGTTTCATAAATAACTAGCAGTGACCGCACTAGGGTTTCCAATCCCGCGCTGATTTCAGTCCCGTGGGATTTCGGGATTGTGCGGAGCTAGTACCACGGGATCCTGGGATACCGCGGGATTTACTTTATTCTTCTAAAAATAGAAAAAGTTGTGCTTTTTTTAGGAAGGACTGCTTTTGTTACTTGAATTAGTAGTTTTTTTGAATTCCGTACACCAATTTAAGAGCACTGCAAAGTCAAATTCCAATTAGTAATTATTGTTTGGTGCAAAAGTGTGCCCCAAAAAAGTCCAATGCATCTTTACAAAGCATCGTTAGTACAGGATGAGAAAGTATTTTTGCTCAAAAAATAATGTACTCGACGAAAACACGTACTGTTGTTCCACTGTGGCTCCACTTTTGCAAAAGATCCCCATTATCTTCATCTTCTAAAATAAATTTTTCTACTCTTATGCTTGGTTTTTGCCCAAGATCTGAAAATTTTGGATGAAAATGATGGATATGTATGTTTTGCTGTATCCAGTTTTACTTGCATTAAGAATATCCGTGTTGTTTCATAAACGTTGGTCATTGAATCAGTGCATTTGGTTCATTACTGCAAGGGGTGAGTGCTACTTGGTTTCAGCGAAAGCTCTCAATCCGAAGGATTCAGCGCTTTAGTTTCACCAAGTCGTAGGCTCAGTAAATGTTTCTGGATAACTTCACTAATTTTACCTCTTACTTGAAAGAGACATACAAAATCTTAAGCATCTTAACTTATTGCGCTGTCACGCGAGTCATCCTATGTTCCATCCAAGTTTATGTCGCTTCTCTTAGAGTCGTACCGAACATATAAATAATCGCAGGTTTTACATTGTTTTCTTCTTTGTAGAAAAATAGTGTGCACTTTAAGTTAAATGTTTTGAGTGCTGAAGCTCACAGAAGTTCTCCAATATTGCATTGAGGCTACCCCAGCGGGTTTTGCAGGCTGTAATATACCCTCCCTATTTTTTCTAAACAGTAATTTTCTGGATTTTAAATTTTAGTAATGGTTTTCAAGAATGTTTTTAAATTATGCGCATTTTCGCGATTGCTGAACGTATGAAAACAACATTCTCGAATAAGAATACAAATTGAATCTCAGAAAAAAGAACTCAAGTTTTAATGTGTTCTTCAATGGTAAATCCACCGTTCATCATATAAGACACAAAGTTTTTCTTACTCTTCTTGCAGATATAAGAGGAAAGTTCTTCAGATTTCAGATGATGCTTGTGAAAATAATAATTTTATGAGCGTCAAAATTTGAAAAACGTTTACATGGAAAAAATTTGCGAGACTGAAAATCCTGCTAAATATCATGCGGGATCCCGCGATATACGGGATCGGGATTTCGGGATTGGAAACCCTAGACCGCATGTCAATGCCCGTGCTAAGAACTTCAAGGAAGTCCGTTGAATAAAAATAAAAAAAATCCACGATCCCTTCCATCCTTTCTGATGTGAAATGATAATTTTTCTTCAACTAAAATGCGTACACACATTTTCAAAAACCTATTAGAGTCTTTTTGGAATTTCAAATTATTCGCCAAACGACATAAAAAGATTAACATTAGCTTTAAACCTCAAAATAATCCTCAACTGCGCGTTCATTGCTTAACGCGCCAAGCAACCACGCTACCGTAACCCTGCCCTTTAGCGAGTGAGGCGAGTTTTTTTCTGCAATTTAAAATACTACATTAATTTAAACAATACTATATAAAAACGTTATAAAGAACACTCACAATGAAACAATACGACAACTGAAATTATTAACTTAGATAAGTAACTATATTCAACTATAAGAACAAAAACAAACGTTTTAGAAATAAGGAAAAACAGAAACCAATAGAAAAATCCAACAAAATTAAATTATGTACCTGAACGCCTGCCTTGTCTACTGCTCAGAGTCTGACAGTGACAGGAAGGACAGGGTTCGAATCCCGGCTCGGGCATGAACATACTTTCTCTCTCCTGTCCTTGTCCTTTCTTTGTGTGAATGTGTTGTTATACTGTGAATGGTTGCCTACCCTATAAATGGGTCCTTATAGTATGTGTGTCCTGTAGAAGTCGGACTTATCACCAAGTTTTGGTAGCTGGCATACGACGACAACAACTGATATCGAAAAAAAAAAAACCCCTTCAAAAATCAGTTTGCTGACCACAACAGTCCTACAATAGCGTAGCTATTGACAATGTCGGGCAGCGTCCTCTCGAGTTAACTTACCCCGCCATCTACTAGGAATTCATAGAACTAAACAACTAATAAAACATTTAATTTGCAAGTACAAATATTTCGGGAACGCGGTCGAACAGGATAAAAAGTATCCTATGCCAGTCTCCTGTTTCTAAGCTACCTCCCCCACCAATTTTCAGCCAAATCGGTTCTGCCGTTCTTGAGTTATAAATCGTGTAACTGACACGGCTTTCTTTTATGTACATTAGGGTGGCCCTTATTTTTCATCTTTCCAAGAAGTTAGCTTCCAACCCCCTATTTTGTTACAATGGACAAAAAAATGATGTGTGCAAAATATTAGCTCAAATGGAAAAGTTTAAGGGGTGCCTCAACAAGCATGAAATTATCGAATTTTCTCCAAAAAATTGAATTTTTCAATTCTTTTCAAGTTTAAAAAAAAAACATCTCGCATGTTTGCATTTTTGACCTTTATCTTCTTATAGCTGTTATTTTACACTAACTGATTTTCCAAAGACCTTCCATGTCTTTCCCGCTTTTTCCTCTGGCGTCTTTTGTGGCATCGAAGCTTTTTGGCCAAGACACCATTCATGATTCATTCACATTCTTGCTACTGCAATTGTTTCTACATCAATCTTGTAAACGTTTCCCTGACAGCTTTTTAATTGAGTTATTTTTGTAGGCACACTTAATTTTATGAGTGATTTTTAAACTAATTAGAAACATGATTTAATTTGAGTATTATCATCCATATCAAGATTCGGATAATGATTAGTAAATATAACGTTTATATTATTAATCAAATCCTATTTTTTTTTCAAATTATTAGATAAACTTAAAATAACTCTATTTATATTATGTGCTTCGTTTGCTTATTTTCTAACTAAGTATAACCTTATATTTGTTCATTACCATTCCATCGTTTATTATTCCAATCCATGAAACAAATCAATTGTCGAGCTGGGAACATATTTCATTTTTACGGTAGTTTGCTGCTTTGACATGAGAAATAAAGACTGCTTTTTTTCAATCCCAAGTTTTAAATGGATTCACGATACATATCCTATACATCTATTTAAAAGTAAATTTGATGAATTGCACAAAATAAGAATTTCAATTGAAACATCTTAGGTGAACATCAGTCCTCTGTCTGTCCAGCATCTCTTCCATCCCCCTTATTCGTTTCCCACCACCCGTTTCCGAAGAAGACCCTTCATTTGGTCAGAGGTCAAAAGTCAAGCGGGGATGAGAGGCGACATTGGATAAGCGTGGGAGCAGCTGCCCACAAGAGTGCTTCTGGTAACTTGCGTCTGACTTTCGTGACATTATCAACTACGACTTGCAAAATGGCATTAACGTCTTCCGGTAGCTCATCACAGAAGTTGAGAAAAGATTGTTACATTGATCTTGTTGGCAACATTTCCAATCAATTGTTGGAGCAAAGTTACCATAAGACAAGTTTTGAGCGTCTTTTTTTACAACATAAAAGTTGTAAATGTGACAAAAAAAAAAAAGGAAAGTGCAACATCATTAGTGATTCAACAAGTTTCTGTTTTCTTGCAAAAAGCACGAATTCCCACTAAAAGAACGGATCACTGTGTTGAAAAGTTAGTCAAACTCCATGATGAATGGAAACAATTACAGAAAATGTTTTCGAGAGCTTCAGACAAAGAAAAAGTGAGAAGAGATTCCTTTGAAGAAATTATGGACAATTTCTTTGACATTGCTCATTCATATGCTTTAGAAGATATCAAAAACGAACAGGATAGGAAATTTTTCATTCTTCAGCCCCGAAAAAGGAAGACCGAGCTCCATGGTTGGTGATGACCTAAAATTAACACAAAAAGAAGAAAAAAAAACGGAAGTTGCCCGAAAGAAACGAATTTACGAAGAAATCGAACGATTAGTCGACATATCTTACGATATAGTTTCAAGCAATCCAAGCAGTGAAGGTTTGGACGACAGTGACCCTTCTTCCGTCATTGATAAACAATTACCAGAAACTGATATAGGAGCAGGGACATTTACGAGTACGGGCAGTACGACTTGCGCAGAAACACGAGATACATTGTAATTTTTTACTTCTCGTCTATCTGAAATTTTTGATGGACGTAAAATCACAGATAGAAACGGAATTTACATACTGGTAGCTGCTGCAGAAGCTTTTGGACTTGATACTAAAGACCTGATCATTAATCGAACTTCTCTTCAACGCCTCTGAAAGAAATTTAGAGAAGAAAGACATGCGGATTTCAGAAAAAAAAAATAATTTAAACGATTGAAAAGAGCTGGTCTTACACTGGGATGGAAAATTGCTCCCAGCATTCGCAGGAATCGAAAAAACTGACAGACTGGCAATAATAGTAGCTTTCCAAGGCAAGGAGCAAATGTTGGAAGTCCCTGAAATCCCATCCTTATCACGAAAAGAACAAGCCATGGCTGTTTATGAAGCAGTCGAAAAGGGGGGATTAAACGATAAAATTCAAGCACTTTGCTGTGATACAACAGCCAGAAACACAGGTCGAATAAATGGCGCCTGTATTAATCTAGAAAAATTGTTCGATGTGTGATCTGCTGTACTTTCCTTGTCGTTATATATATTTTTGAGTTAGTTTTAAAGGGATGTTTTGACTCTCTAATGAGTGCAACTTCTGGTCCATACATGCCACTTTTCAAAAGATTTAGAGAAATCTGGACAAAACTCGACAAAAAAATATATATATCCCTGGTAGCGATGAAGTACCTCATGATATACGTTCAACCATGCTCGGATTTCTTGATCAACACCTCTCAGCTCGGAAACAATAGCGCAATGATTACCGAGAACTGTTGGAATTAAGCATGATATTTCTTGGTGGGATTCCAAAGGGTAGGTTATAAATTGGTAAGCCACTTAGGATGATTCTTGGTAAGCCAGGAGAATCATCCTAGGTGGATGTCAAAATCCATTTATGCACTCAAGATTTACTTATTTCAGAATCAGTTTCCCTTATCTGAAAGGGAGAAGAACTCTTTAAGAAGAATTGTATTTTTCTTGCTCGAGTCTACGTTCGAGCTTGGTTTCGCTCCCCGGAAGCAGTTAAAGCTCCATATCACGATTTCCTGTTTATTCGTCAACTGATCGATTACCAGGATATTGATACAGAAATTAGTAATGATGCTCTCAAAAAAATTTCAAAAGATTTCTGGTACTTATCTCCCGAAACTATGGCTCTATCCTTATTTGATGATAATGTTTCAACCTCGGTTAAGAGAAACATGGCACAAATTATGTTGGAAGCAGATAAAGATGAAGAACCGCAAGAAGCAGAAAACTAACAAAAGAGATACATTTCACATCAAAATAATTTTTCTAAGTTTATTAACAACGAATTTTCATCTTTTGTAACACCTGTTACAAAATATTTCTTCTCCCGATTTTCTATAAGTTCTGATTTTCTTTACAAAGACCCTTCAACTTGGAAAGATGACTCTGGTTACACAGGAGGAAAGGGAAAACTTGATAAAATAATTGTTGTGAATGATGCTGCAGAAAGAGGTGTAAAACTAATTCAGGAATACAACAATATTCTTACAAAATGTGAAAATCTAAAACAATTTGTTTTACAAATCGTTGCTGAAGATCGTAAAAGATACCCTACTGCTACAAATCCTCACTGAGGAAAAAATAATGCTGAACATTCGCTTGTTCCCACTGTGTTTTGGTTCTGTAGAAATTGTTGGTCATAATAAAATGTATTTATCCTCTAGAAGCTGTTGTGTTAGTAAAGAAAAATTAAATATTGTTAAAATAAGCACGAGATTCCTAGGATTGACCGAACTTCAAGTCATTTGAGACACCCCTAGAAATTGTCCAAATGATGAGAAATTTTGCACAGCCTGATTTATTGTTCATTGAAACAAGAAAAGAGGTTGGGAGCAATGAAATTTTAACTTTCGAAAAATACCCAATAGCTAAGGGCCACCCTAATGTACATAGATTGAATTCGCTGGGAATAACAAAGATATTTTCATTAGCTGCATTGAATATTCATTTAGAGATTTGAGATAGAGACTTTTCTCTTTTATGCTGTGAAATTTTCTGAAAGTTTGACAAGCCAAGACAGAAAACTCTGCGTGTTAGGAGCCAAAAACATCCGAACAAAATTAATAATTTAAAAAGAAATGCTTACTTCTTCGTGAATATGAGTAATATGTATACACTTTTAAGAAAATCTATAACATTTTGTGCACAGTGTGCACATTAAAGCCCCTTGTCACCCTCTTAATTTCGGAACGGCTGCTGTTATTCTTTATAAAAGTGGTGTCTATAGGTATAGTAAATCAGGTATGTGCTATCGAATGAGATCACTCACAGCGCTGTCTGGTGGAAAACTGTGGAATTGGCTTTCGTATCTAGAAAACACAACGAGATAGGGGAAAAAAGTGGTTTACGAAGTTACAGAGCGTTATCGATTTCGTACGGAGAGACACCTCATTGACATGGGTGTGAAAATTAAAACGGTTAAAACATACATCTGGTTTTCGTGATTTCACGTGAACGTCCCGGATTCATGTTTCCGTGACGTCACAAAAATTGGACGGAAGGAGCAATAATAATCTTCCAGATACAACTTGACACCAAAATGTCAAATAAATATAGATTGCTACGTCTTGTTTTTCTTTTTCTATCTCAGATTACTTTCTTCCTTCAGTATAGGAAATCAAGGAAAAACAAATGCGTGTTTTAGCGTTCTATTCTTTGTATTGATGTTAACAAAGCGTCTTTTCATACTAAATTGATGATGCTTTGATTTACTTTGTTTTTCATTTTTTTTACTCTATCACAATCAGTATTAGAGATAAAAATTCTAACTTCGCAAATTTCTCACCAGGTGGCGCTGTGAGCGGTCCCATTCGGTAGCGCATATCCGATTTATTATACCTAGACACCACTTTTATGAAGATAGCAGTCGATCCGAAATTGAGTCCCGGTGTGACAAGGGACTTCAGTCATTATTTAGCTTACTAGTGTACCCACTGAAGTTTGCAGCTCATTCCATGAATTTTACGATGGAAAATGATCCAAAAGAGTTTTTTCATTTTTTTTTTTTTTTTTGCTGGTCTTCTAAATGCATGAGTAATAAGAATTTTGCTGAAGCATGACTATTGAGGCATACCTTTTATGTGACAAAATATATAGAAGAATTCTGTTATTTCTCGAGAAATTTGTAAAAATGTTAAGTTTTGCTAGCGGTACAATTTTTTCATCCGTCACTGTGTATTATAAATAACCGCAAGATACAACTCAAGAATATAATTTTTACACGTAAAAGCAATGTTTTTCGGTCTAAGATACTATTTTTTTCCTTTTCATTTCTGTGCAGAACACCTAATTAATTCATTTACATTTAAAACGTTGTTTTACGGTAAATAAGACATTTCTACGGAAAGCACTCATATGGAAATTAAAGTCGCTAAGACACAGTTAATTAATGCTCACCAAATTTTACACTGTAGCATTTTGAAATTTATGAGCTGATTAATGATTAATCATTAAGCAAGTAATACATAAAGCTCAGTCGTGTAATTTTTCTTCGCTATGCTCAAAATAGTTTCACAGCGTAAAGTAAACTTTATGAAGGAAACGAAACTTTAGAATAGTGTTTTTAATTAGTAAGCAAGTCAAACTACATATTTAAATGTCCATTAATATAATTATTGCATCAATTTATTTATCCATGTTAACGCCATTAACTGTGTGCGCAATTTGTACTTACATTACATTTATTTAAGGTAAATTAAGTTTCGTTTTTAATGTACCGAGAACAGATAAGGGTGCAATGCTCAAATTACGTATTTCCGGTGATTTAAAAATTCTAAACACGCACTGGAATGAGCATCGATTATTTGGAAAATGTAGTATTAAAAGGTTAGAGTAAATGTAAAACATTTTAAAATGATGACATTTGATTCGTTGAAGTTATGCTAGTGTGTTACTATTGCACATTGATTTTACATTTCTTCTGTGCTATCAATTTTTTTTATTCATTAGTGAAGTAATAAGGAAAATGATTTCGCTCATTAAAAAATTCACAATTTGTTTAATAATGAAAATGCAAAGTCTATTCCACAAGTGGTATCTACAATTACATCCAACATTCAGGAGAAAAAAGTATATTTACTTCCATATGAATAGCCAAGCTGTAAAACTTTACCAGTGTGTAAATTTTAATGATAAAGAAATCGTACTTTGCCTAGTAGTGCTTTTAAATTTTCATCGAAACTTCTTAACCGTAAATAGGCACATTTACACTTCAGCCTCACTACTTGAAAAGGAATCTTTAAAATACATTATTATGTAGCAACATTTTATTTTTTTTAAATACAACGAAATTCTGTGGTAACGAATTTCAATACAACTAAATATGCATTTGAATAGAATAAAAAAAAAATCAGTCCCCATTAATTTACATTACATTGCCCGAATATCTTTCACGGCGAAATTCCTTTACAGCGATGAACATTTGCGGTCCCTTGAAGTAAGTTGTAGCGGGATTTCAATGTATTGCAATACAAATTTTATCACTAATAATTCATTTGTCGTTGTGACCATAGGTAATTTGTTTGAAAGAGAAAAAAAAAAAAAAAAACTGGACATTTTATAGTTTTAAGAGGGTTTTTTAGGCATACTTTTATGGATGCCTTTTTGAAAAAGTACAAATTTCGGCAGCCGTCCGCCTTGTCTAGTGGTTAGAGAAGTCTGATTGTGATGGGGTCCCGGGTTCGAATCCCGGCTTGGGCATGTTTGTACTTTCTCTCTCCTGTCCTTGTCCTTTCTTTGTGTGAATGCGTTGTTATGCTGTGAATAGTTGCCTACCCTACAAACGGGTCCTCATGGCATGTGTGTACTGCGGAAATCGGCCTTCACATGAAATTATGGTACAGTTGGAAAAGTGAAACATCGCACCCCAATTTGCCAGCCTAGCTGGCACAAGACAACAACAAATTTCGACAAAAAAATGAGACATCTTTGCAGCTGTTCCCTACATAAGTATAACTAAATTATCTCAACTGTTTAATTTCGAAATTTAAGAAAGGGCTAGAAGGTGGAAGAGGGGTACGTTGGCAATACAACGGACTCATCAGCCCGTTGGAAACTATCAATTTCATAATTTAGTGAAATTCTGCATCTGTTTAGCAACCCTAGTATTTGCTGTCACGTTTGGTCAAGGCTGCATAGAAAGTATTCATTTGATACCACACATTATTATGTCTTTTTAATAGACTTTTTTGATATTTTCAAATTTTCTTATTTGGAACACTATGTTTAATAGAGGTATTTACACTAGATTACATAATGATTGCTTACTAGGCGATATTATTCGTTAATTTTATTTGTTAGTAGAGTTTTTCGGAAAATGTACATCAAGCAGAAATAAAGTAAATATAAGAGTTTCAAATAACTCAGCTAAGTAAAACCTGACATTAAAATGAATTAATTTCCATTAAAATGCAAAATAATCTGTCAAGTAGAAAAAAATGGTCTCCACATAAAGCTAAATTGAAAGTATCATTGAAATGAAGAATAATTCTTAAGCTTTAAATAAACGTAGCTTTAAAACTCTCTTAAAATGCGCAATTACACGCTATACTATTATATCAGGCTTTTAAACGATACAAGTCCTTTTGTTTTTAGACACACTTTTTATGAAGTCGTGTTTTTTTTCGAAGGTTCAAAACACATATGACCCAACATGAATGAATGACACCAACTTCCAACATGTTTCAGCATCAGAAATGCTGATAATGAAATATCTAGAACAACGTTAAAAATATAAAAAATTAAAACAAAGTCTCAATTTTGCAAATAATTGAAACATGTGTTTCGGGCAGAAAAGAACGTTAATGTAAAAATATTTTAGTGTATGCATGTAAATGCATACTACAAAAGCGAGATTTACCATCGACTACACATAGTTTTACATAATGTAAACTGATTTTTTAAATATTTTGTCGGATCATTTTGTTTTACTTTACATTTTAGTTCCTTTCATGCTCAAAACTATGAAACCTTCCCTACCTATGTTAGCAAAACTTGGTTTCATAAATTATTTATCTTCTGTGACTTTAGCGCCCAACCTTTTAGACATAACGTCCTTCCTTCCCTAAGCTGACAACTTTATGCTTCGATAAAGGTTAAACTTGTAATACAAAAACAAGTTTATAATTTTAAAATACTCTTTTCTTAATTTGTTTGACGGTTGCTGGCAATTTTATGCTCCAATAATGGTTTAACTTGCAAGGCCAAAACATAAAATAAAATAATAATAATAATAAATAAATAATAATAATAATAACAGTAAATGTATGCATTTAACGCAATTAGATTTTCTCAATTTGTTTAATGATAGCTTACAACTGTATGCTCCGATAACAGGTTAACTTGTAATACCAAAACAAGTATATATTTTAAAATAAATTTAAATAAACAGCTTTTAATTTGTTTAACGATAGCTGAAATTTTTACACTCCAATAAATGCTTAACTTGCAATAGCAAAAACAAGTGTCCGCTTTTTAAGCGAATAGCTTTCTCGACTTGTTTAACGATCAGAGGTGCCCATCTCCCCAAGTGCAATAGCACAAATGCCTTCCCCCCCCCCTGTCAAAAGAAAATTCTCAACTCCCTTTCTCTTTTTTATTCTTTATCACTCTTTTTTTTATTTTATTCATTTTTTAAAAAAATATTTATTTATTTATAATAATAATTATTATTATTATTTTATTCGAAAAGTTCTGCCCTACACCAATGAAATATAAACACACACACACAAAATAATGAAATAAAATGTTAACAGAGAATAAAATAAAATAAACAATTTAAATTAAAAAAGATCAATAAATAAATTTAAATAAATTCATTTGAAAAAATTACCCCCCCCCCCCAATTTTGATGGCGCAACTTTCGCCACCCCCCTCCTGTGGGCAACCCTATTAACGATAACTGACAACTTGATGCTCCGTTAAACGGTTAACTTGTAATACCGAAGCAAGTGTATGCTTTTAAAGGAATCAGCTTTTTCAAATTTGTTTAAATAATGCTTAAATAATTAATGTGTTGTTTCGATAAGGTTTAATCTGTAATTCCAAAACAAGTGTTTCTTTTTAACGGATTAGCTTTTCATACTTCGTTTAACCATAGCCATGTAAAAAAGCTTCTATTCATTTTTACCTTCTCTAGATCGAATTTAATCAAACGACACCCTAATTTTGCAGAAATTCAAGGCATTTTTAATTTTAGTTATTCATTCATTGAGAGAATGTTCGGTAATCCTCAAAGTTTTTGCTAACCTCAAAACTTTAGTGATCTTATTTCGATATTTAAAGAAAAATGCTTTTTATACTCACTCGTCGTCTCTCTAAAAATGGATTTTTTAGGTTGGAAAAACGTTGCAAAATATTTATTCTCCGAAGGCTTTCAAAAAAAAAAAAAAAGAGAGAGAGAGAGAGAAATAAAGAATGGAAACCCTAGAAGTGATCAAGATTTTAAAGAAAAAAAAATCGTACTAAATGCATATTTCTTTGATGCATTCACGATGCATGATTTATTTCTTGAGAAAGTGTTGCCGAAATCGCCCCTATCTTATTCATGAACACCAGTTTCAAATTTGAGTGAAATTTGTCCTAGAGCCCAAACAGTGAGACTAAACCACACATATTCTTATTTATTATTCCATCTCAGTCTTAAATTTGAAATCATCTGAAGCAGTATTATAAAAGACGACTTGCGTATCTAAAAGGAAATGCGAGGATGTAAAAACTGTGGCGTTTACCATCCTGTTTTGCTTTCATATTTTTCTCAGAAGAAGTTTTTAAGAAACGAGCTGATGTGTGCCTTCCCCCCTCCTCCATCACATGACTTCTTTTTACTCCAATTTAATGACATTTTCTCATTATTGGCAGTTTTAATATGATTCAATAGTTTACTCTCTACATATCGCCAACAGTGGCCAAATTGAAACCAGATTTAAAAAAAAAAAAGGAAAAACGTCGCCAAATTTATCGCCAAGTTTACGGCAAAACTTAGTGATCAAAGGACTGGCGATATATCGCCAAGTGTCCGCCAAATTATAATACCACTTGAGTTTACATCGAAATTAACAATGATTTCCCCCCAAAAGGGGCAAAAGAGCCTTTGGAGCATCTGAACGCAACCAAAAAGAAGGTGCACTACTAACCCCCCCTAGGAATCTACGTACCAAATATCAACTTTCTAGGACATTCCGTTCTTGAGTTATGCGACATACATACACACATAACGCATATACAGACGTCACTAGAAAACTCGTTGTAATTAACTCGGGGATCGTCAAAATGGATATTTCGTGTGTCTGTACGTTCCAAGGCACATATTCACGTGTGGTCGGGTTGAAAAAAAAAAAAAAACTCAACATTCATTTGGGGGTGAGCAAAATGGAAATTAAGGCCGATTTTTAGGTGAAATTTTTTTCGCGAATACAATACTTCCTTTTTTGTAAATGGAAGTAAAAAAATCTAATGTGGGTGTCGCGTTATCTTCTTCGACACTTATTAAGTCTAAAAATCCTTTTCAATAAATAAAATAACAGAGGCTTGCATTCTCATCACTCTCGTTCACAAATCGTCAATGGAAGGCAAACCTTGGGTAATATACAGCCTTTGGATGTCACAACCAAGCCGTCAGTATATTCTGCCTTAACTCTGGCTTAGGGAGGTAACTCATTGCTTGTTAACAAATAATGATGGTTAAGCATTTTTATTGAAAATGCAATTCATCATTCGAAGAAATCCACAGAATATTTTCGGTGAAAATATGCAATAAGCTTATTCAATTCTGTTTACATTTGCTACCGAAGTATTCCTGAAGTATGAAAAATAAATAACTAGAAAATAGCCAAGGAAAAACTGCCCGAACACGTACAAGCTCATTATTCCATAGTCATATTAATGACCGAAAGGGAAATTACTTGCTCATAAAGCGAAGCGAACGACATAACGTGCGGTAACTATCTAATTTTGCCATTTCCTGGTGTAAAGGCAAGACTAATTAAAAATAAATCTACCGAAAATTTCCCTCCATTATAACGGCTATCCATTTTGAAGAACATTTCAGAGATTATAACTTCGAAATATCGTTATGTTTATTGCATATTTTCTGTTCAGAATTGAGGCAGTGAGAAGCAAAGGGATGCAAGTGGACATTTTCACGTTTCGAGTAAAACGCGTTTAAAGATTAGCTCCTAGGTAGCAAGGGTGATTGTGAGTTCATCAAAAAATACCTGAAAGTTTCAAAGTGAGAACGGAGGGCGGGGGTGCACCTTTGCCATAGTTTTAAATAGTTCTGAGTCAAAATATTGTGTGTACATTTAATTAAATTTCTAATGGATTACAAAGTTAGTTTTGAGCTGGTGTTATACAAATTATCTTCACATTTGCCCATCTTAAGAGATAGGTGTCCATCTCAATATATTTATAATTATATTCCAGTATTTTCGGACATGAAAATACCGGAAATACGTCCGAAAATACCGGAAATTCGGTAAAATACCAGAACACAATCACTCCTGAGGTAGGCTTTCGTTGATTTTTTTTTTCTGAATCATGCTGCATAACAGCAACTACCAGGGCTACTAGTACCATCTCTTGCCCCAAGACAGAGGAGAGGTTCACCTACCATTTGTACTGGTTATCTCCAAAAGTTTAATTTTGCCACTTGCATCCCTTTGCTTCTCACTGCCCCAATTGTGTTATATGTAGCGGATGGTATAAGTAGTTTTTCGGAAACAAAATTATATTAATAAATGTGTATTATTATTTTCAAATTTAGGTTTAATGTTTTACTTCATATGTTTTGGAATAAATTATTTATAATTTAATTCTGGGAGGCAGAAATTTGAATGGCACATGCTTATCAATTGTCGATGCAAATACCTGTATACCTCCTGCAAAACCTCTGTTTTCACAACCGTTAAGCCCAGATGCGCGCTTCCAATTGCAAAAACGATCAAAATGAGACACAATTTTAAGACATTAAAAATTTGAAACAGAAAAAATATTAAATGAAAAGCTACGAAACCTGACTTTTAATATGCTTCCCACCATAAGTTCTCTACATTATATTTAGAGAAATCATTTCCAGTGAAAAATAAAACCAACACAAAAAATTTGAAGCATTTACGACCAAAATCCAAGGATATATTCGAGTTAAAAACTAGTAGGGGCAGTGCAGAAGATGATATTGGACCCTATCGATTTGGAATAAAAAAAAACAAATATTTATCATTTTCATTGCTATTGAAAAAGAAATACAAATATTATGCTATGCATACTACAAAACACGCTACAAAAGTGTTTACAATTTAAAAAGAAACACATACTCTATGCACACACATTATTTTAAACACTTGTTGGCGGTAATATCCCCCCCCCCCAAAAAAAAAGATGTCGTTGATTCCGAATGTAACATCGAATAAGTCAAAAAACTCCGCGTTTCTTATTTTAGTGAAAAATCGTCGTACTAATGTCAAATTGTTTGTGTTTTAATTGTTTTTTTTTCATGTTTTTAATTTTCCTAAGCACAATATAGGGGACTTATGTTCCGTATAAAAAGTTATATCTAGAAAGTTATAGTACAACAGCACAAAAAGTCCACAAAAGCACCTTTGAGAAACAGTAGATATTGCACTAAGAGTTACTATTGTAATATAAAGGGATTTTTTTTCTTTTCGATTTCAATGCAACAACATAACTGATTTTGAACCCTGCCCCCAATGAGTAAAGTTTATTTATTCACGGAAATTTTTATCAGAGATCAGTTCTGGCCCGGGGGGGGGGGGGGTATTGATCACATGACCTACTCGTTATTGGCAGAGCGCTCTCACAAACGAACGACTAGGCTTCCAACTCGGCACGTTAAACAATAAAGCAATTAAAGCAACAAAATAAATCGAAATCGATGCGTCTATTTTGTTAAAATATTTATATAGATGTACTGTGATTTACCATGTTAAAATTTATGTCCTGTCTCTTGATATTAATAACAGCAGAACTGTAGCTCAGAATCCTGAAATGAGATCAAATTATATATTCATGGAAGTTTGGTTTAGAAATCTACGGAAGAAACCAATTCAATAAAACGATATTTTTCCTCCCATGGGGATTCGAACTCACAATCTTCGCATTAATGGAATGACGCTTTAATTATCTGAACCAATGCACCTTCATTTCGGGATGCTATACACTAAAGCAATGCTCAATACAAAACAAAATAAACGGATTTTTTTCGTTAAACCAGCAAAATTGTAAACTATACGTTTTCTTTTCTCCAAAAGCCGTGAAAAAATATTTATAATGATGTCTTACGTGTGAAGTTTTAAGTATGAGAAAGAATTGAGAATGTTATGACGCTCTCACAAAAAAGCACGTTTGAGGCACAGTATATGATGATTTTTGCATAGTAAATAATTGAAAAAAGGGAAGTCTTACTCTGTAGGCCATTCAAAGATAAATAAATAAATTAATTAATTAAATTATTTCGTAAAATTAAATATAAGAAGCTTGGAATGTTTTTTCTCTTTAGTGTAAACTTATGAAGAATAAGTAGAGTAGGTCTTGATAGTAAGCGCATTATTTATGCTGAATTACTTATTTATTTACTAAAAATAGACATAAATTCATATCAATGGTTTTAAGAATTAAAAAAAAAATTGTTTTTGCGCAAAAATTGTTTGGAAAAAATTCATAATAAATTGGGAAGTTCCTTGAGGATAAGTGTAATATGATTCAGAGGGTTTCTAGTCTTGGGAATAACTCTATATGATCAACTAAAATTTTTATTTCTTAATAAATTAGAAGATTCTCAAATAAATAAATGAATAAAGGGTTTAAGTTCACAGTTATCAGGAGACTAAAAATGCTATGACTTTTGGTTTCAGAGAGCGTTTTGCATGATAAATTGTTTTATTAACCTTTTTGTAATTTAAAATTTTGGCATTTTTATAAAACAAATTATCTATGCAAAATAAACATATTTGAAATGCAAAACTTTGTGCAATAAGTATACAAAACGAAATTCAGAATTTTGTTAAATGTATTGATCTGGCTTATCAAAAAATTGAAGTTAAAGTTCAAAAGGTTAACAAGAGGACTATTAAAATGCAAAAGAAACGTTACATTACTTTCAAAGTCAAGGAAGAAAAATATACTGTTCTCCGCCTTCATTTAGTTTCTTATCTGCATAAAAGTCTTGTAAAATACTTTAGGTTGGTGCACACGTTTTTAGATATACACGTAAATGGAACTTTGTTTTACTTGTGAACAACTTTTTAACATTACTTCAATCATAATTTTGATTTAATTTTGCAAACAGAAGTTTAGTCCTTGAAAAGTGTATTTGACGTAAAGTATATTCTCAAGTAAAGTAAACAAAGTTATCTTCTGCTTCAGGTGAAATAATTCCGGAAGGCCCTTGACAAAGAATGCTTCTTTTTAAACAAACACATTTTGGAGTGACTAAAACACAATGCAGATTTTCAAAAATAACTGACTTTTTGAAAGAAGTTTTCTTGTATGCATATGAACTCGTTAATTTCGGTACATTCTTGAATCCGAGCAAAATGAGCATGTGTAAGTGTGAATACACACGATTATGGGAGATTTATTACTGCCTGAATTTGCAGATAATACGTTCTTGGAATTTAAAATGACGTAAGTTATATTAAATTCGAAGGTGCTTAGAAGTTGTTGAATGAACTGAGTAAAAGTGCTTTCGTTTCCCTTTACGTGCCGAGTTATGTTTTGAATAAAAACGAATTCCAGAGGACTCAATTTAGATTTTTACTGACCATGTATTTTCGATATATTTTTGCACACATACACACATACGCACACACATACGTACATACGGACGTTACGAGAAAACTCGTAATTAATTCGGGGTTCGTCAAAATGGATATTTCGGGTGTCTATAAGTTCTTAGGCATATATCCACGTGTGGTCGGGTTGAAAAAAAAGAAACTCAATATTCATTCGAGGGCGAGCAAAATGGAAATTAAGGCCGATTTTGGGTGTATTTTTTTTTTTTTTTTGCGAATACAATAGTAAAACTGTGAAGTTAACCACCCTTGTATGTTGACCACCTGTCTAAATTGATCGCTTTTTTCAGGCACGGAATCATATAAATCAACCTTTGTAAGTTGACCACTAAAGTAGTGCACCACAAGTGGTCAACTTACACAGGTTTCACCGTACTTCCTTCAATTCGTAAAATGAAGTAAAAAGGCAACCATTTTTCTAAGATATCCTCTAAAATCCGATACTTCAAAATTCTTCAAACCTCAAGTGAACAATTTTGTGGGACTTCCTCTTGCAAGAACCGTAAATATTGGCGATATTTTCCTCGATGCGGCAAAGATAATGCATTCTAACTGCATAATATGACTTTTTATCAACGGACAGTATTTTGAATGTTTCTCATTAAGCCAAAATGCACAACATGCATTAATCATTATATTGCGTTGTTTTTATGCACTCGCTTAAAGTAAATATGCCGTAGGATGCAAAAGTTCTCAATAGTTCTCCACCAAGTCGAATAATTCTCAAAAATATGCTTTAAAATGCATCTTTCAAAAATTTTAGCAGAAATCTTAAGATTTTGAGGAAGTATATCGAAAAATGGTGTATTTCTGCGCCTTTTTTTCCTGCACTTGCCATCGTTAAGTAATCGAAGCATGAAAATCCATTCTCTAAAATTTTGATCCTTATCTATTTTAAAATTGTAAAGAAAGTTGACTTGTCTTTCTCTACATCGAAGAGCTTATTTTCCCCTTCCCCCTGTTTTATTTCTTTCTTTTTGGTAAATAAAGAATTTTTGAATAACTATGGTTTTAGAAAGAGATCTTCAGCTATCCCAAAAGTGTTTCTTTTATATTGTAAAGGCATCAATCATTACTTCACTTTTGTCGAGGAATTTTACTGCATTTTTACTTATTTAATATATATTTTAGTTGTTTTATTTATGATAATAGGCCCCCCTTTCGATGAAAACTACGTTTAGTTTTTATGATCGGCTATTGAGTTGTAAGGTTTTTTTGTTAAAAATGTCATGATCACTAAATTATTGTACTACTTTATGTGTAAAAAAATCTTGTAATCAATTCATTTCACCAATTTCGATTAAGAGCTACTCTGGAAGGTGGACTAAAATGATAGGAATAAAAATCAATTGTTTTAAAAAATAATTTCCACTTTGATTAAAAATTTGAAAATTCGTATCGTTTAAATTTTTTAAAGTTTAGATGCAAAATTCGTCTTTACTTCATAAATCAATATATATTCTGATTTCAAAATAATTTCAGTTGTAATTTAATTTTAAAATAACTGTTTTTCAGGCGTTCGTATTATCACCTCAAAAGGACACCAAGCGACACTTAAATGTGATTTAAAAAAAAAGGAAATTTAAAAACACAAGAAATGGATATTTTTAGTGCTTTGATGTTTTGCTTCGTCTTCAGAACATTTGCACTTCTATATCGAGTATGTCTCGGCATGAGGTTAATATATTGCGCCTCATTTGCCTTGGAACATGTAATGAACACGTTAGTTAACCTCATTTCAGTTTTGCAGCTCTAGAAAGAAATTAAAGATTGTGCGGTTTTCCAAAGAAAAAAATTCCGGAGGAAGAAGGAATTCTTTTTTCTTTTGTGAAACATGCAAAAAGAAAACTGAGACGATATCCTGGAAATTGTTTCAAAAAAATGTCATGCACAATTACAAAATGAAACAATAGTGTAAACAAAACTGACATTTAATTGACTTTTTTTATTTATTTAAACTGCCGCATTTGATAGTGGACGGAAACTTTAAATAAAACTCCTAATACCGTTGAGATTTGCAGAGAATAAAACTGAAATCTAGTACTAATTGCAAAGAGTTAAAAATGCATCGACTAAAAAGCTACATGAAACAAGTCTCTTACCTTTGATCAATCAAATTCCCTCTAAAGCAATTGGTTTAGAGAATCCAGACTTTAGTTCAGTGTAGGTCAGACCTTTGACTCTTATAGGGCTATCAAGTTGAGCGTCCACTCAACGGATGATTTCATGTCAAAATTAATGCGCATTACGCCACTCTTGTCTTTTTGGCCATACGAACTGGTGTGAAATTTATGTACAATGTCCAGTCTACATTGATTAAGTGCTTTTAGACCCACAGAAGTACAACAGCTTCTAAAATGTCCACCTGCTACACTTTTTGATTCATTTTACGGTCTTCGTCCACAAAAAAAAAACCAAAGATTATTTGTTACTTGTGCTGATTCCGTTACAGACCAAGCCTGACTTCAGATTTTGGCAATGCTTAACATTTTTTAAGGTGCATAGAGTGTCTACAGAACAAATCTTATCGTTCTGGGAATTATGATTTGGTTGAACGTAAATCCGTGAAAGGTATCTCTTCCAGAGCAGACTTGCGGCCCGTTTCAAATGTTTCTGTCGTCTTTGGATTCATACGAATTTGTTTTCTTCAGCAAAAGACTGAACGTTTCGGAGCTCGTAAATATTCTGTCCAAGCTCTGTTTTTGCCCTTAGTCGCACTTATCGGTCAAAAAATCTCCGTCTCCCGAACGACTTCTCTCTTGAAACCCAAGGATTTCACTGAACTGACTTTTGGATGAGCCAACGATTAACAGAAATGTTCACTGCTCATTTTTGTACACTTCTAGGACGTCGACTATCATTTCGAAGCTACTTGAAGCAGCATATGATATCAAATAATGTTTGCCGGGGCACAACAAGCAAACGAACTGTCGTTCTCCTCGGTGAAACAACTTTAAAATAGCAAGTCTTCTGCTTAAAAATGTTTAAAAAAAAAAAAAAAAAAAAAAAAAAAAAAACGAAAAACAATACATAAAGTAGGAGATATACTTTAAATTATTTTCTAATAAAGTGAGAGACAAAAATAAATAAACACACTTTTTAAAGATAAATTAGTTTATTACCATTCGATGGTGCAAACTTTGTCCGAGTCTTTTTTTTTTTTTTTGCCGCAACCTGTATTATTTTTAATAAGTAATTGATGAACTTTTGATACAGGTAAGATAAGGTTTTTCACAGATTCAATATTCTTTACATGTGCTGGTTTTAAAAAACATCAAATCATTCAAGTATTTTTCAAAAAATTGAACTATTTATAAATTAGGAATTATTTCCTTATGAAAAAAAATAAGAGAACGTAATTTAGTAGCATTTTTTTGCAAACCATTTCGATTTTTAAACCACAATTTTAAATCTACAAGTTATTTATAGATCCTCTCACTGATAAAGAAAGCTCATTATTATTATTTTTTACATCAAATTCAGACATAATTCGCTTTTATTGTGATCCTTATGTCAAAAAGTTTTTTTACAACTTTAATGCATTTCTAAGTGGACACTTTCGCAGTTCTGGGAGCATTTAGATGATTTTCAACTTCACTCCAAGCACTAGTGTAGTTAGATGTTACCTTCTGGAAGGGAGGGGGGGGGTCACAACAGTTCTGAAATGGATATAAACTGCTATATTAGTATTATCAATGTGTGATAAACTTATTGTTTCTGGGAGTTG
This sequence comes from Uloborus diversus, assembly GCF_026930045.1. Taxonomy (NCBI): domain Eukaryota; kingdom Metazoa; phylum Arthropoda; class Arachnida; order Araneae; family Uloboridae; genus Uloborus; species Uloborus diversus. The sequence goes on along the minus strand of NC_072731.1, from coordinate 22,735,451 downwards.
ACCCTCAACCCCCTCCCCCCCCCCGTGGTGCACACTAAGGAGTTTTTTGCTTTATAGACGAAATTTTCAGTTTTCGATTCTCTTGTCACAAACACGCCTATAGCTAACGTTGAACTAATGGGAGAAAATGATGAGGTAAGGATCAAAATAAAAAAGGTATATGGATAAGTCTTTAGCATTTTTTAAAAAATACAAATTCTTTATAAGTGCAAGACTTGATAGACCTGTACATTAATATACAAGTATTTTTATCTACGAGTAAGCGAAAGAAAAATGACGTAATTTACAAAAAGAATAATTGATCAGGATCTAATAAATACTCCCGCAATAAAAGTTATCTGTATATTATAACTTATAACCAATCCATTCACTCCTAAATAATAACAATAAAAGAATTTAAGTGAGATCTCGGAGGAAAATTAATACCCATACCAAGAGGGGAAGATTATGCTTTCAAGGCAGAAATGATATCAGAATAATTCCTTTCAGTAATTAATCAGCTTCTGATTTTCTCAAATCGTTTGCTTCCCATCAAATTATATTCCCTAAACTCATTTCATATTTTAAATTAAATCACAACTTAGTTAAGATTTTTTTTCGGAATTTAATTGAAAGAAATTTTGACGCTTTCGAATATTCAATTCACTTAGAATAGTTAAATTAATATTAAGCGGAAATAAAAATGGGCTCTTGTTTCAGTTTTCATCCCCAGAAGAATTACTTTCTTCGCTTTCGTGATCAAGTTTTGAATATCTGTTTAGTTTTCAAAATCAAAATTTTGAATAACATTAAAACTTAAAAATTTAACTAATGATAAGAGTAATAAAATTCAGGCTTAAATATGAAAACGCCAGAAATAGTGCTTACATTCCTATTTAACGATCAGTAAATTGCTATTAAATAAGCTTTTAAACAAATTCCATAGCATATTAAATAATCTAACGAATGCTATTGAAAAATATGCTTTCTCATTTTTGGGATAAAATTCACAATAAAATTAATTTAAAAATGGGGTCGTTTCCAAAACTTTAAAAGTATTTTTTTCTGAAAGAGCATGCTTAAAAACATAGGATCTGACCATTTTTTAAATAATTTGACTAAGTTTAATATTTAAAAAAAAATGCTTTAATCGGTGCGCTTTCATTGTTTAACGCTTCTGCCGATGACATCACAAATGATGAACTGCCATTCACTGTTGGCCATTCAGAAGAGCACAATATTTAATTCGCATCTTACTCATGTGTATTGGCAACGATATGGTTGATAGCAAGCGTAAAGGCAATTTTTAATTCGCTGCTTGATTATCATAACGTGGAAACGCAGTGAAAAATGTGACAAAGGGCTTGATTTTTGACGTCATAAAGGCCACTCCTTGTTTGAAAGATTGGAAATTTTAAAAAATTAATTAAAAAATAACTGTTGGGAAAATGAACGTATTTTCTGGGTCCCTGTTTTTTTTTTTCCCCTTTTCTATCAATTTCTGTGACTAAAAGTAGTACTTTTGACTGAAGGAAACAACCCCATTTTAAAATATATTCTTGCTTTTATTATTGATCTTATTTTAACAATGGTTGCGCATTTGGAACTGTTTCTGAACTCCATGTAGACAAATAGATAAGATAAACTTTGTTAAAGAGTACGCGATGCACAACCAAAATTTAGTAATAGGGTTAGCTGAGAGAAATATATATATATATATATATATATATATATATATATATATATATATATATATATATATATATATATATATATATATATATATATATATATATATATATATATATATATATATATATATATCTGACAATGGTATGTAGTTCAAGAGAGATTAACAATTCACAAAAGGAAAAGTTATTTTTTCATCATTTCCTTCCATGAAGTGCACTTTTCTATTCAATACTTAAACCTGCGCTATTTAAACCCATGCATGTATAACCTTTTTTTGTCACAATTTCTGTAAATTGTTAAATGTTTTCCTTTTTGCAAGCGGTGCAGCGCTGAGATTTACATCCATTTGAATCGAACGTGCCAGACAATATTATCTTTTCTAATTCGCCAAGTACATAGCTAGAAAGCGAAACGTTTTATCTGTTAACTCGGTTTTTCTTCTTTGAGTCGCCAAGAAACTTCGCCAGGAAACTTTGCAAACAAGTGTACATTTTAACTTTTCTGAGTTGCTTCTAATGTAAAATTTTGAAAGCTCTTAATAGGTACGCCATGTTCAATTGTAAGAATTAGATTATTTACTTGAAAATTTACATCGATGTGTATTAATTTTCATTCTGGAGAAAAACAATTTTGTTCACGAACTCTTATAACACTGGGTTCATTGTCTTCTTATTTAATCGGCACAGACACCGCTATAATCTAAATTGCTTTCCTATGCATTAAACCTTGGCCCATTAATAAGACGTTTGCTGCTTCTTTTCCCCACCATATTTTATTTTAGTAAGTATGTGGCAAAGAAATAAGGGAGAAAAAGGAGCTTTTGAAGTCGCTTCTATTCAGTACATGGAATACCTTTAATTATTTGTTTGCCATATACTTGTCACTTTGATTTACGCTGCGCACTCCAATTTAGACTTTTTCTACTTTTTAACCTTAATTCAATGAAAAAAAAAAAAAAAAAAAAACTTACAGAAAAGATCTTTTATTAATGATAATGTTAAAAAAAAGTTTATTAATGCATTTTGACTGTAATTATTTTGTAAAAAAAATACTTTCAAAGTTTCTACTTTTTCAACTTATTAATAAAATAAAAATGATACAATCACTGAAAAAATATTCGTTGATTATAGTTGAAAGAAAATTATTCAAATTTTTATTTTGGATTTAATTTAATATAAACTAAGTATGTTTTTTTTAATTAAAACTTTTCTTTTCGTATGTCTTAGCTTTACTTTCTTGTTTTACTGAACCTTTAAATAAAAAAAGAGGCGTTTTTTCTCTAAAGATTAAAATATAAAAATGCGTTAAAAATGTTGAACTATATCATCACGTTTATCCTAAATATAATAATATTTCAATTTAAGCAAAAAATATTTTTTTTTTCAATTAAATCAAAACAATAGAATATTGCAAATGAAACTCTTCTTCGCAATTTCACCTTTTCTAGCATTTTAAGCTCATTACGTCGTTTTTTTTTATTTCCAGATTTTTTTTTGCACCAGAGAAGAAAGTAAGAGAGTAAGTAATTTCGTTTGCATAAAATTTCGATTATGGTAATGATTAAAGGCTGATACACACGCTGACGAAAAATGTTAAAAAGTAACTAAAGTGCTTCACAAGTAACTAAAAAAATGTTTCATACATTTTTTTTTTTTAATTTTCTAAATGCAAAATTCACAAAGTAAGGGAATGCGCGACCAAGTGAAATAGTTAAGATGACTGAGCTTTTTCAAAATGAACAAATTGAAAATTTGTTTTGAAAATTACAGTACATAAAAAAATTGTAATTCATAATAAAACTTCCAATTGAAACATTATTTTTAATCTTTCGCAGTAAATTTGCGCCTTCAAAAAGAGAGTGGAAAAATTTCCCCCTTTTGCCCATGGGGCAAAGTAAAAAATAAAATATTTCTCGAATTTTCTTTATCTGATTATTAAAAATATTTTTTAACAAATGAATCAGTATATAAAAGATTGAATGAATAAATGGAAAGAAAAATGAAGCATCAAACGAATAATTAAGTTAAAAAATTATATTAAAAAATATGACGAAAAAATAGTAAGTAAAAAAGCGAATGAATAAATAAAAAATTGAATTGTTCTATGAAGTAATGTAAATGAATCTATATTAAGTGAAGCAAAGAATATATATATGCTTACGTCGGATCTCGCATTTTTGGGATACTTGGGCACCCGAGAAGGAACGTGGGGGGGGGGGGGGGGGGAGGGTTCGAAAGCCAAAAAAATTCCCGAACTGTTCGAATTCTAATTTTATTGCACAAAAGTGGCATTAAATGGCTCTTTGTGTACCCAGAATAATTATCCGATCGGTTCAAGTTTAGCGCCATTCGAAAGCCCGCGAAAAATACCCCTGAAACTGAATTATTTCCTTCGAATTTCTGAAAAAAAAAACAAGGCTGTTAAATCACCGGGAAAAAAGTTAAAAGTATTTTTAAGCCTAATATGGAACAGCATTTTCATATCGGAAAATTGTCGTTTGTTTGGGTAATCTCATTTTAAATTAGCGTAAATAAAACCATTCAGAAGGTTGCCCTTTTTTTTTTTTCTCGACTGTGACAAAATGAAATTTTATTTTTGTTTCAAGGTGAAAATTTACCTTTTTAATTATTATTTGGCGATTTATCTTTTTTCTTTTTTCTTTTAGGATTTCAGGTGGATTTAAGGAGGGTTGCGTTTAATTTATTCCGGATATTATTGATTTGCCGTTTTATTTCTTTAAGAATGATTATTTTGGCGGAAATTTTACATTTTTTTTTCTTCCTATAATTGAAGCATGATTGGTAATCACGAGTCACTTGACATTTTTGTTTTCGAGGCTGACCGTGCAAAGTCGGAAAATGCTGCTAGTTAATTAATAAATGAATACGTAAGTAATTTCGTAAATAAGTGAGTGAGTAAACGAAATCAAATAATTCACATTGCCCCACATGTATTTGACTCATTGTAAGAAATATTTAAAGTACAAATATGCTGAATATTAATTTAATGATTATTGCACCGAACATTAGAAGGTCTCAATTATCACTTAAAATGTTAAAAAAATATCTTTATTAATTTACAATAACAAAAGTAATGTTTGACTTACAACAAAATATTACAATACGAGTATCAATTTTTGAAAATTGCCTGTATTATCATATGCTTTAATCTTCAGTTGCATTTTATTCATGACTGGAATAGACTTCATGTGCTACTGCATAATTAAAATATTTAAAGATAGATGGCGCTAAAAGCAGAGTCAATATTTGACCATTTCACTCTGTCCCGCTATTTCCCTCTGCCCCTCATTCCCCTATACATAAAAAATATCAGAACAAAATATAAAATTACAGATATGGATAAAAAATAAAGTTTAACTGATTATTTTTAAGATATGAATGAAATCGCAGTAAAAAAAGATGATTTGCCGATTATTTCTCAATTTATCCAAGTCCTCTTTCCTCCGTACCCGTATTACTCTATCATTTTCACTTTTTCGAAGAAAGACCTTCCCTCTTTCTATCCAAACAAATTTATGAATCATTTTCACTCTTGAATTTTCTGCCTATGTAATGTAAGTCCTATATAGTTACCTTCCTTGAAACATGTTCATTGATGAAAATCTTTTGTTCTTCAAATTTATTGTTAATCATGGTCGCAGTTAAATTTTTCTTCTCTTTGGTTGTTCTGAGCCATTTATTACGTGTGAGAATATCCTTAACTTTCACTATGATAGCTTTTATTTTATTTTTACTCTGCGTTGGATCTCAGTGCATATTAATTATTTCACCTTTTTCTTCTAGATGCAACTCAGTGGCCATCTTTCCAATTATATCATTCAGATTCTCTCATTTTTCCTCAGGATAGTTGTTAATTTCAATGTTGTTTTCTTGTTTCAATGTTACTTTCAGTAGTCTGTAGGGATCAACAGTTTTCGCCACGGGTTAACCTGCTGTTTTCCATAAGAGCGATTTCACGTTTGGTATGATCATTCACTACTTGTAAGACTTTAATTGTGTCCTTTATCTGTTTAAAGCCATCGTCCATACTCCGTTAAGTTAGGCCAACACCCTAATTTTCTATAAAAAAAAATCGATTTTGAGATTTTGAAACTAATAGTGAGCCCCAATGTTCTTCTTTCAAATAAAATTTTTTCCAAATCGATGAACTATTGAGAAAACTGAAATTTACTTTTTCTGTCGTGGTTTTATCATAACCACGTTCTCAATTTTTTTTTTTTTTTTTTTTTGAGGCACTAGTGGAAAAGTATTACTTCTAAAGATTTTAACCTTTACAAAAATAGTAATTAAACTTATTACTGTGATATAAACCTCGAAAAGGTAATGTACAAGCAGTATGTGAGTTTGGAATAATGATCAGTTCAACTTAGGGGGCAAAAAGGATATTTTTCGCAATAAAATTTCAAACATTAACCCTTAAAACCTGTTTTTAGTTAATTAGTTCCAAATAGAAGGGTCATATCACTCTCTGGTATCTAAAAAACAGATAGACCCGAAATTTTTCAAACATTATGAAAATAGTAGTTATTTGCGAAAAATATGTTTTTTTTTTCATTGAAAAAAACCTATTGAATTTTTTTCAACAAATAAGTAGTCAAAATGTGTTGTTTATGTCATATTTAATAATCGTATTAAGTTTAAGAAATTTGTACTGAATATTTAAGAAAAAAACAATTCAGGGTACCTTAATTCAATATTACGTTCAATGTTTAACTATATCTTCTACTAGCTTTGCAATTATACCTTTAATGAAGTTCCTAATTCATATTTCACTATATCAATAAAACCTCAATATCCTTGAAAATGTGTAAATAGCAGTCTTCGAGAGATTATGTATTTCCATGCATGCTTCAAAGACTAAACTAACTACCTACTCCATAATTTGATATTTGTTAGCACATGGCAGATTTTTTTTAAATCTAATAGGACTATAGTGTTTGAACTGGTGTTATCAAAGCACATTGCACAAATATTGTCATATACACATTGCCATAGTTCTCAATGGCTGCATCATGAGCTTATCTGTTAAAAATATGGAATCTCAGGAACCATCTAAAGTTCCGAAATTCCTTTCCCAGCAATTTGGAAAATTATGAAGTTTCCCCCTTTTCAGCAAGATTATGGATTCATTTTTCATCACAATTACAACTAATTACATTTGCTTAATTTTTGGAGCCATGCTACACTAGTTTAATGGTTAAACTATTTGAAACAACAAATTGTAGCCTTAATAATTATAAACAAGCCTTCAATTTTATTCAAAGATATCCGTTTTTCTAATAAATAATGTTTAAAAAAGTTATTAAGACAGCACTGCTATGTTATTTATAATTTTTTTAATCTATATACTTTCAATCCATAAGCATGGAATTGCATTCAAGTTTTTCCTTATGTTAGTAGAACAACTCATACTTGTTATTCCTGTTTCACTGATTATTCAAGTGTCGCAGTCGTGTACAAAAATTAATCATTTGTGCACAAAATCAATCAATCAATCAACAGCGCTCAAACTAATAATTAGGACTTCGTTTGAAGTACTTGTAGTACTTCTTTTGTTGTATGTGGAACCTATATGCTTATGTCGTTATAAGTGTTGCGTTCATCGGCATTAAAGAGATTAAACTAATATTCACACTGGACAAGAAAGAAGCTCGATTGCACCCAATAATCGACTGGCGACAAACACAAATCAGCTCCAGTACCTTCTGAAGTCCTCCTGAATGTAAAGTTTTATTTTTATCCCTGCTTAATCTCTTGCGAAATTGTAATTAACAGTGCAGCGAAACCTCAGAAATACAAGCTAATTGCTGCTAAACTCTGCTCGGATTTCTGAAAAGTTCGGATTTACTGGGTAGTTTATTTTACTTCTTGTTATTGGCTTAATAGGCAATCTGAAAGTCTGATTTAATTTGATAATGAAGCAGTTTTACCCCTGATAAAGCTTGACTGCTTAGTATATCATCTACGTACTTGTAACAGTATTATAGTTGTAAGCATGTACAGTACTATGTAAAGAATTACAAAATGAGTATACGAGCGTTAATACACTCGTGGACAATTGCTTAAGGACAGATGGCAATAGCAGCTTTAGCAACCATAAAATGGAAAGCAAGGAAATATGGAAATTAGCGTAAGTTCAGGACACAGTAAGACGTGTTGTGAGTATGCAAATTTTATACTCACCACGTTGCTGGTCTCGTGATAACGCGGATAAGCTATATAAAGGATTGAGCGCGGGATGATTATTTTTCTTCCAAAGCCAAGTTTGACGAGAAAGAATCAATTGACGAACTTGCATTTTTTGGTATGTCTACCCGACATCCCTTAGATGATTTTATGGGTGGCCGTGTGGATGGCAACATCGAAGAAGGGCAGAAAAATTTAGATGTTGTTAGGGAGTTCGACGTCAGCCACAAGGTTATTTCTAGAGTTTAGAAATCATTTCAAACAAATGAAATGTGAAGCTAATGTCATTAAGGAGGTCGTGTACGCAATACGACGTCAGCAGAAGATTGTTACTTAATGCTAGAAAAAAAAAGGAACCAGCGCAACACAGCTACTGAGGTAGCAAAGCAGTTTCCTGTTGCTATTAGCAAGCAAATGTCCCGAAAAACTGTAGCCAGACGTTTGAATGCAGTAAGGCTATACGCCTGACAGCTTGTTTTTTACATCCCATTGTCCACCAGTCAGTGTTTTGCTCGTTTGTACTGATGTCCTCAGCATTGCATTTGGATAGAAGTCGACTGGGCTTGTGTACTGTTCTCAGACGAAAGCAGGTTCAGTCTGTCATTTACTTGTATATGACAATTAACCTGGCATGAGAGTGGTACCGCATACAAGCCGGCAGCAAACATAAAAGAAAAGGACTAGTATCCTACATGTTGTGTCATGGTATGGGTAGGATTATGATCAATGGCAGGAAGTAGCTCGTTGTGCTCCCAAACAAGACTATGACGGCTAGTGATACATTAATCTTATTCTACTGCCTCATGCTCATGTGTTCTGTGGTGCTGTGGGCGATAAATTCGTTTTCATGAATGGCAACGTAACATGTCATTAACAATCGCCGTCAAGGAGCATGTAGCTCACTCAAACTATTCAGCCCATCGGATGACCAGCACGTTCTATTAATCTGAACCATATTGTGAATGTTTGGGATGCTTTGGGGAGCAGTGTTGCTGGTCGTCAACGCCCTCCAATAAGCAAGGACACACTTATCTATGTCTGACAGAAGAATGGAATAAATTATCCCAACAGTTGCTGGATAATGTTATGTAAAGCATCACATGACGTGTGAAAGCTTGCATCGCACTCCATGGAAGCCATATCCAATATTGACGTCTTACGCCGGAACGCCTGGGGTAGGTAATGACATTTATTCACCAAAAAATGACCGTTTCGTCCTCTGAACACTTTTTAACGCCTTCTGTATGTCAGAGCACAATAAAATATCGTAATGGCAATGTTCTAGAGTTCTGGCAATATTTTATTTCACTTGGCATCGAATTACACTTACTTATTTACTCGCCACATAGCCCGTTGCAATCCGTCCTTAGCAATTGTCCACCAGTGTATATTGCAACTCCCTTCTCCTGCAATGTTCATTCGTCGTTACTGCAATATTGCATCATAAAGCCGATTTAGCTCGTTCTGTCAACGAAAGTGTTGGAAGTAATCGCTTTCTCTATTGGTTCAAAAGCAAGAAATGTGCTTATTCCTCATTAGAAGAGACTTTTGAAGCTTTCTACGGAGTTCGCGAAAACTCTTCTTTTATCCACCTTCGTTTCACTCATCGAGAGGCCACAATGCCAGTCATTGTTGTGTCCTAACCTGCTACGGTACTCACGAGGCTTTTTATTTAACAATTCCGTCGGGTTTAGGAGAAAGCTTATTGCTGTTTGGTAATAGTTCATTGGATACTGAAAAACCGGCCTTGTACTCTATTTAAAGAGCCACAGTTGTGTTTAAGACTTTTCTCTATGTCGTGCTGTATGTGTGTCCCCATGTTTCGTATTAAACGTGTTTATGTTCAGCTGTCTGAATATCTGCTTTACACAGCCTTTCAAAAGAAAGATTACTGAATTCAGTTTCACAAAATAGGGTTCAGAACTGTATTATACTATATTGCATTCAAATGTTTGCTAAAGTCTGCTGTCTTTAAAAAACTAAGCTTTAGAGTTTTAGTTACTAAAACTTCCGTTTTTTCTAAATAAAGTTTCAAGCCTTCACTTTACTAGTTGTTCGGACTTTCCGGAGTTGCGAATCTCCGGGGATGAGATTTACAAGCTTCTACTGCAGTCACAAATATTTAGAATATTAAACGTTTGACTGCGCCACCCTTCTTCATTTGATTGTTGCGAAAAAGGATTTCAGCATCTATTACTCTTTAGGACCACCGGTAAATTTCATCTGAATCCTTGCTTTTCTTTTTGGTATGTCATCACTTAAGCTCTGACGGTAGTAGTTTTCGGAATGAAATGTTACGTTCTTGAATGAGACGTTCAAAGCTAATTTAGATTTAGTCCAAATGAACTTGATCCAATTAAGCTCTGAATGCCTCAAAAAACAGTCACGCTTTACAAGAGAAACATTTATGCGGCCAGAACAAGGAAGTCATCTTTACGTAAGTTTCGAATAATTGATGAATTTCTAAATTCGGAAGTAGTTCCGGTTGTTGGACAATTTTCGTGCGCTCCTAATGGACAATGTACAGTCGAATCCCGTTAACTCGAATATTCCTTTACCTCGAAGTTTTCTTCTGGTCCCAAGTTCTTGAGACTCTTGCGGAAATTTCGCTTAACTCGAACTACCAATAACTCGAACGGTTTATCCGGTCTCTTGGGACTTCGAGTTATCGGGAGTTGACTGTATTTTAGAATTTTTTTCACAACATTTACATTCCGAAGATGAACTACAGTCTTAACTTCATTGGCAAAATTTTTGACTTGTGCCGCTATCATTCTAACCAGGGCTGCGGAGTCGGAGGAAAAATTGCCGACTCCGACTCCTGGATTTTGAGACCTCCGACTCCAACTCCGAGTCCGGCTTTTTTATCTTTTATTTATTTTTTTCCAAATCCCCCTTCCTCATGGGAAGGGGGGGGGGGAAATCCCTAAAGAGAGATTGAAATATTAATTCCTTTTTATGAAATTTTCGCGTTGTATTTTATTGTAAACCTAAGATATAGACAACGCTAGAAATTCGATTTGAAAATCAAGTTATCCAATAGTTGACATTTCTAAAGCAAGATTACTTTAAAATCCCATTTTTTTTTAAAAAATTGAATAAGATTAATTTCTTTCTCCCTTTAATGTTGAATTAACAGATGTTGATCAAATCCTGTGCTTTCAATTTTTGAAAGCTGTAACTTGAGGTTTTTTTTTGCTTAGTCAAAAAACTTTTCTTGACAGGGGGCGGTCCTCCCCCTTCCGGGTGATACCCATCAGGAGGGTATCACCTCAACTTAATCTCAGAGTTTATAAAAATTGAAATACTTTAATTCTGAAAAATTTCTTCAATAACATCCCACTAAATCTTAAATTTCATCTTAAAAATTTCAACGAGAATATTGCACTGTATTGCGGGGAAAGGTCGGGTACATGTACATCTGGAGCAAATTTGACCCAAAATGCGGCGGGTATACAGCTCTGTACGAATAGCTTTTACTATAGTTACATTTATTGGCAGCTTTTTATAATTAATCTTAATAAGAAGATTTTAGGATTAACTACAATTATTGAGTGTTGTAACCAAGAAATCATGTACTGATTTTATTTTGAACTTTTAGTGATAACCAAGCTTTCTTAGATAAAATCTTTAGATTAAAAAAAAAAAAAAACATTTATATTTTATCGGATCTTTTGGATTTGCGCTTTCGTGCCAAGCCAACACTTATTTGAATTTACCAAGAACCCTCAGAAGTTTCCTGACTTGCTCAAGCGATTCATACATTCCTTTTACTATTTTATAACTTAGATCGAGGTAAGAAATATAATATTATTTTTATTTAAAAGTGATTACTTAGGAAATGTTAGGCTCAAAACTGTTTGCTGGCAGTTGCTATCACTGAAATTAAGTTTAAAAATAAGCAAACTAAGAGACGGCGTAGGTAGCTGTTACAGAAAGTTCGATAAATAATGAAGTAGCATGTAATCAAATTAATAGGTAATCAGTTTTTTTAAAAAATGCAAGGAGAGTCAGTGATAATTAAAGAAATAAAAACAGTCGGAGTCGGCATGTTTTCGTCCGACTCCGACTCCTTTACTCCAAAATCAGTCCGAATCCGACTCCACAGCCCTGATTCTAACCCATCCATTTGATTGCTTCATCCATTGTGAAGCAGTCAGCTTTAAACACTAATCAGCATCAGAAAGTGGGGTAACAATGTAACATAAACTGCGTCAAAATCGCTACAGAAAAATACCTCCTCAAACATACTGACACATTTTTCGAAGTTAATATGAGTTCAGTACACCTTAAATCAACTTAAGTCACAGCAAAAAAAGAAGTAACCGATGTATTATATAAATTAGAACGTAAAAATAATAATACTTAATACATAATCAGGTCTCCGAAATTTTAATCGAAGTTTTGCTTTTTGCAGATCGTAATAAAACTTATTAGTGCTTTTAAAAATTCAGGCTAAAGTAATTGAGAAATTTTTCAATTACTGGAAAAAAAGAAAAAGGGAGACGAAAGAATAATCATGTCTCTTACTTTTCTTTGTTTATCCATACAATTAAGAAGAGACGTGACTAAATACTTTTTTGAAAGCAGGGATTTGCTTAAATAACCTTAATTACTAGACTTCCTTTCTTTCAAATACACACGAAATTATTGAAGCAATTAGTTCAGTCATAATCTTTGCATTTCGTTTAATTTTTCAAAGGTAAGTCAATTGCGTTTTCTTCAAAATTCAAAAGCTTCTAAACGATTTCGGTCCATTACACTAATTTGAAACTGGAACATCAGTAAAAAGGATAATACTTCGAGTTTTATGTCTGTAGCATAGTCAGTCTAAGTGCCCTAATTTAAATTTAATCAGTGTTTAACTTGCATTAACTTTGATATTTTAATTTCCATATTTTTTTTTGCCTTTGAGAATCAATTAGCAACAAACCAATAATAGTTGCTCCATTATTGCTTTTATAGTGGTAGCCAAAATTATAAGCACAAAAGATAAATCCCCAAAGACTGCATTATGCAAATTTTAAGACTGGAAACTAATGGCAAAAGAAACATTTTACCTAATTTTGTTTGAAATACATAGGAATTTCGTATTTATAGAATGAATTTTGAAAACCCTGTATTATGGACAAAATTATAAGGACACTTGAATTTGTGTTTTAAAAAGCAATATTTGCTTGTTTTTTGTTCTGCACATAACGATACATAACGATATAGTTGCTTAGAAAGCGACTGGGCGGCGTCTCGCTTGTGATCCTCGTCCTGTTGCTTCGACAGGTGAACTTTAGTTGCGTATACTAACAGTATGGAATACTCTTCCGCAAGCAGATATTCAAACTTTGTTTCAGTCCATGCCGAGTCGTTGTAGCAGCTCCTATTGCGCCGTGTGGTGGATACCCAAATTACTAATTTCTACCTCTTTTTATTGTTTGTTTGGTTTGAAAATGTAATCATTTATTCGTACCATTACCACTCAACTGTGTATTAAATTTCATTCAACTATGATGCTTTCTTCATGGGGTTGCAATTTTCACAAACAGGCGTGTATTTGGTTAATTATTCACTTATCAAGCATAAACATATGTGCAGGAAGCTATTTTGAAATTTTCAGTGAATTTAGATGTAAGTGAAGACAATATGTTTAAAATAATTTTTGTAGAGGAACACTGTGTAATTATTCAATGTGGACTACATGATCTATTACAATGTGTGTTGCATACGAAACCTTTTCCATTAATAAAAAAGGATGTTCAATTAAATGCTAAAAGTTTCTGTAAGTTCTAAGAACTGTATTCCTCTTTTTTTTTTCAACGAAAGAATAATAAATGTAAACATCCCTTGTTGCTGAAGTTCACATCAAAACTGAATTATCTTTTCTTTCTGTTATGCTCCACCATCTTACCAAATTTGTTTTGAATTCTACTACTAGCTCTTGAGGTATGGTAGTCATTAATCAACACCAATCAAAATGGGGTACATGTACCGAATTTCATATGACTCCATGCATCCCATTTTTAGACGGAGTGATCACAAAAATACACTGAGGTGACAAAAGTCATGGAAAAGTAGTAATATGAAAACATGAAGATGGTAAAAGGGTCACGTACAAAATGCATGTATGAGCAGTTCATTGGTAGGATGTTCATTTGTACTCAAATGTATCATGCAAAAAGGTTTCTAACCTGATTATGGCGCTATACCACGAGAATTGATACACTTTGAACCCAGATCGGTAGTTGAATTTGAAAGAGTAGAATATTCCATTTTGAAATTCGTAGACGGACTCAACATTTTGGGATTCCCAGTGTCAAATGAGTAGTGAAAACATTTAATGACCTCCCACGATGGACAACGCGGGGCCGACCACCTGCGTTGTACTGTATTCAGTACATATGTTGCTAATCAGAAGTTGAAAGTACGCTTTACTTAACTTTTCACCAGTTACTTTTGCGACATAGCAACCAGTTTTATGTGACAAAAAGCCATCAATATCAGTTACAAAACTTTCAAGCTGCTCGTAGTTGCGTGTTCTGCGCCCAAGTTTTTTTTTTTTGGGGACTGTTCCTAAGTCAGGCGCAAAAAATTCAAGAGCGTAGCGGGGGAGAAGACGCGCGTGGGAAGTTAAAAAAACATTAAAAAATAAAACGAAAGAAAGGAAATCTGTGACTTATTGTTTTCCCCACGTCTGCCACTTAACTATAAGATCTAGTTCAGCAGATGATGGTACACACTTCTCGAGTCTTTTATTACAAGAAAGAGATATACAAATACCTGAACAAGGATGTGTTATTAAAATCGATGAGTGGGGAAAATCTCTCAAATCAAAATGATTTGATCATCAATGTTTATCCAGAAATCGAGAATTTTCGCCAAAAAAAATTTACGTGGGTGACAAAGAGGGATATAGTTTCACCAAGAAATTGTTCTGTTGAACATATCAATTAACACGTATTAGAAAGAATATAAGATTATAAAGAATATTATATATATATATATATATATATATATATATATATATATATATATATATATATATATATATATATATATATATATATATATATGCACTGTAATTGATAGAGAGGAAGCTGTGAATCATCCACATGAACTTAATTTTCTTCATCCTTCAGACTCCTCCAGCTCGCTCTTTTAAAATTTATTTTTTTTTTATTTTTTTAAAGTGTTATTCCGACAAAAGTTGAAAGATCGTTTCTCGCTAAAGACTACGATAAGTAAGAATGAACTTTCTAGTAAAACTAACGGCTAATAAGATTAAAGTTGTTTTGGAAAACGTGTGAAATAAATAAATAGAAGAATTCCTCGGAGAACTATTTAAATGAAATTACAAGATCATAAAAGAAAAAGCAATTGTTTAGATAAGCAGAGTTGTTTATTAAAGTTTGTTCCGTAAAGTACTAAGAGCTCAGTAGCGTAAACATTTTTGTAGTTGCTTTCAAAATGAATACAAAAATAGATTACTAACAAAAAAAGACTGGGGATACTTAAACCCCACTTTAGTTTTCAATTTTTTTTTCTAGTGCAAATCATTAGTTTTTTTTTAATGCGTCAACAATTGTAATTGTTTCCTCTATCCGACAGTATTTTTTTCAGTTGAAATTAAAAGAGATAGTTTTGGTAAAAAAAATTTTTTTCAATATTTTTTATAAAGATATCACATATCCCCACATCAAGGGACACGTGATCTCACTGAGAAAATAAGTACACTTTTTATTAGATTAGCAATTTACTTGTGGATTTTACTTTTCTACATAATGTTTCCAAAAAAAAAATAATATTTCTAATTTTCTTTCTTAGATGATAATAATGTTAACACAAAAATAACATTGCTTTAAATTCAACTAGGAAATTTGTAGAAAAATGTACACAACGTTAATGAACTTAGATGCTTTTGATCAGTTACTTATTCTCCAATACAGTTGAGAAAAATATGTACAATTGTAAATATAAGGGGCATTCAAATGAAACCTGGTCATTAGTGTAAAATAACGGTAACGATTTTATTAACTCAAAAATAGTAGCCAAAACTGTTGTCAAATTTATCCTTTTACGACATATTCGTTCGATTCCATCTTTCTAGAAGCTAGTAGGCTGTAGTTCGATCCAGTTCTGGACCCAGTCACACACTTCGTCGCCCGTTGTGAATCAATGTCCTCTAATAGCTTGTTTCAAAGGTCCAAAAACATCTGACCTTTGAAACATCTGAAAGTCATAGGAAAGTCACACGGACACATTGAAGTCACACGCTGAAAGGTCTGAACTGTAGTGTGGATGTTCCAGTGTTTTCCACCGAAACTGCTGCAATATCGTCTTCACGGCCTGGACCGTATGTAGGCACCTTTGGATTACATGCCTGGCCATTTCGATAACACTGGGCATTGATGGGGATTCCCCGTTCCAGAAACTCTACAAGCAATGGGCCTTTGTTATCAGAAACAAGGACATGTTCCGTAGTGGACGATAACTTGTGTGACCACCTTCTCTTCGGTGTGGAACCACACTGTCGCTATGCAACATCAAACGTTGCGCATGCGTCAGTCTTTCTACCAATAGATGGTGCCTCCATGCACGCAGTTACGTGACACCCTGTAACTTCTGATGTGAAGTTTAACGCACTGACCGGGTTTCATTTGAATCAACGTTATAAAACTAATAATTCTTTTAAAAGTAGCGTAATGAAGCTAAAATCACAACAACTAATAAAAAAAATACGATGATAACTACAAAAAGCAACTTATTGCTTCTTGTCTTGCATTAAAAAAAATTACGAGTTTTTCAATCAAATTAATTTTTTTTAAAGAAGAAAAATTTAAGTAACTGTATACTTATGAAAAAGAAAAGAAAGCCCGTTTTCAAAACTTGGAAAGTCAAATGCAGACTTTACATTGGTTGTAGATATGGCATGTTAACATAATTCGGGTCAAGTATCCCTTGTCTCCCCTACAAATGAATTAATTAAAACGAAAATTCTTCCGATGTGTCACGAATATACATGCATCCAGAAGAAATTGAGCTACAATCACGAAGCTGAGTACGAACATAGTCTAGTAAAAGACCAGCAATTGATTTCAATTTCAACGCCAAAGCGCGCTAGGCACACATCAGTTTTAAAGCACGATTACGGCACTCGACGGCTATTCAAAAGAAGGTGTCGACTTGGGTGGACACTATTGTGACCTTAGACCACTGAGAGATAGACAAGCTATCCCATTCATTCACTATTGTATGCGCTGAAACAGCAGTAAAGTCAAATGACCCGGGAAAAACATCATATTATTTCGCCGTCGTGTATTACGTGGGTCGGTCACTGGTCCTTTGGGTTTCGGCGTTTTCTTCTTTTTCGATATTCTACGAGAGCGAAACTTTTAGAACCATTTTTTAAATCGTCATGACTCAACAACTTACTGTAGAAATTGAAAAAAAAAAAAAAAAACCACTTATCCAAGAATCAGTAAACTATGTACTTGCGGGTGACAGAAAACAAAATATATCAAAACGTTTTAGGCAGAAGGTAAAAAATTCAAACCGACGACTATTCAAATCCCTACGAGATTAAGTGCAAAAATGGGAAAGTGCTTCCGAGGAAGGACGCCGTCACGTGGTCTTCTCTCACTTTCCCCCGCGAAGATTCAAGCGTCAACAAACACATCCACTTGCTGTATCTATGTGTTAATGATCTAAGGTTGTGACAATGATGACATTGAAACGTGACCGACGGAAGTACTAACAGCTCCTAGACTTTGAGGAAGGACATACAATAGGTCTCAGATAAGCAGGTTGATCACATATGAGTATCTGTTGCCATCATGGCAAGAGCGATATTGTAGTCGCTCGGCGTTGGTGACAGCAAATCATGGAAGGTGTAGACCACGGGTTGACCCATCACTTAGATCCTTTAGTTTCGCCGCCTCTCTGCTGAAACTGGGAGAAAACGACGGTCTCTGACGTCATTCTCGAAGTCGTAGAACGTATACAGCTTAATATTAATCACCTATTTCTATTCTATTCTAGAGTCACAACTGACTTCAACTGTATTTATGTCGAGGACTGCATACTAAGTGCCTTGCCTCCATTATTTTATATACCGATAGATGGCAGCACCATCACCGGATCGAACAGTTAGTGAGAATTTTGAACTAGTCCAGGAGCTATAGTCACCTATTTAATTTGATTTTTTCTGCTAGTGCTATTTATCGCGTGGGCTCTCCAGACTCGTGCCCTGGGCTTTTATAAATTTATTTCTAACTTTTGAAAGCACCATTAAATTCACCGACAAGTGACAGTTCTTCAGTAATGTTTTTTTTTTTTTAATGAAAAGGTTTCAAATTGGATGATATTTTTTTAATGTTTGAATGTTTCAAAATATAGTGGTAAATAAGGAAATTAAAATTTCGCCTTTGACTTTTTATAACAATGAAAACGTGTTTTTTATTCAGAACGACGCCAAAAGTAATTAAAAAAATTTTGGTATTAGACATTAATCGCCACTTCCACATGCTTCATATTCGCAGTATGGCAATTTCCATAAACTTTTCGTGCGGAAGAAAAAAAAGGTAAAAACCTGGCAATAATAATTTTTAAAAATACACCAGTTGGGTGATAACGTATTAATTCCGTACCGTGTAACGGCAATCGCCTGCTGCTTGTGATAAACCTGTGAGTGGGCAGACTTTAGTTGCAGAAAATTGCTGAAACTAAAGTTGCACCGTGTAATAAAAGCATTAAATTTCCTCGGCGTCGCTCATCTTTACTAATAATAAAGCTGAAAGTCTCTCTGTCAGGATCTCTGTGACGCGCATAGCGCCTAGACCGTTCGGCCGATTTTCATGAAATTTGGCACAAAGTTAGTTTGTAGCATGGGGGTGTGCACCTCGCAGCGATTTTTCGAAAATTCGACGTGGTTCGTTTTCTATTCCAATTTTAAGAACAAAATTATCATAAGATGGACGAGTAAATTACGAAATTATCATAACGTGGAACCGTAACATGGGCGCAAGCCAGTTGGCGAGAAAATTCACCATACATTATTTGTAAATATATAGGCGAACCAAAGTACCTTTTTATTTTCTATTACAAGCAAAGCCGTGCGGGTACCACTATGTTACTTAAAGCTGCTCAGAATTACGCAAAAAAATATTCAATTCAAAAAAAAGTAATAAAGAGTCCTGGCCAAGATATTTCCAGCAAAGAATTGTTTGTTAGTATGGGGTTTTCAACTCAAACGTTATTAGGTGAGAGAGGGCAGACAGACCGATGAATACACACATAATCAAAATAATGCTATCAATTTGTTTTCTTACTTGTTTAATCATTTAATAAATTTTACTTTTATTGTTGTTTTGAATTACATTTATGATTAAGCATCGTTTCAAGTTATTTATCGTTTTAAAAAGATTTAAGTAGGTTTTTAAGAAATGCCTTTTTCAGATATCTCTGTGGTATTTTTTTCCTTAAAATTACTAAGTTTTTTGAAAAAAAAATGTGTTTGCCAAAACATAGTCATCAAAACGATAGGTGCTCACCATTGTATGACGGAAATCTTATTTGAAACGAAAATCAGAACTTTCAGCATCTTACTTTCACAAATATTATTGCTAAAAAAAATTCTGAAAGCAAGCATGCAAAGACTAAAATATACAAAGAAAGAAACCTTTTAAGGAGGGAAAAATATTTCTGCACCGGCTCAACTTCAAAGCAACTTCAATTTCCGGAGAGACACAAAAGTTCTATTTTATTATATTTTCACTAAAGTTTCTGTGTAATTTAGCATTTCTTACATGACAGGCATAAAAAAGAGAGTGTTTATAAATCAATATACATATTTTCCTAAGTTCATTTTCTTTTTTATCAATTAAATAGCGTCAATATTTTGATACAGGTATGCAAAAGTTTTTTGTTTCATTGAAATGTAATGCTTCTTTGAGGAAAATTTCAGGATCCCTTATGAAATTTTTGAAAAAAAAAAATATTTTACCAAAACTATATGTTTAATTTCGACTAAAAAAATACTGTCAAGTATCCCCAGTCTCTCCTATAGCATGTTCTGTCAAGCTACACAGGTCTTGTTTGCTTAATCGGACCAGCCGGCTATTAGGACCAAAATGGTCCCATCCCAATGTGGTCGTGTTAAGCGAATCGACTGTATTTATATTTACAATGTGTTTAAACAACTACCTAATTTTTAGTCTAGTTTAATTGAGTTTGTTTCTACAGTAGCAAATTTCATAAAATATCTTACTGTGTTCAAATATTTTATGGATTTTCGGGAAAGCAACACTTATATTTACGAACATGTAAGAATTACTTTCAAAAATATCAATTTTGATCGTATGTTTTTGGCTCATAGAGTGTAGATTTTTCTCTCTAAACTTACCAAAACTTCAGAAAGCTTGAGAGTACACAATAAAAACATTGTACAAAATTTGGATTGAAAAAAATTGAAAATTTGGTAGAAAATGAACATTTAAAGCAATTAACTTCTGATTGTGCCTGCACAATAGACAGCATGATATAACCTTTCAAAGCTTCTTAGTGAAGTGGGTACTGCAATTCTGAGAAAAAAAATTCAGTTGAATATCTTTAAAATTTAGAAAAATTTCGGTGATCTAATGAGGTGTAATTCAATAATTCTTAGAAACGCGATAAATCATAAGGAATTGTTAACAAAAATTTTGTTTTTATAACAAATCATTCTGAACAAATTCAGGAAAGTATTTCCAACTCCCCATTGATAATTTACGATTTGTCGCCTATTACTGGAATTCGGCGTATTAGGTCGCCGAGATCTTCATGATGAAGTTTTCATGATATTCAACTGGATTTTTTATTAGTTGCCTACTGCCTGCTTTCAATGATCATACTTTATTTAATATTTAAAACCTTTAATTTCAAATTGTAGTATAATGTTTCTTTTGTAAACTCTCAAGTTTTCTAAAAGTTTGGTAATGTTTTGACGGAAAGTTGTGAGCCAAAAAACGTGAAAACAAAATATTAGTCTTAAAAGAAATGCCTACTAGCTTCATGAATATATGTCATAGTTTCACGAAATCCATAAAATTATTTTACATACAACTAAACTATTTTTTAAAATTTGCAGCTTATTCCCAGCTATTTACGATGAAAAATGATTGAAAAACTTTTTTTGTTTCTTCAATTTACTGTTGGTCTCAAAATGCATGGATAACATACTATTTTTAATGACATTTGTCAGCGGGAGCACATTTTTTATGTGATAAAGGGTACAGAACAATTAGTTCCTAATTTCTCTGGAATTTCTTTAAAATTTCTTTTTGAAACTGTCAATACTTTGGTTATTGGTTGTGTAGTGTATGTTTCACAACATTTTGCAAAAAAAAAAAAAAAAAATAAATAAATAAATAAATAAAAAACAAACTTACTAAAGCCATAATTAAAGAAGTGAAAATGAGAATGGGGTTGCTTCCTTCAGTCAAAAGTGCTACTTTTAGTTACTCAAGTTGATAAAATGAGCAAAATAAAAAAAAAAAAAACATGGATCCAGAAAATACTTTTATTTTCCCAACAGTTATTTTTTGATTATAATTTTTAAATGTCCAATTTTTTCAAACTAGGCGTGATCTTTATGATGTCACAAATGATGAACTTGGGTGCTCTGAATGCTTACGCTTGCTGTCTACTGCGTTTCCACGTTATGATAATTCGGAAGCAGATTAAATATTGCACTCTACGCTTGCTATCAACAATATTGTTGCCACTACATATAAGTAAAGAAGTGAATCAAATATTGCGCTCTGCGCTGATGGCATCAGTGAAGGGCAGTTCATCACTTGTGATGTCATATGCAGAAGCGTAAAAAATAAAATTGTTTCTGCACCACGATTTAAATATATTTTTAAAAATGGTAAACTTTCTCAAATTATTTTAAAAATGTGATCCACTGTTTTTAAGCATGATCATTCAGAAAAAAATACTTTAAAAGTTTCGGAAACGACCCCGTTACTGCATTTTTACTGGTATTTAAAAATATTTATGTATTCGAAAGAACTGTTTACACACTGTAACTATCTTTCCGTACTCAAAATTTCTAGCTAAGAATCAATCTCAGAAGTGTAATGCCATTAACGCAGAAAAGTCAGCCTGGACTAGATTCACTTACTTGCCTAATTATAACTGCAATTCAGGGAGCGTAAGTCAGCATAATATGCAAATTAGATGCGTAAGTGAAAATTAAATTACTGCAATTAGTGTCGCAACACCCCTCCAAGCATCTCAGTGTACAGGTAAGCGCTTCTGATTCCAATTACGTGGGAAATGGAAGTTTTGTTTAATAAATCGTACCCATTTTAAATGAGAGGCTCATTATTCCTCCGAATTACAGTTTACTCAGAGGCACAAAAAACACTCGAGAGCGATTGGATAAGTCCTTTCGAAGGAAAGTATTGCTTTTGAGTTTACTGTCCTTTGTATTAAGAAGACTTAAGAGTTTTAGTATTATTGCTGGGGTTAAGCATTAATTGAATGTGGTAGTTTACAAAA
Organism: Uloborus diversus; assembly: GCF_026930045.1. Lineage (NCBI taxonomy): Eukaryota > Metazoa > Arthropoda > Arachnida > Araneae > Uloboridae > Uloborus > Uloborus diversus. The sequence goes on along the minus strand of NC_072731.1, from coordinate 22,713,042 downwards.
TTTTAAAAGTATTTTTTTTTTTCTGAAGGAGCATGCTTAAAACATAGGATTTCATTTTTAAAATAATTTGACAAAGTTTATTATTTTAAAAAATACATATTTTAATCGTTGTGCAGATTCAATTTCATTGTTTACGCTTCTGCTGATGACATCGCAAATGATGAAATGCCATTCACCGTTGCCATTCACAGAGCGCAGTATTTTATTAGCTTCTGTACTCACATGTAGTGGCAACGATGGGATTGATAGCAAGCGCAAAATTAAATTCGCTTCTGAATTATCATGACCTGGAAACGCGGTAGACAACAAGCATAAGCATTCAGGGCGCCAGTGGACTGCGCTCCAAAGTACATAACTTGTGACGTCATAAAGACCACGCCTTGTTTGTAAAATCGGACATTTAAAAAAAAATGATTAAAAATTAAATGTTTGGAAATTGGAAATATTTTCTGGCTCCATGTTATTGTTTCTGTACGTTCTATTAACTTCAGTGACTAAAAGTAGTACTTTTAACTGAAAGAAACGACCCCACTACAATGCTACTAATAACGCGCAACGTTTTGTGGCTAAGATGATGTTTCTTAAAGGATTACCACATATCAGTCATGAATAAAATGTTTATTTATTTTTAAGGAGAGGGGGGGGGGACTGTAAAATCAATGGAAGAGGGTATTACGACTAGTAAATTTGTACATAGTTATAATTTAATTTTCAGAAACTTATATATGGTTCAAAAACAGTAGTATATGGTAAATTTTATTCAAACTGGATTGATTGATATGCGTTCTAGGGTGTATTGAAGAAAACCTTTTCTTTTTTTGAAAATTCAAAACGTTAAGTTGGTAACAAACTACTTCTGCAGTCCCGTATTTACCCAAAAAATATTTTTATTCAAATCAAAAAATATTTAGATATGCCGCACGAGACGTAAAGTTTGTAATTTTATTCAAAAAAAATCGATTTTTCTACCTATTTTTTAAATTACCGAAATGGCAAAAAAAAAAAGTTCACTGATTTAAACAATAAAATAGAGCGTTATTGTTAAAAAGAATATAAAATAAAATAAAATAAAAACTTTTCTTATGCAACAATAAAGGGTTCCTGTATTGTAGGCAAGTATAAGGATTTTTTAAAGTTAAAATTTAACTTTTCATTATGAACAAATTAATTACATTGAGAGGAATAAAAATGCTTTTGACATTATTCTTGCTGATTCTTATGTAAAATGACCACCTGAATACAAATATAAACTTCGTTTGCCCTCATCACTCACCACTTTTTGAAAATAGCACCCCACCCCCTATATTGTTCAGTTCTTAACAATTTCATTGTCAAGAGATATAGATGATATAGATTTTATAACTAATTACATAGTTTTGTTTCACAAAGGTCAAATTTTGTTTTCAAAAACAGCTAGCTAAAGATATATTTTAAAAGATATATTTAGGTACAGTTACATCTGAGCCTAATTTAACCCTGAGGATGGTTTTAGAAAATCGGTGTTCACCTACTGGACCAATTTCTAATATATCTATATTTACTAACATGTGGTAAACACCTGTCTTCATTTCCAGCAAAAAATGTTCAAAAACCCAATAATTTTATGTATATATATATATTTATACGCAAATAATTTTAAATTACAAAATCTTGAATTTGCTTGTATATTTATATAAAGGAAAGTCGTGTTACACCATTTATAACTCAAAGAACGACTGAACCAATTTGGCTGAAAATTGTTGGGGAGGTAGCTTAGAACCAGGAGACTGACATAGGATAATTTTTATCCCGCTCAACCGCGTTCCCGAAATATTTGTAATTACAAATTAAATATTTAATTAATTGTTTAGTTCTATGAATTTCTGATAGATGGCAGAGTAAGTTTACGTCTATGAAATTCCTAACAGATGACGGGGTAAGTTAACTCGAGAAGGCGCTGGTCGACAGTGTCGATAGCTGCGCTATTGTGAGACTATTGTGGTTAGGGATTGCAATACCGGACCAAAAATTCAATACCGGTATTCGATATTTTCAAAACGTGACCGGAATACCGGTATTAATACAGGCATTTGAAATTTCTCAAAAACTGCTTGAAAACATATTGTTTCGTTGCCACATTTTATAATGTTGTACAAAAAATTGTATTATTATGAAAACGTATTGCGAACAAATATAAAATGAAGGGACAAATGGCATAATTAAAAATCCAATACTAGTAAAAAACATATTGCAGCTATTGAATTGTCTCTAATACTGGAACTCATTTTAGTGCTCAAATTTGCTACAGTTGAAACTACTTTTTCTGAATTTACGCAGGTCGGTGGTACAGTTAACAATGCGTGATATACCTCCTTTAAATTAACTGCCTAAAAGTATCTTCAAAAAAAATCGGTCTGTTTCATGTAATTTTTGGATAAACCCATTTGTGTGTGTTTCTTTCGTACTGTGTGTATTTATATTATTTTTTTTTAATTTAGAGCTTTTCCTGAGAGACGATTCTTTTCTTATATTAACATAATTTTCTCTTGAACAGGAGGGATTTCTGCTTACTTTTTATTAGCCTTTTGGTTTGAAATTTACGATAAACTTGACTAAACTTGATCTTGTTGGTTTCTCTTATTCGTTTTAGCTTTCTTTTCAAAATTCTTTGCAATTATAATTACGTAAATATCTGAAAATATCTTCGTGGAACATATTTATGCTTTTCTTCTAAGCAAATTTTCAAGGCAATACATAATTTCTAAATATTATCTTGTCAAGTATACAGTCAAATCCAGTTACAACGCGATCCGACTTACGCGAAATGGCTATAACGCGATTTTTTCCCCCAGTAAAGAATTTTAGATCGCACGCGAATTCTCGCCCGCAACAGGAAAATTTTCGGAAGGAAATTGTGGTGTGTAAGTATCAGTTTTGTTATTCGCTAGTAAATTTATTTTTCGTGCCCTTTAGCATCACTGAGCGTGGAAATTCCCGCATCGTACTAGTCTGGATATCGCGTATACAATTACTCCTCAATTTCTTTTAATTTTTTTCATTCTAAATGCGAATGTTGATGAAATGTAATGACACTTAAGAGCGATGTTTCATCGAAAGTTTGTGAAGATGAAAGAAAAAAAAAGTTTCTGATAAGTAAAGAAATACTAAAGGTTATGTGCATGAACAACTATAAAATGCGTTGAAGGTAGCCCGACAACTAGGTATGAGTGAATCTTCCATATGTACAATTAAAAGTTAGGAAAAAGAAATCCGTAAAAGTTCAAAGCAATATCTAAGGAAAATGCAAAACTTATGAAAATAGAAGCTGCTCTTGTATTGTGAATTTAAGAAACCAGGAAGATGGGTGTTGCGTTGCCATAGATGGAAACGTTATATAAAAAAAAAATCTAGTGAAACAACTGTATTGTTTATTTAAAAGCGTATAAGAATAACGGTTTGAGGTCACGCAGCATAAATTATCACTATCTACACTTTTAAGCTACAGGTATCATTACTGGATCGACTATACATTACAACTATAGTGCATTTGTTTTTCTTACTACATACTGTACGTACCGTACTGGTTTACTTTATATCTTTCTTTTCCATTCATCATTGATTTTGTGCATCGCAGCAGTATTTTGGGTCGAATAAAACGTATTTTTTTTAAATACAAATTAAAATTCTGTTTTTTTTATGTATGTAACTCTAATGTAGAGTTGAGAAATGATCTTAAACAATTTTAAGTGGTGTTTACAAGTGTTTAAAATAATTGGGTATATTTATAAAAGTTTTTGCCTATACCCTTCGACACAACGCGAAATTTCTACTAACGCGAGGGGTCTTGGAACGCATCCCTCGCGTTAGTCGGGATTCAACTGTAAAGCCAAATAGCGAGACGGTACAACAAACCAATACTGGTGCCAACAAATTGCCATTTGTAATGCTAACAAGAAACAGTTTTTGTCAACATTTAGAGCAGTTGAGACAAATATTTAAGAAAAAAAAAAAACCTTAAATCATTCTTACAATTGATGGTTTGAATCAATTGTTCATCGGAACAAAGGGGGGGGGGGGGCATTCAAAATTACACTCGAAATTAATGTTCCCAAAAGGGAAAATGAGCAATCAGAGAAAGGGAAAAATAAATACATGGTGCACAAAATACTTTTGTTTAATGATATTCTATTAGTTCATTCTTTTGAAGTTAAATTTTTACATCAATAGATTGATTTCGGTTCTGTATCATGAGAAAATAAACGTACATTCAAAATATAAGTAGATATTTAATAAGTTAAATATTTTATAAGTTTTCTAGTTCAGACGAACTAGAAAAAAAATAGTAAGGAAACAATAAAAGAAATAGGACGGAGGACGGAGGAACTGACGAATTAGCTGTAACTATTGAAATTTTTCAATTCAAATATACCTTTTTGAGAGAAACTTAAGTTTTACCCGATTTTTTTTCTTATTAAAATCACTTTGTTTTCCTAAGACGCGTTTTTTTTTTCTCTTTAATAATAAAGAATATTTTTGAAAAACATTGAACTCATCATTCTGGAGGTGTATAAATTATAATACAAAATACTCACTGCAAGAACCGAAATGGGGAATAGCAAATTTCTTGCGCTTCGTATGCTCCACCTTTAAATTATTGACATACTACCGAAATATCATTCAGAGCTCCACATATGAAGAAAAATGTTAATTTATGCATGAATTAGCATCATGTGTTTTCAGTGTAAAATATTGCTCTTTTGAGTTACATGTTGAGACACAACAAGACAATATTTCGCCTTTTAGACAGGCAGCGGAGAGAATTGCTTGCTTTAATGAGCAGTATAATTTCACAATCTCTAGTAGATATAATGAAAAGTTCAATTATATTTTTTTTGGTTGGAGATTTTTTCCCACTCATTTGAAGCATTTTTGATTGGCAGAGCTCGACGCCTATTTCACTCTGGCGCCGTCGTGCGTCGCACGACCTTGCACATAGGGACGGCACGGCCCTGGGCTCTCTTGCTTACCGCCAAAAAGTTCTGAAAATTAACTGAAAAAAAAATAATAAAGACGTGCGAGAGCTGAGCTTCCGTGAGATCCCATGCGAATTAATTTCTGGCTGGGTACCTCACAACCTGGCAATAGAAGTGACGCGGCTCAAACATTTAAAAACAAACAAAAAAATAAAAATAAAATAAAATCTTAAGTAAATGCTATTTCTTGCCAGAAAACTCGTACCAGTTTTACATATTGGGTGCGTGGTGGCAAACGGGTATAAATAACTATGACGGATTATTTAAATTCCATAATTTGTTAGAAAAACGTTCGAAATGTAAGTATAAACCATTAATTTATACTGCAAAAGTCAACGAGTTAACATAACGAAAATAAGTTGAGAGTAGTCTAACTTTTGAAGCAAAATTAGCTAAAAGCAGTATGCTGCAGTGGCAACGTAGAGTACTGTATCTGCGGAAATGAGTTTTTGAGATATTTTACAAAATTCGTTTTGAATTCCACACTGAAAATGTTGGAGTTGGACGCTTTTTTTAATTCTTGATTTTTAGCGTAAATCAAATAAACAAAATAGATGAAAAAAATGCCAATAAATAAATAAATATTTTTAAAAAAAAATTGAAAAATTAAATGCACTTTACCTTCACACGGCATTAAAATGCAATAAAATTTTCTCCAAAGCAGTAGTGGTGGGTCAGGCTGAAAGTTCCGTTTTTCTAAGTAGCTCAAAATTTGTTATGGAAACTTACTACTATATTTACACAGGAATACATTTTTTTTTTCATAAAAAAGTGTTTAAAGTTTAATCGGTGCCCTATAGTAAGTGGAGTGTTCAGATCACGAATCTGTGCTTAGCTTTTTGCCAGCACGTTAGATTTTCAGGAAAAGTGTGTTTGAATTTTTCATGGGAACTGCCAAAAATACTGAGAGAATATTTATTAAAACTATATTGAATAGAAAATTACCCTGCAAAATTGAATGGTTCATAATAAATTTAAAAAAAAAACAAAGCTTCATAACCTACGTTAGACAATGTTTTTTTTGAATAAAATCGGTTTTTTTCGTTTTTCTTCATCGGTTTTTCGTTTGAATCACCTGATAATTGCTGAGGAGGAACGGGAATTCCTGGTCTATGAGTAGCAGACTGTAAATCATGATACTAAATTGTATGTTTTTTTTTCGAATTGAAACCCTTGATATCGCAGGAGCAAAAGTAACAGTTGTCTCTATGGTTTTTTGGATTTCTTCAAACCATAGGAATGCCAAAAGCTAAAGAGCTTCGTATACCTTTTTTGATTTTCTCATTAGCTCAACACACTGAAAGCACACTTTGTGTTAACCCAACGTTTGTCCTGATCACAAAACTTTACGCCGAAGTAAGCGTGATAAGCTTTCTTGATAAATTCTGTTTCGTTTCCTTGATACTTTGCTATATCGTTAACTCTCCACACACGTAATAAAATATATCAGGAATGTTTTTACGCTTTCTTGATGACATTAGGACGCATTAAATACTCAGAAAACCAAACACAACTCGATGCTCCAAACAACTGACGCTAATTATTTCGTAAACAACTGCCGATGCCGTCAAGTGGACTTTAACAGATGTCAAAAAGAAAAAGTGTTGCCACTGAAACGAAATAAACATTATATTATGATGAAATGTTTTTTTTATTCATGCATCAAGTATTTTAAAGAGATAATTTCAATGCAATTTATGAAATATCTATTAGGTACTTTTTTGCTCTAGTACAAAATATTTCAAAAGGTTTTTTAAATTTTCTGAAAAATCTTGAATTATATAATAAACTTCGGCTTCAGGTGTCATTCTATCTTTTTTGTTTTGTTTAATTTCTATTTTTTGGTATTTATACTGTCTCCTGTTCCACCGTGTTGCTTTTCTCGGATGATTTTTCATCCAGAAGCTCATACTTCTTTGCATTGAAAAAGGTGTTCCTTGCAGCACCAAAACATGTGTGTGTTTAAATTTGCATTTTTTGTGCTTCAAAATGTTGTATCACTGATTATTATATGACGATTAAGTTCTTTCTTAAATCATAACAGAAAAACATATTTGACTATAAATGATACGATACTTCGCTGACGATCCATAAACGAGGTTAATACAAATGATTACAATAATCTCCCGATTATCAGTGGGCTGATTTGATTACTTATATTTGTGTTGATGACTTACTGAATGTAGAATTTTTATTTTTGAAGCTAAACTTACACCTTCAAAAAGGAAAACTTTCACTTTTTTTTTTTTTTTGCATGGGGCAAAACGATTTTTTTCGAATTAAATAATTTTTCATTTGACTATCAAAAATATTTTTCACCAGATTAATGAACACATAAGCGAATAAATCAATAAATTACTCAATTGTTATAAAAGAAAAATAAATAAATAAAATAGAGAATAAATAAGAAAATAAATAATCGAATGAATCAGTGAATTTATGAATGAAAGTAAGTAAATGAGTGAATGAATGCGTAAATGATTTAATAAATGAAGGAATGAGTAAACAAAATGAACTATTTCACTTTGCCCAGCGTGCATTTGCTAAATTTCAAAATATAATTCAAGTAAAAACATGCATAATACTAATTAAAGCCTAATATTATGTAATTTCTCGTGGGTCACATTCGGAATACTTCAAATGCAATCTACAATCCTCATCATAGCGAATTCACTGATCGAGTGACGCTCTGACGTCATCAACAATGAAACTCGCGCCATAGCACGATAATTTGATAATATTTTTCGGTAATGGTTGACATGCAAGGAAATGCTTTATTATGACAAGGCTGAACTGCGTGTGATAACTTAACTGCTTTACTGGTAAGACTCATTTTAGGTGAATGAAGAAACGAAAAAGGAGTCAACAACGACGCTAGCTACTGGAGTTTAGAGTTAATCCGCTGGAGTTAGGGTTAAAATTTCAACTATCAAAATATCACTAAACATGCAATTACTTTGTTCAAATGCGGAAGCAATTTGCACCTGTCATACCTTGAAAGGCGATTTTCTAGTTACTTTTAAAGAGAATTCATATAAAAATAATCCATGCCAAATAAAAGAAAGCACTGCACTGGAGTGGATCTGAATCATTACTTAAAATGTGAATTGCAAAAACTTGATTGGTTTGAAAGACCTAAAAATATTTTTAAAAAACCGCAAATATTACAATGTGTATCAAATTTTGGAAATGACTTAAATATTGTTAAATTTTTGGAGTAGCAAAGCTGCGAAAATATTTTACCATTTCACTTTGCCCCACATTTCTCAACTTTAGTTTCATTTCAATTGTTTTAATGCAAACCAATCCATTTTTGATACTTTTCATAGTGTTCAATACATAAGAAATGTTTCGAACTTTCTTTTATACACTTAAATTTATTGATAACGACACATAAATGCAAAAGAACTTAAGAACCCAGTAAGATAAATAAGAAAAACGGAAAAGCATTAACAGCAGCAACATTTCAAAACTTAATTATATGAAGGATGCTCCCGAACCCTTTAAAAAGGATGAAACAGAGAGCAGCTGAAAATGGCACTCAAAGCAGCGAGTTTTCAAAATGTATTAAGAAACCCGAATTCTTTAGTTTGATTTTATAAGATTACTTTTAAAAAGCCAGTTATGTTACAGAAAATATTTTTTGCCCAAAGATATGAGCCGAGATTTGTCACAATGCCTTAAGTGTAGAACTCCTTAGATGTCACTTTATATTAAGTGGACTTTTTTTGTTTTTCAGGAATTATTTCCTTATTTTATGCTTGAGAATAAAAATGTAATGGATGAAGTGAAATAAATAAAAAGTCAGATAATAAAATGTATTGCAAAGGAATGTCATTACTAATTAATAAATATATAAAGTTATTTGTCATTTGCTTGCTTTTTTAATACGAAGTATTAAAAAATACTTTCAGTCATTGTGGTCGAAAGTTAACCCGTTCGGTTTGGTGTTTCTTTCTACGTCTTCGCCGTTCAGTCCCCAAACGTCATTTGAACGTAATTTTTGGAGGCACAGTGAAATCTACGTTCGGTTTACTTTAAAACAAACGTGTTAGGTTTTTACTAGGTTTTTACTCCCTAATAACAGATTCGCAATCGCTGATTGAAAACATTCCAGAGGTTAAAATTTTCAATCGTTGGCTGTCTGAATTATCTAAGTATCTATAAGGTGAGTTCGGATAAGTGCGTCTCCTGAAAATTTTGGGAATGCTGACCTGAAGAGACTTCTGCCATGCATTGAATATATTGGTAGAATATCTAGTTATAATACCTATAAGTAGAGATTGGTACTCATAGATGGAACACAATCAGTGATAATGTAAATGTCTAACACAGAACTCTAATGTGAAGATTGAGAAGGTTAGAGTTTCGTTTATTTTGTTGTCACATTTAACAACTATAGTCAGCAAGTGTAAGGTGTATTTTTTAGCAAGAAGTTACTACTAATATACATGGCGTGTTTTAATCAATAACTGTAACCAGACTTTGTTTATAAGAGGGGTCGCATTTTGTGCGTTCCATATTGTGGGGCAAGTGCGACCCCATGCAATTTGCCTTTAATTTTGCTTTTAATTTCTATTTTCAGTTCATTCTTTATTAACCCTTTTCAATAACTTCTACTAAATTCCAATTGTGCATTCAATTTGGAAAATGGGGAGAACCTATGCTCGAAAGAATGGACCGAGAGAAATCGTATTTGAAGGATAACCTGTAAGCAACGTTTGTCTTTGAAATCTGAAAACTTAGGGGTTAGGCGAGGTTGGATATTTTCGTTTAGTAGAGTTACTGCGCTTCTTCAATTAGTAGAAAGAATACAGAGAGTTTAAATGAAAGCAATGATTATGAGACTGAAATGAGTTTAAGAGCAATCAACGATAAAGCTTACTGGCTGAAGGAATCAGAAAATATGAAGAAATTATTATTATTATTTTTTTTTTTTTTTTGAAAATAACGAAAAGAGACTTGGACTATGTCTTCTGTAAATTAAGAAAATAAAAATATGTATAAGAGAGAGATCAAGTCAATCCTAAAAATCTTAATTATGAACAAAACCTTTACATATAGGTTTCTAACGGAAAATATACTTTAAAATGCATTAATACAGTGTAACAATCAGGCTCAATTCAATGTAAATATAAATGCTTGATAAAAACTGCCAAAAGTCGCACTTATCCTGCCACGAGGGGAAAGTGCGGCCCTTAGAAGAAGTGCCTTAAGAGAGATCTTAAAGCTTCTGCTTGTGGTTACTTGCCATAATATATGCTTGAAAACCTCAAGAACGAATCTGAAAATGAACCTTAAAAGAGCACCATCCTTCAGAAACTGATCTTTGAAAATTAGGATACGCACTAACCCGAGCTCACTTTACTATTAATTTTCTGTGCGCGTCTGTTTGCGTGCGTGTCTGTAACCCTATTTCCTCTGGACTGGCAATGTCTACCAGGTCAATACTGGCACCGTTGGATGCAGGACATATATAGGAAGACATTCTGCCCTGTCTCAACCCTCGAAACCTTAAGGGGCCGTGACATCCTGGGGTGAAAAGCATTAAAATCATTAATTAATGTAAACCAAAGCCGTTGCTTAACAGTAACCGTGATAAAGGAATTTATAATTAAAGGCACACCTTTTAGCATGAAATTAGTTAAAAACAATTATAATTTCCCTTCTGATTCGTAACTCCAGAGTTTTGAATACGCTACCTTGCGGTGATTAACACTACTATCCAAAAAGGTACATTCCACTCAACGTGTTTTCTTCGGGGTAAATCACAGGCTTCAGACAGTTTATGGTGTAATGTGATTTCGGGAGAATAAAAAAGAAGGCTTCCCACAAACACGATGAAAAATTACTGTCATTCACTAAGCGGCAAAGCAAGTAATAATTTACGGCATTTGTTTGCTTTACTTTTGTCATCCGCCATTATACAGTGGCTGCAGCGCCCCCTATAGTTTGTTGGAGTTGCGAATTAACTTGAAACAAGCTTTATCTGAAGCAAAATAATCAGGGATTTCTTGGGATATTTAATTCTAATTTGTGTGAGCATATTTTCGTCCTCATATTAGAAAATTTATGCAAAAATGTTGATTAAAATTCGAAAGGCAAAAAAGCGAAACACCCTAAAATGACTGCTAGCAAGCAAAAACTACTGCGACGATTTGGTTTTCTTATTCTTTAAACCTTGATTTCGAGCGTTCTAATCTGCTTAGAAAATTCAAAGTTCACATTTACATTGGTATGAGAACCAAAAAGAGAACTTCTTTCCCCCATTTTAAGAAATTCATTTTAAATTTTTCCTTTAAATTAAAAAAAAAATGTAGGATCCAAAAAAGTGCTTTTTTTTTTGCTTACCTAAGCCTAGTACAATGATAATTTATTTCGTTCTCCTCTTCCATAATTAGTACCGATTTTCATAACATTCAGTAGCACGGAAATCAAAACGAATACTATTATTGACGCAACTCTTTCGGCTCAGATCTTGAAATATTTTTGTTTCAAAAACTGAATCCTGATTTTTCCTAATCCTTAACGCATCATGAACTGATAATGACTTGTATCTGCTAGTATATCGCGTAAATATCGCATAACTATTGGTTCACGCATTACCAGGTTTTATCTCCAAGAGAAGCAACAACTGGTACGCTATTTAATATTATGTCTTAAAATGTGTCTGAAATTAATTCCAAAAAATGGAAAATAATTGAAGCGGAAGAAGCAGCACTTAGGTGGGGGAAAAAACATGATGCTGCCAGATGCTTGAGCAATCCAGGGCACGACCTTTTTCACTAAGAAGTTTAACAATAGAAGGCATTCTGAGGAAAAAAAATAATAAGACAAGAAGATTAAAAAGTTGACGACCCCCATTATCTTTTTCAAACTATTTCAACTCTAAATCTTAATTAAATGTCATATTTTGAAAGCAGTAAGGCAAACAAATTTACAGTTCTTGTTTGAGTTTTACGGACTAACTGTAACTGCAATTTAAAAAAAAAGAAAAGAAAAATAAAGAATAAGATAACAAAAATTGCTCTTAATGTGTATTCATCTTACAAAAGAATTTTTTGCATTTAGATCCAAGCTGAGTGTTTAAAACATTTGAAGATATAAATAAAGCAAAGAATTTTTTCCAAGAAATGTAAAAGATGTATCATTTCTAGTGTGCATTAAAACAGTCACGTCACACTTTTAATCGAACGAGGAAAAATCAGAGACCGAATGTTTTTTTTAAATCATTATTTCCAATTCAATGCACATCTTAAAAATAATTTTTCATTCAGAATTAAAAGTGAAAATGAATATAAAATAAATGGAAATAAAGGAAAGACAAAAGCAAAAATTCTAGTGTTTTTTGAGGCATGAATTTAAGAAATTAAAAAATTGTCTTCAAATTCTTATCTTTTAACAGAAAATAGAATGAAATCTTTGAGATAGAAAGTCATATTAAACACATTTTTTGAAAGTAGAAACTATAGCAGCTTAGGACATTTCTATCTGGACATTACTTTTTTCTTTATGAGGGAGGTATGAGGAGATTGTTTGGAGATATTTTAATCTTTTTTCAAGTTGATTATCTGTATTTATGAAAACATCGTTCATTTTTCTTTTAGCTTCAATTGCAACATCAATTGCATATGGTCTATTTGTGTAACATTCCAAATTATGGTCTAACAGAGGGTCTTTTTCTGCAACAACATGCGATTGTAAAAATCAGCTATTGTAAATACTGAAATTGGTTTGTAAATTAGATGTAGCGTGACTTGATTTCTTTAAAAAAATTTGCATGCAAAATATGTTTTGCAACATTTATGGAACGATTCGTGAATATTGTACAACAAACAATGACAAATCTTTCGCAAAAAAGTACACTCATGTTTGTGAAAATTGCAGTAACATGAAGGACTCATTAGAAATGAATAAAATTTATTACACATATCACTCATAGTGCTACAAATAAACGATCAAAATTACCAATCAATGAAATGAAAATAACAGACGTAAATTAATATCGAATGTAGCTTACCCCGCGCAGGTGTGAGAGCCTGTATACGTTTTGGCATCGAGTCATAGAGGTGCTGAATGTCACGATTGGGAATAGTATACCATATGGCTTTAATCTGAAGCCAAAGTTCATCTGTACTCACTGCCGGACGAGACACATGGGCGAGTCTCGGACCAACCGAGTCTGAGACAAACTCAATGGGGTCCTATCCGGAGAATGGGCAGGCCGAGGAAGTAGCGTAACCTGTCGTGCACCGAAGAACACTTGAACGTTACGTACGACATGTGGACGTGCATTTTCCTGCGGAAACACTGCAACAGGAATGCTCTGAAGAAAGTGTAGTACCTCCAGCGCCACAGCGTTCCTGAAGTAGCGCTCGCTCTTGCGTTTACCCGTAATTCAGATTAGACGGGATTGCCCTTGATATTCAATAAATATAATTCGCTCCAAACCATGACGCTTGGCGTTATGCCGGTACTACGTCGGATTACACACTTTGGGAGGTGACGTTTTCATGTGTAACATCTGACGCGTACATGTCCATCGCTATAGTGCAGATTAAATCTGGACTCATCCGAAAAGATGATATGTTGCTAGTCCGCACGCCATTGGGGTTGCTGGTGGACCCATTGAAGCCGTGAGCAACGATGGTTGAGTGTGAAGAGAATCCTATATGGGGGAATGTTTGCTTGCAGGACCTGGCGCAACAGACATCGGCGAGGACGCAGCAAATGGGACACCTGTAGCCATACTCCAACGTTGTGCTAGCATACTAGAGGACGCTATACGATCCATCACAGCTAAGCGGGTGAGGTGTCAAAAATATCGTGCCGTCATTCAGTTGCGTGGGCTGGTTCCATTCCTTCGGCTAATTTCATCGTCCTATCTCCATCTTTAACAAATACGCATCACAGTTGAGTAATTATGCCACGTGCACTGTCAAAAATGAAACGCTCAATTTTGACGATTCGGCAATCCTCGAGCACTATTTCGTTATTTTCGACGATCCTTTCGTCACCGAATCACGTGATATTTGACGAAACCAGAAATCTCACATTTTTGACGAAATTATTTCGTCCCAATTTCGTCATATTGCAGTGCATTCTGGGAATTTTCGTTCCAGTCTTGTACTTGCTCGTTAAATTATCTTACGGAAATTATCCTACAGGATTCATAAAAAAGGTTAGTATTTATTGAAATTTGTATGTGCAATGTGCCTTCTTTTATGTATTGTTACATTTTTGTTTAGTGTTGTGTTTATTGTTGTATTTAAAACACATTAAAATTGAAAACGACCGGTTCGATTAGGTTTAGAATTCTGTGTGTTGTTAACTTTGAGTCACCTCCACGTTAGGCTTAGCTAGCGTTATTTTTTTTTTTTAATTTGAAAAAGAGAATATTGGTTTGTTGACATTTATTTCCAAAAACGTACTTCCTTTACTTCGTTAAAAAAATTACAAACATGACTAACGAATTTGTAAAAATTCAAACTTACAAAAAAAAAAAACACTCTACCGTAGCTAAACTAACACAGATGATATACAGCGCTTTTATAAATGGCATAGAACTTTGAAGCTTTTAATTTCAACGTGGAATATATTACATGGTTATGTGTTTTCATTCTTCTCCATGAATTTTACCAAAATAATTCTGTTAAACGAAGTGTATTTTTTAGTTTAATAGTTCAAATTTGTTTCATTCCGCATTTTTATTTTCTTAAAAAAATACTATGTACCAATCCCCCAGTAAGTATTGATATTTTTTCTTCTTCCACTCTACATTTAATGTTTTTTTCAATATAATAATTTATACAGTAGTTCCCAAAAGTGTTCGCAAACTTATCATTTTCAATGAAATATTGCTATACCCATTAGTAAAAATTAATATTTTGGAATGGGTAAACAATATTACAAAACTTCATGAAATATTTAAGTAGCAAAATAAAATTGATTTTGAAGAAATTAATAATCAAAAGTATCAAGAACTTTATAACACAAAAGTGTTCGTAGAAAATATTTTAAAATAATTGTTTAGCAATCTTTGAATAAAATCGATGAAACTCGAGGAAAAAAAAAAGCGCTTGATGCAATAAAAAATAAATGCAAACCGTTTATATCAGCTTTTGGATCCGAAATGATACCGTCTTTTATTTTGTTAAGCTCGTAGACAAGACTTTTAAATGCTTATCCCATGTTGTTTATATAATCTCTTTCCCTGCAGCAGATGTTTCTAGCAATAAGTGCTTATGTTCATTACTTGTGGAGCCTTTTTTCTTTACTTGCATAAAACATGAAGTAAAGTAAATATCAATTTAATACAAATCATTTTAAGATAGAGAAAATATTAATTTCCATAAAGAACTCTATCTTTGTGCTTGATATTTCAGCAGAATATTTTCAATATTTTTTAAAAATTTTCCGCAAATTAAAATAAATAATTGAAAGTAGAGTTTTAATGTTTAACCTCGATTTAAAAAGAAAAGAAAGTATAGCAGCATGTTTGAAAATTGTAATAACAATAATAAGCATTTTTTGTTTATTTTCCCACTTCATACACTAAATTTATAGGTTTTTCTATGTCAATTTGTGTTACATGATTTGTCATAATTATGAATTTTTCCATTATACATAGTTTCTACAGTTAAAATAAATGCAGCATTAATTTTATTGCCATATTTGCCGCCTGAAGGTATTGTCAACAAAAAGTGAGAAATCCCGGTCTACATTACATCAGACTAAGAAGCATTTTATAGATGAACTTCCAATAAATCCAATTTTTTTTTGGAGCTGTGATTTTGCTGGATACAAAGTAAAATGTCTGAAAATTTAACCGAACTTCAATTGAAAAATTGAAAGGATAATGAAAATATATGAAAAACTAAAAGGATGATGAAAATATATGAAAAATTAAAAGGATAATGAAAATATATGATAAGAAGTAACAAGCTTTGCTTGTTTGCACCACACTGGTCCCTATTTTCATTATAAATCTTTGGAAAAAAAAATCCATTGATATCAGTCAATTAGTTCTCAAGACACAAACAAACAAGGAAATGCACTTTGTTATTGGGTTTCCCCTATCTTTGGCAGCTCTTCTCCCTTGGTGTTTTTTTTATTTACTGCGTGAAAATTGCATATTTTAAAAATCAAATATGTTTAGTTAAAAGGTAATGCTCCCTTCGTCTCCGTACCAAACTAGTAAGTACAGCTACGTTTGAATATTTTTGTACTAGTCAATGATTCTGATGATTTTATGATTTTGTTCGAATATTTTTTAAAGATTTCAAGGTACTATACTATCAATTAAAAACTTTACTTAGCAAGCATTCCCTCTTAAAATCATTACCAGCTGAGTTAAAAAAATCCGAAGTACACACGCCCTTAAGCTACGCCCCATTTTGTAAGTACTCTACCCCCAGTATAGCAGAAAAATCAGTTTTTTTTTCTACTAAATCCCTATCCATCAGCTAGAAGGTAGCTTTATATATTTATTAGTTAACTTATGAAATGGAGCTTGGCTTCGAGTGTTGGAGCCCTGGGTTTTTGACTCGAATTTGATAATGGTTTAAGGAGGTAAAGCTCGGTAAGTAAATGTTGTTTATTGATAACATAGCACAATAAAATCTCTGAAAAAAGTGCAAATAAAATCATAATCACCAGTTTCAGTACTACTTAATTCATAAGTACTTTATTGGAACTAATTTGAGTAGGGGGAGAGAGTACTTCAGAAAACATTCGTGAAGAAAACGGAACACGAAAATCGAAAAAAAAAAAAAAAAAAAAAGAAAAACGGTGTATTTTGGCTATCGGTTAAAATAAAAAATAAATTTAAAAAAAAAATCACAGATCAACAATTTTCGCACTTTTGATTTTTTTATAGCTCAAAAAATGAAAATTCACGACTTGATGTGCAAAAGAATTAACTCGTTTAATGGCTAAATAATGCTGATTCTCGATAAATTGAAGAAACTCTAATTCTAGAATATTATTCAGAAATTAATTTCAGAAACTAACTGAGAGTCTATCTGCCTAAATAAAAATTTTGTACATCCGCTGTAAAAATAACTCATTCTTGCAATCTGCTTGAAAAAAAGCTTTCAGCATTGAAATCATCATATATTTTGAAAAATATGAAAATTAAATCAGATGCTTCTCAAAGTCACAAGCGAATCGTAGCTTTTTAACTTAAGGGGAAAAAAAAAAACTCAGATTTTGAAAGATATCGTGTAAACATGTTTTATTTCAGAAATAAACTGATGAATTTAATCGTAAAACTTTCCTCGAAATAGAAAAAAGATCCATGTGCATGAGGGCATACACCCATGGACTTAAACCTTTACTTATTATGTTATATATTCTCTTTTTAAAACTTTTTTTAGGATGGATCCAACATCACGGAGATACTTGGAACAAGGACAGACGAAGACTTTCATAATTATAACAATATTCTAAATGTTCGTATATTATACATTGATTTCATGTTACACATGTTTGGAAATAAAAATAAAAACTTAGGGGTGAAAAGCAAAGGTATATTTTATAATTATTTAACAAACATTACACTAAATTAATTTTACCGAAAGATTTATTTCACATCTGAATTTTTTTAAGATTTATATTTTCAAATACCTTTTGCAATTTTGGCAGAGAATTGTTTTCAAAGTATGAAGTATGAAATGCATGCAATAATAAAATTCCTGTATTAAAAAACAGGAATTTTATTATTGCATGCATTTCATGTGGCCAAATAAACATTCTACATACAAGCAAAATTAATAAAACAAATAATTAATTAGAAAAAGAAAAAGGTAAGCTTTTTCTTAAGATTATCTAATTTTATTTTCTGTATCTAATTTTAGAACAAATATGTACTAACTTAAAGTTGTCCAATTTATTGTACTTTTTCTTTGAAATTTGTTTTATAAGTTGGATAAAAATCTTTTTTTTTTCTGGAATTTTTCATGCGATGCAATGAAGAAACTTCTCAGCAATTTTCTCCCGAGCATATATCGATCTAACTGTGCATAAAAGTGGCACATGATTTATTTTTCCAGAACCCAATGTCTGCTGAGGAAGTAGCACTTTTATATTCCCAGTAGGGGCAGGGCGATGTAGGAATTTCAACATCGTGATGCATCGCCGTCCTTACTTCGCGATGTAGCGATGTAGTTCAAACAGTTTGAAATATTCTTTTCGCTTTAGGGGCACCCCCCCCTCCCCAATTAGGGGAGTTTTCGTTACAAAAATCCAGGCTTTTGTCAGATCTTTTTCTAATTTGGCACATAGGTTCTTTAATCACATGGGGCAGTACCCCATATGAATACTACCCCATGGGAAACTATCCTATGTGGATTTCCAGCATCAAAGGATATCTGGGCCGAATCTGGAAAAGATCCGACGAAAACTGGATTTTAATAAGGAAAACTCCTATGGGGTTTGCCACACATAGCGGGGCGAAAACTACACTATGAGAATGCCGAAACATCAAAAGACAAATGTTCCAAATTTGGAACAGATCAGACAAAAACTGGGTTCTTTTAAGACCCCCCCCCCCCACACCCACACGTGGTTTCCCACTGCATAGCGGGACGAAGACGGGAATTTCCGAGCGTCAAAGGATATCTGTGACAATTTTGGAAAAGGCATGATAAAACTGGTTTTTTGTAAGAAAACCCCTCATTTGGTGGTTGTCCCCCATAGCGGGGCGAAAACCACCCTATGAGAATTCCTGAGCATCAATGAACGAACCTCTATGCCAAATTCTGGAAAGATCCGACAAAAAATAAATTTTTTCAAGGAAAACCCCATTGGGGTTTCCCCCCCACCCATACATTGACGAAAGCTAACCTCCGTGAATTCCTGAGCATCAAAGAACCTCTATGGCAAATTTAGAAAAGATCGGAAAAAAAACTTTTTTTTATATAAGGAGAACCCCCAATGCGGTGTTGCTCCCCCCCCCCATCATGGAGGGTTGAAAACTACCATGTGTGAATTCCCGAGCATCAGAGGACCTCTGTTCCAAATTTGGAAAAGATATGATAAAAACTGTTTTTCTATAAGAACCCCTCCCGTATGGGGGTTGCCCCCCATAGCGGAAAGAAAACCACCCTATCAGAATTCCTGAGCATCAAATAACGAAACTCTGCCAAATTCGGAAAGATCCAACAAAAACTGGATTTTTTGTAGGAAAACTACCATAGGGGTTGCCCTCCCCCCCCCCCCCCATAGAAGACCGAAAACTACCCTGCGTGAATCCCCGTGCATCAAAGAGCCTATGTGTCAAATTTTGGAAAGATCCGACAAAAATTGGATTTTTTCAAAGAACCCCCCCCCCCATCGCCCCCCTCCCCTTATAAAGTGATGAAAACTACCCTGCGTGATTCTTGAGCATCTAAGAACCTCTGTGGCAAATTTAAAAAAGATCGGACAAAAACCTTTTTTTTAATACGGAGAACCCCCAATGTGGGGTTGTCTGTCCCCACCCCCCACATAGAGGGACATAAACGACCTTGTGTGAATTCCCGAGCCTCCAATAACGAACCTACGTGCCAAATTTGGAAAATATCCGACAAAAATTAGGTTTTTTGAAGGAAAACCCCCATTATGGGGGGGGGTTGATTAGATATCATGGGGTGTTTAATCTGCAATGGTTTGTTTTACCTTTTTTAAGAAGTTGTTTGTTTGCATTTTTACATAAATAAAAATTCGCTTGACATATTTTATGTGCCTCTTTTTTTTTTTAACAATTACTTGTCTTTTTTTTTGATGGGGGGGGGGGGGAGGGGGCTGCAGGTCCGTTGTTTCAATTTTTTCCCAAATATGACAAAGAGTCTGTACTCAATAAAAATTTTACAGAAAACGAACTAAAACAACGGCCAGTCATGTATAAAAACATGAATGTTCAAAAATCAAGACGGGAGGGGAGGTCAATTGACCCCCTGACCTCGTAAATGACGGGCCTGTGAAAGTGACTATACGTAATAAAGTGGGAAACTACGGTGGTAAGATTCTGAAGTTAGGATTTGATCACACGCACACGAATCATATAAAATACAGTCGAACCTCGTTAAACGAACTTAAAGGGACCATTAAAATCGATTATTATAAAAAGTTGGTTCGCTTTATCCAAAAAACAATAAACAATAAGACAAAGATTGCAAAAAAGTTCATTTCAGCAGTTATTTGTTTTAAGCGTGTTCGAATTAACGAGGTTCGACTGTATTCTCAAAAAAAAAAAAAAAAAAAAAATTAATGTGCTCAAAGAAAAAAAAAAAAAGAAAATAAATTTTCTTACAAATTTACGAAATTAACGTCCTCATATATGACGAAATTAATTTGACGAAACTAATGCTCTCAAAACTACGAAAATGATTGTTAATTTGACAAAACTAGAATGAAGAAATATTTCGTTACATTTGACGAAATTCGCATCCTCAAACCACTAACAAAAGCAGTTTCTTCAATTTGACGAAATGTTCGCTCGGAGCATATCCCTGGAAGTGGTTTCGTCAAAAACGAAGAAAATTTCGTCAAATTTGAAAGTCCATTTCTGAGAGTGTGCGGGCACTGATTTTTCTATACGTAAGTTCACTCTCATGCATGCAGTTCATGCGGCCCCATTTGAACTTCGTTACTCGTATGACGCTCTGCGTTTTGGACGAGGCAGATTGAGTTCTAGAGAAAAATCTACCATCGGCAGCAAATACTACAATGATTCCGAAAAACCTTTACAGCCGTTTCTATACAGCGTCTACGCCGCAGTTCAGATGGCGCAACTCGTTTCCTGTAATTCTATAAATTTGCGCATATCATACATTTCCTGTGAATTTCAGTTCATTTGCATAATTTCTTCTTGGTGTTGCAATTTTCACAAACATGAGTGTAGTTTCGGTCAATACCATATACCGGGGCTTATTCTCTACCATGAATGTGCAGTTTTGCAATCTTGAACTTGCTAATTAATAGATAATTCATGGACAAAAGTTAGCATTGTAAGAAACATGTCAGAAATGTGGCATGAGTAGTCAAAATCAGCAGGCAAGAATGATTGGGAGAATGTGCTCACAAATTTGAGGTTTTATAAATACATAAGAGGAGTTTCATTATAAAGGATTAAGAGTTTCAATTAAATTGCAAAGTAGATCAGTTTTAAAATAAATCTGTTAAAGATTTCTTTACGTTTTTACTAATTAAGCAAATGAGAACTATGACAAAAGTGTTACCATCAAGTGCTCTTACTTAGAACAGTTTTGAACTTTTATCTTAGTAGCGTACCAATCATATGAAAAATTATCATGTAAGCTTTGTGCTACAATATGATTAAAGTAAAAAACCAACGTAAATAAAGCACACTTTTGAAGAAAATACAGCATATAGCTATTTCAAGGCCACAATGGAGCCTCTTCATCGGTGCAAAAAGCTCACCAACACTACCAGAAATCGCGAGAGAACTAACGACAACCAGGTACCACATACCGGTGCGCACGTGGTTGTCGTTAGTTGTCTCGCGTCATCCGGTTGTTAGTGAGCTTTTTGCACTGATGAAAAGGCTCAATTGCAGCCTTGAAATAGTTATATGCTGTATTTTCTTCAAAATGTGCGCTTGTTTTTTTTTTCCATTTAATCATACTAATAATCGATAAACTGCGGTTTCTGTTAACTGTTTTACAAAGAAAAGTAACATTAAAAAAAAAAAGTAATGTACATTTCATGAAGCGATGAACTTTCAATTTGAAATTGATTCAATTGAAAATGAAAATATTTTCTAGAAATTTGTGTGTGTGTTTTTTTTAATGCACCTTCCAAGTTGACTTGGCATTGTAAAACACTCAAATGGCTTTTCAAAACTTACCACAATTTATTTCTCAATTTTATTTTTTTAACTGTAAAACATTATACTTTTACTTGTTCATTTTTATCTTTTAAAAATATCGTAATTTTAATCAATACATTTAAAAAATTTGCGATCCTGACAAGTTTTTACACAATGTTTCTAGTAACCAAGATTTCCGATATCCGAGGCACTAGCGGTTCCAATTAGCTCAAATAATCGAATTTCTACCGTATTGTATTTTGAAGCAGAGCCTTAGGACAAGGTTTAGATGTGCATTGTGCAAATGTGTAACCTCAAATAGTTAAAATAATCATTATCCCAAGTTAGAGATCCTACTGTCTAGCTTGGGACACTTAAAAATTTTATTTTTCGTTCCATAGTGAAGAAAAGATAACAACTTGGGACACCTGTCATCATTTTAACCAAGTTTATTTTACAACTAAAAAAAAGTATTAAATAAAAATAATACAGTCTAGTACATTTTCACAAATTTCAGAATGTATATTTGTCCCTGAAAATATTTTTCTTCTTAGTTCTTATTCTTTTGAACGTAGTATTTCCGCGTTCTCTCCTTCATTTGAAACCATAAAAGTATTTAGTGAGCATAAATAATCATGAAGCTGATCTTTTCTGTGTTCCACATTTCACATCTATTCATTTTCATTCATTCATTTATTATGCATGAAATTCCCCAAAAATAAATTGGTCTCATCTATTCCTTGAGACTCATTTTCATTAGTAGACCTAATAATTCTAAATAGTTTGAAAAAAATTTCTGTTCATCTACAGATTCCATTTTTTCTGACGAACTTTCTGTCCCGTAACCGTATGACGATTTACTCTTGTCGTCACCAGTATGCTCATCATTTTAAACAATAATTTTTTCTGAATAGTTTATTCACTCAATATTTTTATTTACTCAGTATTTCACGTCGACATTTTTTTCTGTCTTTGTATTCAAATCTAACTGTGGCTCTAGTTTAGAGAGTGTTTGCAATTTCTCAAATTTGTGAATACATAAGCTAAAGTGAATGAGTTTAGTGGAAGTGAATGCAAACAAACAAAGCATAAGCACATAGTCATGAAGAAGTACGAAAAAACTCAAACTAGTGCTGCTCAGCTAAGTAGGTAACGAACTTATTTCAATACCTAAAAATCTAAATATTTTCTCGAAATTATCAAAATAATCAAGCTTATCCATAAAGCTGAAGCATCAAAGTTTAACTAACATAACCTCAATAGATATATATTCACTTATCCTGTAGAACTATTTATTTCTTGCTGGTGTTATACTGACAGTAGCAAAAACATAAAAAACGAAATTCGACAAATACCCCAAGTTCGAGTACCGTCCCAAGTATGGGCAATTGGCTGTATTCATAAATTGGAAATTTCTTTTCTCTAAGAAACTTTTCTCCGGTAAAAATAATTAATTTTCTTCTAAAAATACTTTGGTAGTTGTAACGGCCAGGTCAGTTTTCAAAAGACGAAATAGTGTTTCAGAAATGAAAACAATAAATAAATATTCTATTTATTTTACATCTTGAAAGAATGAAAAAAAAAAAAAACTGTTCAGCACCAAAGTCTGATAAAGTCTTGGTGAATTAAACACCCTGTGAAAATGAACATGACTTACTGAATAACTTTTATTTCCCGAAATTTAGTTTAAAAGGAATTTTAAGAAAGCTATAAGCTCAGATTTGATGTTTTGTAATGTTGTAGTAAAAATATATTTGTACGCAGGTATATTTCAATTTGAATAGATTAAGCAGAAAACACTATAAAAAATAATGAGCTTAAATTATTAATTTATGTGAATGTTTAGCGGTGTTTTCGTTAATATTGCTTTGTGTAACTACATAATGTCTAACTGGTCAAGCAAATTTCCGAGTATGTTCCACGAGGAATGAGGTCTTAATTTACGACATAACAGGGAAATGAATCAATAGCTAAGTTAGAGTCAAATTAGTCACATAAATGACTTATTGTCTTCCTCATAATGTTATTTTTAGAGATAGTACGGTTTATAGTATGCGTAATTGTAAAATGATTTAACGGAATGATTGTTGATACTGAAAACTTATTTTTTTTTAAATACAGTGGTCCGATTTAGTGGTCCAACAGTAGGCAAATCCACAGTTTTGTTCAAAATTATATTAGTATAAGTTTATTCTACACATTTACCATTAAGTCTTAATATTTACAAGCATCTATGAAACACCACCCGCGTCGTTACACAGCTGAATTCTGCGATCTCAACCGTCAAAACAACGGTCTGATTATACAACCGTCAAAACATGGCGAAGAAATCAGTTATGTTCAGAGTTCGGCAAACATGGTGTTCTACCAATGTTTATAATTCTTAACCTTTAAATGCATGATTGTTTTAAGACACTTAAATTCTGGGTGTTCCGTTTTAACCCGCAAGATTTTTATTTTCGCAACCGTTATTCCTAGATGTATACTTCCTATTGAAAAAATGTTCAAAATCAGATGCAGAGTTATATAAAATATTGAAAGTGTGAAGCAAAAAAAAAAAATGAGTCAAAAAATACAAAATTTAACTTTTTATACGGGCCCAAGGTCCCATTACTAATATTTAGAGTAATAATCTCCGTTGAAAACTATTACTGACAAAAAAAAAAAAAAAAAAAAAAAACTGGATATTTGTGCGACGAAAACTCAAGGAGATATTCCATTTCAAAGTTTTAAGGGACTAGACAGTAGAGGAGATTGGAACTCACCGCATTTTCAAAAAAAAAAAAAACGGTTGTCAAAGTTAGAAAAACATGGTATTTATATTTTCCATTGCTATTCAAAAATAAACGCAAATGTTTTGCCGTCATACACACAAAAACACACTACAAAATCTCGAACAATTTGAAAAACCGCACTCTATGCACACATACAATTTTGTATTTTTTGACTTATTTTTATTTTCACTTCAAACTTTCAATATTTTCTGATTTTGAACATTTTTTCAATAGGAAGTATACATCTAGGACTAACGGTTGCGAAAATAAAGGTCTAGCAGGTTAAAACGGAACACTCTGTATATTCTTTGGCTTCAAACTCTTTTCAAATCATGGGAAAACAAATTTAAATAATCATAGTTTAATTTAGTAATGGTTATGGTTATTGCAAACCTAACTTATTAATATTTTAAGCTGATTTCAAGAAATTAAATATACTTCGCTTATCTAAAGAAATATATGCGTAGAAAATAAATGAACAATCAAATAAAGCAGTAACACCTTTTAAACAAAGCACCTAATGTATTATTTTCCATTAAAAAAATCCTTAATCGCTTTCAAAAAGAATTAAGAATAATAAGCTCATCAAAATAAATACATTATGTGTAAAATAAAAAAACCGTTTTCCCCTGTTGCCAAAAAGTATATTTAAAAATGGAATAAGAAATATTTCAGAAATAAATAAAAAAACAAAAAAATGTCAACTTAAGAAATAATTCTCATTATCAAAAAAAAAAAATCTTCTGCGCTTATCTTAATGTTAATACAATAGGGGGCTCCACCCGCTTCTCTCTGCTACTCTCCAACCCTCGAAGATTGCTTTGCAATCGTATTTGGTTCGCGAAGATTTAAGGTGCCTGTTAAAAAGAATCAGTTATAATACACGTTACGATTAGAGCAAAATAAAAATCACGCTCACTTCCCGTAAATATAGAGCTTTTGTAAAACACTCATTAGACATAGAAAATTATTAAAATCCCACGCCAACCCGAAGTGAAAAGGGAGTTAATAAAAATACGCATAACAAAAATTGTTTTTTAGGAAAATATTCAAAGGACATCCATTCCCCATTGTCCAAACTAACTTGCACCAAATTTCATAGCCTAAGGGCCTCCGGAACATAGCGAAACGTCCGTTTTTTATGTTTGAATAGTGGGTTTTAAATTCATGGTCTCTAGTAATATATTTTGTTTTTTATCTCTGAGCTTGAATTGAGTTCAGCCTAAGACTTTTCTCTACAATATAAACCCTGCTGTTCTAATTAATTGAGAAAATAGAAACAAGCTTTATTTGCTGTACAAACAAGATCTATTTTAAACGACATAGAATGTTAAGGGGCGTGGAAAAGTTTTCATTACTTTCAAAGGCAATTTACGTGAAATTTGAGCTTAAAAATTAATTACAAAAAAAAAACTAATTCAAAATTCAAAAAAAAAAAAAAAAAAAAAAACTAATTCGAAATTCAAAAAAAAAAAAAAAAAAACTGGTGAAACCCCTAGGGTTTGAAGTAATTTTGTACAAAATTTAAAGGCTGTAGGTGCAAAGAGATCTCTTAGACGCAGACCCGCCATATACTTCCTTTCATAATTTCTTTGACCTTGTTTTTTTTTTTTTTTTTAAATATATTGAGGTAAAGTACTCCAAATTTCTCCGCCAAAAACTGAATATATAAACTGAAACTTTAGCGTGATAATAAAAACAAATCATATCAATAATAATTATTTCACAGTAAAGACATTGGCTGCGGAGTCAGGGTCTTGTTCAATTTTATAGAGTCGGGAGTCGAAGGTTTTTTTAATTATAAGCCTCGGAGTTGGAATCTGTCATTTTCTCTTAAAGTGTCTCTGGAAATGTTTCTGGAGTCGGAGTCGAACTTATTTTGCGATAAAGAAGTCGGAATCAAAGACTTTAAATTTCCAAGAGTCGGAGTTCTTCATTTCTCCTCCGTGTTTAAATTTTGGTCAAAGCTAAGGAGTCGGGGAGTCAGAGTCCGAATTCGTTGTGTGTACAGGAATCGGAGTCGAAGGCCCTAACATTCTAGGAGTCGGAGTCGGGAGTCCAGCAAGAGCTATTTCCAAGAAAATTTGTTTGAAGCAAATCCGTCTTTCAAATCGGTATCGATATTGACTTTTAGTTTCCCCTTAGACACGGATCTTAAAATATTTGAACTGTTCACAATTTAACGGAAAATTTTTCAAATCGAAAATATATTTTCTATACATCTTTTTCATCACGAGCTTTTTCTAACAAAGTTTTTTAGAAGCAAATTCGCCTCTTAATGTGGAATTTGTATTTGCCTCGAATTTCCTCATAGGCGCTAATGTTAATGGATAACTGTTCAAAATTGAACGGAAATTTGTTCAAATTAAAAAGTGAAATATGGGAATGAGATGTCCTCGCCGAGAGCTTTCGAGCAAAAAAAAAAGTGTTTGAATCGGAATATTCATTCAAACGGGGAGGGAGGGGGGGCAGACAGACAGACCGACGGCGGAAACAAACAGACAGACAGAAATTTTCCCCCATCTCAATACCCTACTTTTACCCAATTTTTAACTTTTCGATATTTATTAAATTATTTTATTTATTTTCGCCTTTTTTTTCGCGATATTTTTAAGATACATTAAACCTTCTTTTATGCTTTTTTCGTCTTTTCTGACTTATACTGGGAAAGAACGCTAAAAAGGCTTACGCTCACTTTCTGACAACTGTATTCTTTAATCCTTAACTGATAAGGCGGTGTGTTTCATCCGTTAATGCACCCAAGATTGTTCTTTTCCCCATATTGTACATTCAAATGCTCTACAATTTAGAAATACGACTTCATATGTATACATACATTCTGACCACGGATTAAATGGAACTATCAAACGTCCAGTTAAGATGAGTCGATCTGAATGAAGCGGAAAAGTAAACATTTAATACGCTTGTTTCGCTCATTTGAATGTGTCTCTGCTAAATTTAAAAGCTGACATTCCTGAAAACTAATAGATGCATCCATTTGTACCTGTAAAACGGAGGTTTACCTTACCATCTAATCGGTTATCAGATTGTATGTCAATTACGATACGGTTTCAGGTGCATTTACATTTGAAAAATGATTCAAACAAAATAGAAAAGTTCATTACATCATTTGCAAAATTTGTGTGGTACACACAAAAAAAAAAAAAATGTTAAGGATACATGAATTCCATTTCAACTTTTACGTAAAAAAAAGGAAACATCCAGCTTCCATCCCGAGGCATTCATTTGAATTTTCTCGTCTTGAATTCAAATGATGTTTTTCGCAATCACGAATTGCGATAGGAAACTACTCTCGTTGGTTCTCTTATTTCAGCAAATGGAATACAGAAAAAAAATCGCAACTGTCATATTATGACTGGTGATGTTATAGATTAGGTAAAACGAGACATATCCATTAAAAAAATGTATTTAGGATGCGGTAATAAAGATATAGATATTCTAGACAGTTTGCTTCAGTACACTTAAAAAGATTATATTTACAGCATATACGCGGTATGGTATTTTTATTTCTTATCAGTCTTACATGATGAAAATTAGTAATATGAAAACTTTGTATTTGGATGAAATTTTGCTATTAAAGTCATTTATATCAGTGTTTTTCTGCAAAAACGTGATTTTGCACAAAAAAGAAGCCTTTTTAATGTAAAATCTGCTTGAGTTAAAGCTTAAATCAACGCAGGCGGTTTTTAATCATGACGATGAAAACTTGGCTTAGTTATTCTACCGTTTGCAAGCAAAGGGCAGTAACTGCATTTTTTTTTTTTTTTTGCATTTTCGTTATTTATTGCACGTTTGTTTTATTGCACAGGCTGGCTTATTTGGCATCGGCGGAAAAAATGCTCAAAGAAAAAAAAAAAAACTATTTTCTTTAACATTTTTCTATTGATATTGAATCCAAAACTCCAAGTTTCTGAAACTCATTTTTCTAGATTACCGCTGTTTACCTGCCTGCGGCAGTCTTCTTGTCGTTATTATAATCTGAATATAATAGGAATATGAAAAACGGTCAGTTCAAGTAAATTAGCACTTAATCGTAAAAAAACAGCGTTTCATATAATAAAATATAGTTTATTAATTGCATAAATTATAACTTTTACTTACGTTTTGCACTCATGAAATGTACACGATGTCAATGTTTATTTTAATGCAATAAAAAATAAAACGACACTACATTTCTTTTGTTTAAAATGTATTTCAAATTAATGCAGCGAGGAAAAGTTTCTTTTTTAAGCTTTCACATTAGAAAGATTCTTAGATAAAACTAGATATTTTTTAAAAATTAAATTTGCTCTGAAATTGTTTTTAGAAATAAAGTTTCCTTCTTGTATATTCCGAAAATTCTCCATTTAAGTGCCATTTTCAGCTGTTCTGTTTCATTCCATTTAAAAAAGTTTAGAAGCTGCATGTAATTAAGTTTCGAGATACGAAGTTAATGTTTTGTTCTGCCTTTTCTTTTCTTAAACTGAATTATTTATTTCTTTTGCATTGTGTGTGTCATTACCAGTACTCTTCCACTCGTATAGCTTGTGAACGAAATTACAGAAAATCTGTATCATTGCGTTTGCGAGATTTGGAAAAAAGTTTAAAAATATAGATTGCGACAATGCTTGCGCTATTCCTAATTCCTTTTAGAATTAAAACAGAACATCATTTTCTTTTTTATTGTCTTATTAATTTTACAATACGATGTGAAAATGCACACTGAGTGCTTTTATGTTATTTAATTCGACAATGTATAAGTTTTAAAAATTGTTATAGCGTAGTTTATTTGCCAACTAAAACAGAGATCATCAACTAAATGTTTCAAATTGTTAAAAGGTTGAAAATCAATAACTTTGCTGAAAATTTAAAAAAACTGAACTCAAACGCCTAAACAAGAAAACAAGCAAGGACTGCATTTTTCAATTTTTACTGAAACATTTAGTATGTTCCAATTCATTTAGATTGAGATTGAAGTTTGCATGAATAGTAAATTTGACTTGGAGGCTCGACAGGAGATAGTAATTGGTAGTAAATTCTAACACATTTACAAACAAAATCATTCGACATGAACAAAATTATTGCAGCTTAGTTTATTCCCAACCACAACATACATCATCAACTAAATTTTTAAAGTTATTAAAGGTTGTAAAGCAATAATTTTGCTTCGGGATTTTTAAAAACTGAACCTGAAGAAAAGGTTCAGTTTTAAAAACTGAACTCGAAGGCTTTAACATGCAAGTACTGAGTATTTCAATTTTTACTGAAACATTAAGTATGTTCCAATTAATCTAAACTGATCTTGGACTTTTCATAAAAACTAAATTAGACGTGGACGTTCGGTAAAATTTAATTGGTAATAAATTGAAACACGTTTAGAAGAAAGCTTAAAAGCAAAGAGGTGTAAAAATTCCTTATTATTTTTATATATGCGAACCCCTTTTCTGGTAGACGAAAAGGGCTAAAAGTTTCCACTGGAGCCGATGCAAATTGTACTCAAACGGTTTTTAAACAAAAAATATCTGACATAGATGAGTTAGAGAAACGCATTTCACATAATTAAGTACCACAATGCAAGTTCATTTGATGTCAGAGAAAGCGTGAACCTTTTTTTCCTCAATCTATTAGTCAACATTTATTTAAGCTTAATAACAGAACAAAAACATAAAAATGCAAAAAAAAAAAAAAAAGCTTTTTTAAATAAGCACAAGCATCGGTTCTTTGGGGGGCTCAACTGAACCAAACACTGCGACCAGAGGTCTATTGTACTAGTCTGTAAACAGTAGTCTTAAAACAGACCAGTAGCTGAAGCAGAATTCAGCAAACACCTAATAGAAATATCATGAATCTCGCATGGTTCAAGCAAATGATGACCAAAGTGTTCAAACCTATAGGCAGAAAACACTTCACAATCACACAGGGTATGAGTAATAGTTTCCTCCTTAAAGAGGTAACCTCTGCAAATTGTTTCATTACTGACATCCATTATAGCAAGGTGCCGCTGCAAAGTGTTAAGTTCAGTAAGAAGAAGCTCACAGCTCAGTTCACAAGCCTTCCTAATACTAACTTTGGAAAGAAGCCTATTGCAATTTGGCATGTGATCCTCAGAGAGAATCAGGTCTGTTCTCCTAGAAGGACAAGCTGAATATGTTCAACGTCATCGCGAGATAACCTCTTCGACGATAAGGTTTCTCTCACAATAGTCATCTTAAACATATGCACTGCTTGAGCATAGAACCGTGGTTGACCAGTCCTTAATCTTTAAGATGCAGCAGTTTGTGCAGGGGACGGAGTTGAAATCTCCGATCGATGACGTTTGGTGTTGGTGCGTTGCAGAAATGCCCCCTCACCAGTCGGTGGGTTGCAGACCTGCACCCTCACCTCCAACAGCAGCAAGGTTTCTGGTTCTCTCCTTCAAAAAACCCTGAATCCTTCTCTTAAGTAGCGACACGGGGAATTGGCAGCCATGTTGGGGACGAACACAGGTTGTCTTCCTATGTCTGCTATGATGAAATAGTGGTTTATTGTTAACTCCCTGTTAATAAATATTAGATCCTAGATTCTTCTAGATAACAAAAATCTGAACGAACATTATTTTTTTAAAAATTTTTACTCGATAAGGAAATTAAGTTTCATATTGATGCATGTTTGATATGTGCAAAGATGTTTTATAATAATTCTCGACTGTTTAGCGAAATATTTTTTTATTCTCGTCCCCGAAAGCATGGAAATAGGATATTTATGTTGAAAGAATATATATTATATATGTATTTATTGTGTTAGAATAGCATAAATAATTAATCATCTATTGATTAATCGCAACAGATATACTTTATTTATCAAAAAGTAGATTTTTCTTTATCGTACAGACACAAAATTAAGTTGTATGTTACAAAAATTTAAACTATTGATTCTTTGAATTTTAAATTAATATAACCAATATATAAATATGAGACTTGCAGTTCCAGTTTGTACATAATATAGGTTCTTATTAAGTTGAAATGAAATTTCGAATTAAAAACAAATGTAGTGTTTAAACATAAAGCGGCTTTGTTTTCATCCATAAATTAAAAGAAGCTTTCTCTATTTATTTCAAGGATTGAATTCTTCTTTGAAAACTTATAATTATACAAAATCATTTACTTAAAATACAAGTTATCGTCTTCAGCATTAAGGTATCACAACATAAAGTGGATTTAAATAAAATTTTGAATGAATAACACAATAAAATGCAAAGTAAGACTTTCTTCATTTTAATACAATAAAATAAAGTAACATGTTCATTAAAAATAACGCAACAAATACGGTGAATTTTTCAAGTTTTATATCGCAATGTTGTTAGAAGGTAAGATATTAGATAAAAATAAATGTTTTTAAAAAATCAACTCTCAATAACATAATTTCCGTGAATAATTGAATGTTTTCTTTTTTTAATGTCAATGAATAAAATGAGAAATTGTCATATTAACTCACAAAATCATAGTAAGGATGATAAAAGTAATAAATTAGCTTAAGATTTTAAACAAAATTTCGAAATACATATAAAGAGATGAATTCATTACTTGTGTTATTGATTTAGTACTTCACATTAATGTATGCTTACAATTCCGTTAACATAAAAGTAATAGTTGCTTGTTTCAAAATGTTACTTTCCTTTCACTGGCAGTTTTCCCAAATTCACTAAACAATCATTCAGATTACAGATCTGACACAAATAGAAACATCGACGGTAAAGTTTTAAATATAGACTGCGCTTAAATAATTTGAATTTTAAATTTTAACCAAGTCTATCAATATTGTTGAAGAAAAGTAAATAGATAAGGAACTAGGCATTTAATAAATGCGTGGTTTACACAGAAAAGTTACAGTTAGTTACAGTAGTGATTTCATTGCTGCTGATGATTACATTTCTTTAGCATACGTTAAATTGAGTCAAATGGGTGGTTGTTCGGCTGTACATTGCGCAAACAGCTCCAATAAAAGGATTTCAGCTCCTCCGATTTCCAGCAGATGCAGAGAGAAAAAAGAAATGGATAATTAATAGCTGAAGAAGTGACTGGCAGCCTGGATGGAAATGTAGCTCGCTTAAGTCTGAAGTTAATATCTATATATTTCTCATGATTTTACTATCATTACGTTATAAATTCTCTGTAATCATTGCTAACAGGTTGCAGTGACTTTAATTCTGTACTTCTCTGTTTTGCGATAAGTACGCTTGCTCCTGCTTACGCTTGCCCCCGCTTGCTGCAACATGGTGGATGCGTCGCCCTCTCCAGTTACAGGGGTTCTAACATAAGTAAATTTTCTTTCGCAATCGCGGCAACCGGGGGTTTCCTTTTACGAATTCACAGTTTCCAACGAATTTTCGCCAAATTTGGCACAACGGTACTTTGATTATCAGGAATTGTCATAGGGTTTTTCGCCTATCTATTAGGGAACGGGGAGGGTTCAAATGCACCACTCCAAACATGGCACAGCGGTCCTTTAATGCTCAGGAATTCACACAAGTTTTTTTCGTCCCAATGGAGTGCGTGGTGATGGACAACCTAGGAGGGTTTCGCTAGAAAATCCGTGAAACGGAATGATTACGAAAAAATCGAATTGAATTTTAAGTAATGAAATTGCTCTTTCTACACATTGACAAGAAACGTTTATGTTTTTTTTTCCTTTTTTAAAAAATCTGATTGTTAAATATGCTTCAACTACATGAAACTTTTATTTTCGAAGTAGGCCGAGCAACGCTGGATAATGCAGCTAGTGGTATATAAATTAGTAAAGGTATATTTCATAGTTTTGTGTTTCTTAATGGGTGTATCGTGTGATTGTTTCCAAAATTTATAGCTGCATTTTTTAGAGATTTTTTATTAGTATTTTACTTTAATGTTATGCAACGGAGAAGGAAAACTTCTTAATGCAAGAGCTATTAAATTATAAAAAATAAACTAAGACATCAATAAGAAATACAGTTCTAAGCATATTTATATTATTGAGACTGCCCTAATTAAAAGATTTAAACAAAATATTGAACAGAATCTTTAAAACGTTTTTGTTGCGAAACACTTTTGTCAGGTATTGAGCTATACTATTTGCACGCCCCCCCCTCCAGAAAAGTTTTGAGTTGGAGAAACAATTGTTTTTATTAAATTTTGTAGTATTTCTTGTTGTTTTTCAATGCAATATTCACTAAACTATAACTTTTGCCTCCTCCCCCGGAAAATTTTGAATTCTTCCGTGAAAATATCGATATCTGGAGAGCGATATATCGTGGTATTAAAATTCTGATATCGCCCCGTCGTAATCCTAAATGATTAGCTGTTCCATTCCGGGGATGCTGAAAAAAAAACTTTCATTTGGTGCCAATAGATTATATTACTACGTTTGAGTATGAAAAAAGTAAAAAAAAAAATTAATTGGAAGCAGACTTACGCGTATAGTTTAAAAACCTTTTGTTTAGTTATATACATCCAAGATTAGTGAAATTTTTCTTATAAAATCAATAACACTTCGAGAAAACCAAACGCACTTGTATTTCATTTTACGGGCTTGAAAACAGCTTCAATATGTCAATCTGTTTCAATAGCATTCCTCGGACAAAAATAACTCAAAACGTTAAAGCCGAATTTCGAAAATCTTAATAAAATATATTGCTGTAGACATTCTGTATTTGGGAGAAGCATTGTCCTTTCAACAAACAATAGACTATATTCCTTAAAGCTTTAACATGAAAAGAAGAAGTTGATTGACCTATTACAAAGGATTTTAAGAAGCTGTTGAATAACTCTTACTCATTTTAGCAGATGCTAGATACATTGATAGAGAAATATTCTTACATTTTTGTATAGCTTTCATAAAGCATTTTCTCTGCAAACAATGCATGGACGGAAAAAGAAATGATTCCAATTTCATTCCATATAATAGATTATGTCAAAGTTCTGCATTAACGGAAAGATGATTATTTCATTAACTCTAAAAGGAAGGGGAATTTTCATTGAGTTACCTGTAGTTAGAATCACAAATAATGCGGTTGGCACTGTTAACATTGAAACGGAAGGAATGCCAATAACTTGAACCGATTTTGTTGAAATATTTCTATTAGATAAGATTTTACGTGCACTCTTAAGGCTGGTACACATGGTTAATTAAAGGGCAAAATATTATTAACCAAATCGTTGCAGCTGCAATTTGGTTTCTTCTATAAACGAAAGTTCTCGAGTTCTAGTTCAGAAGTTTTCAACTAATTTCAACGTGCGATATTTTATTACCGAGTGTTAAAGAATTGCTACATAAGTTAATTGTGATATTTTACTATGGTTTACTTATGATACCATTTAAATGTGAAGAAGAAATATTTTTTGCAATTATTATGCATAAGTGGATAAATCTTTAAAAAATAACAGGGAATAGTGAAAAATAATCCCAAAATTATAGTATAAAATATTATTACTGTTGTTATTGAGAACAACTATTACACTTGGTGATGCAATTGCTGTAGCTGGACACAGAACTTTAACGCATTCATCAAAAAAGCCCCTCATTACAGAATTTAACTTTCCAAGGGCTATCTCATCGGCAGTTGCAGGACTTAGAAAAAAATCATTATAAGGGTATGAAGATCCACCCAGATGAATCAAGGTATTATGTCCAACGCAAACATTCCACTAATATTCAGCCACGCCCAACCACATCTTGGAGTGCCAAGCCATTACCACTAATCTTCTGAAAAATAGACTAGCTCCGCTCAGCAAGTTACTACAGGAAGTCATCTACAGTCCGGACGCACCGATACTGACTGAAGTTGTGATCAAGATCTTTGGTGAAATTGAATGTCTATTAACACGAAAACAACAACAACTGTTGTTACTTTGATTTTGATATTTTTTTTCAACATGGACAGATACAATTCTTTGATGCCGTTCAATTTTTTTGTGGACGTGTACTGTCCACCGGGTTGAGAATTCCTGCTCTAGCTTAATAAGTAGATGCTCAGACTATTCTTGTAGCAGCAAGAACTCATATGCAGATTATATACAATTAAGGTTGAAGTTATTCAAAGTAATTCGATAAGACGTTTGTCAAATTCATAAATGTAAAACAAAAAGTGGAAATAGTACTAAACCTATTGAAAATGGGGTTGCTTTAAATTGCTAAAACTCAAAATATTATTGGTCAATTTTGATTTTTTTTCAAAATATTATGCAAATATGTAAGCTTTAATTTTATTTGTCGATTAAAAAATATTAATTTAATTTAAAAAAAAATATTTGAAGAAAGATTTTGAAAAATACATTTATTACAAAAGATACATTTTTTTAAATCCTATTTTT
The DNA here is from genome assembly GCF_026930045.1 of Uloborus diversus. Taxonomy (NCBI): domain Eukaryota; kingdom Metazoa; phylum Arthropoda; class Arachnida; order Araneae; family Uloboridae; genus Uloborus; species Uloborus diversus. Next base: position 22,677,122 of record NC_072731.1, on the reverse strand, counting down.
TGCTGAAAACTTTTTTTTTTCAAATTTGCCGAATAAAAACTAAAGTAAACTGTTTGAAAAGAGATGCTTAAATTTCATTGCTTTATCAGTTCTTGACTTATAAGAGTTTGAATGCAAAAAATCGAGAAAAATTGTATGATAGAGAAAAACGCGCATAAAGTTTGAAGTTAAATATTTGTTAAATGCATGCAACAAAATTAATCATATCTTTCGTTCTAATTAAGATAGAAAAAAAGATTCAAACGTTTTTTAAGCGAAAAAAAAAGTTTTATAAATTGTAAAAAAATTACAAAATGGGACAATTATTGTGTTTCAGACCCCCTTAACTTTAGTTCTTTTATCAATAGACTAGACTATTGATAAAGACCTTTACTAAAAGATTAATTTCATGTGCACTTAGTAGTTCAAAACTCAAATCCGAGTAGTGTACGTAGAACGGTCGCATATACGCTAAATACACGAGTTGTGAAAATACATTGATACTTTGGGAAACTAAAAAAAAAAAAAAGACATGAAAGCTACACGTGACTGGTAGCGTACATAGACTTCGGTGCGCCCCCTCCCCCCGCAAAGATTTATAAGTGCACCCCCCATCAGATTAAAAAAAAAAAAAAACAAAAAAAAAAAAAAACCGCACAGTGTTATTTACCAAACCGTTGCAACTGCAAGTTGGTTTCGTCTGCAAATGAAAAGTCTTGAGTTCTAGTTCAGCAGTTTTCAACTTATTTCTACGTGCGATACATTATTACCGAGTGCTGAAGAATTGCTACATAAGTTAATTGTGATATTTTATCATGGTTTACTTATGATAACATTTGAATGTAAATAAGAAATATTTTTTGCAATCATTATGAATAAGTGGATGAAACGTTAAAAACTAAGAGGGAATTACGAAAAATAATCCCAAAATTATAGTATAAATTATTATTGCTGTTATTGAGAACAACTATTACACTTGCCGATGCAGTTGCTGTAGCTAGATACAGTACTTTAACGCATTCATCAAAAAAGTCCCTCATTGCAGAGTTGAATTTTCCAAGAGCTATCACATCGACAATTGCAGGACTCAGAGCGTTCGCTCTCATACCGCTTGCGCCTACCCCCCCCCCCTCAGCGTGACACTAGTCTTTCTGTGGTCTATTCCCTATCAGAATAGATAGCATACAAGCATAAAAATAATGCATTGCATTGTGTCGCAAATTACTGAATAATAATAATAATTTCTTTTACGTGTATTTACTTTTAAAAGAAAATCTATCAGTAAAAAATGGAAATAAAATTTTAATACTTCAAATATATATTTTCCATTCACAATTTTTAAATTTTCCAAATGATAAAAGCTTTAGAATATAAACTATTGATACTTTAAAAGAAATGATAAAATGATTCTTGCGTTAATATTTTTTAGATCATGATGACAAATTTCACGACTTAATCTAAATGAAATGAAACTCTGGCACTCAAATGGAATCCAAATTACATTTTGAGCAAAAGTAAGGTATTTTTGTCGCTTAAACTTGCGAAGAAGCTCGTTGCGCTAATTATGTTTAGAGAGTGAAATGGAAACCAGCTTAATAGGCAAATTATAAATGTTAATTAAAACTAAATTAATGCAATTAGTTCTCGAATGCTTTCTAAGCGTAGCAACTTGAAGGAGAATGGATTACGTTTCAGTTAAATCTTATGCCTCTTAGAAGTTAAATTACAACCTGTGTACTTTATTCTATTATCATTGATGTATTTCCTTCAAGTTCGGTAGCAGGTTGATGATAATTTCTAGCTAAAAAATGGAGTTAAAAAGGAAGCATGCCGTTTTGTTAATTTTAATTCTCACTCGTTAGCGTGGAGTTCAGCAGTAATATCTTTTAGTGGTTTTGGAAAAAGTTAACCTAAGAAATTCAAGACTTCACTTTGTTAAAGGCATTTCCATTTCCATAACTTTATCGTTGACATTATGCCACATTCAAAAAGCAAGGATTGATGCTGAGAGGATAAAAATTTACATCAATAGTGAGAGTAATATATACGAATTGTTTAGCATTTAGTTCTATGATTTATTTCATCTGAATTTATTAAACGTATCCTTTTTAATTGCAATTATTTTGCTTCTCCTGGAAGAAAGAGCCTAATTGCATAACAAAAAGTTTCTAATTATTTCCGAATGAATACTTTCAGCATATAAGGTAAAACACCACTAGTGGCCAATGCTTCAGTAGTGGCAACGAAAGTACATAAGTACTTGGTCACTTTAAGTTTACTTATGTACTTTGAAGAAAGAAATGAACAATAATAATGCGATTTTTTTGTTGGTACTTAATGTAACTATCATACTGAATCAATTTTATTCATCAGTTATTTAAATTTAAAGTAAGTAATGAAAACTCTTTAGATGGGAGAATGTCAGATGGCCACTAATGAATTTTTCAGATTTTGAAGTGACCAATACTGGATCAAATTTGAGGTTCGGTTAAAAATTGAACACATTGAAATTCTGGCATTTTTAGAAAATAAGACGATTAAGGAAGAGTTGGGCTATAATACGCTCATTGAGTTTCAAGAGCGGCAATTAATATTGTAGGACTACAGTTTAAAAATATACTTCACTGTGGCCACTACCAGTGCGTTTTAAACCTTAAAGTGGCCACTATTGAAGCCACTGGCCACTACTGGTGTTTTACCTTACCTGTTAAATATTTCAAATTAAGTTAGTTTGAATTGAATTCCACTACCACAATTAAATATGACTTGTGGTTTAAAGCATTTATTAGTCTCTTTTCATGTTTCAACTGTCAGTAAATCATCGTTTTCATGCAATTCAGTACTTCGGATGGTAACTTTTATATTTAAATTCATTCATGAATCATTAAACTCAATTGCGGGTACAATTTATGATTATTTGCATTACCCTCACTCAGCTCAACAACTTTACTTAGATCAAATCACTAACATTGTAAACGTAATACTCACCCTCACACAAAAAGCTATCATTATTTCTACACCACAATGCATAGAACATCGTAATTAAACCAAGATCGTTAATTTTGGAATGTTATTAAAAATCAAAACATGGTTAATATCTACGTTATTAAGGAGCACAAATCACTATGACGGCACTAATATAATTAAACAATCAAACAGCCTATGTTTCTAACCAATCTCAATTGGTCAATCACCCTCAGACCCTCTAATAAAAACTTAAAAAGGGGGCTCTGTGGTAGAAGCTTCACTACGTATGTCGGTGTCATACGCTCAATTCCAATTGAATCTCTGGGCGTTATTTCCTTCTTTTGTGTTATAAATATTTCCTGTGGTTGTCCAGAGACAAAGGTCGCTTTATCTATCTATCTATCTATCTATCTATCTATCTATATATATATATATATATATATATATGTACATATATATATATATATATATATATATATATATATATATATATATATATATATATATATATATATATATATATATATATATATATAAAGGTGACGGTGTTTCTTTGTTTGTACCCGATGGCCAGAAGACCGCATAGCACTTACAGCCCTGAAACTTGGCACAAAATTCACACGTACACTCGGGGGTCAGCCCGAGTTCTAAATTTCTAATTAGTTTTTTCATACTTAACTAATTAAGCTGAAATTTCACGCTTTTTGCCTAATTGGGGGGTAAAAAAATCCCCCTAACCTCCTAACGTTACATGTCGTTGGAAAGAGCTTCCCTTTCCGAACAAGATAATGTTTGTTCCATTTCTCTCAATTAATTAGAACAAGAGATATAAGCGCTTCTAATTACGATCCTAATGGAGCCAATTTTTAAGGCTAAACTTGATTTTTGTTTCTGCAGTGACGTCATCTTCGGTATACGGATTGAATGTGCTTGCAGTGACGTCATCTTCAGTATACGGTTGCGTTCGAATAGTAGAACCGGTGGATTCTTGATTTTGTTATTGCGCTGTTGTCATTTTTGTTAAATTCATTGTGCGAATGTTAACTGATTTTCTTTTTAATTTGAAAGTCGCTTGGCGGATTTGGCGATAAACAATGGAGTTGCAGATTATTTGTTTGTTTCGCATTAAGGTTTTTAAAGGGTGTTCATGCATTTTAGTTAAAAAATATGATTACTGATTATTTGACATCAGAAGGGGTGGGAGTATTTTTTTTTTTTAATTCTAGAGTTTTTAATTGTTTTTTCCTTTTCTCAATCGTTTAGTTTTTCTATAGTTAAATTTTTCATACGGGGTGCGGGATTACCTTTTTGTCCTAGATGTACCGTGTTTTTTAATTGTTTTGTTTTCTGTTGGGGAGTTAAATTCTTTTTCGTACAGGATACGGGATTTCCTTTTTGTCCTAGATGTACCAATCTTTTTAATCGCAATTGCTTATCGGCCAGAGTTCGTTTCACTCGTTAATTGGGTGGGTTACTGTAGTGCGGTCGCTTCCATTGAAAATTTCGCTGTATCTATTTTATGTTACATATTTGAGTACGGCAGGTTTGGCGTAAAAAGGTGAATGACACAAGGGTAGGAAAACCCTTGTGTCATTCCCTATCTTTTCATATTTTCCCCTATCTTTTTCATATTTTCTATACCGAAAAGGTATAGAAAATATGAAAAAGATAGATATTGATTAATTAGTACCCTTGCCAAATTTATTTAAACAGCCGTCATAGGCGGCGAACTTGGCGTAAAAACAGGAGGGAAGGGCGTGGATTTTTTTTATTCAGTGGACTTCCTTTAAATTCTTAGCACGGGCATCGCCGTGCGGGTATACAGCTAGTAGTAAATAAAAGTAAAGTTTTAAAGAAACTCTGGAAAAAGTATGTGGCTTACATGCGTCCAGGGTACACCATAGCAACTACAGCCTTGAAATTTTGTACACAATTACTTCGAGTCCCCCACTTTTTTTTGAGATTCAATGTTAGTTAGGTGAAAAATAGAATAAAAAGAACCAAATAGTTAAAAATATTGATGCGATTAAGGACATAATATTATTTATTTATTTTTCGTAACTAAAGATTCACGCTAATGCATTTAAGTAAACAACAAATTAGTTCATAGAATTAATCAACATACATTACACAGAGAATCAAATGGTTTAACCTTTTTTTTTTTTTTCTACAAACAGTTACAATGAGGTCTGGTTAAAATGTGGAAATCTTTTAATTCCAAATTTAACAAAGCAAATCAGTTAATGTGCAGATTAGCTAGATAAACCACACATTAGGATGGGAAACAACATAACGACGGGAAAACTATAAACAAAAGTAAAATTCTCTGATGACTTGGATAATGTTAAAATTGACTAACTGCTGTAGTGAGCAGTTTTTCTTTGTGCATTATTTTTTCCTTTGAAAATTGCTTCAATGTTTTCATTTTTGAATTTAAATTAAAAATAACAAAAGGGGAAAATTAAAATGAAGCTTATTAAGTCCAATCTACTTTACAGTTGCTATAATAAACTACAATAATATTCTTTCGTGTGTTTTACCATTATTCAACCCAACATAAAAAGTATTTTCCAAAAAAAAATCTTTTCAGACTAAAATATATTGGAAAGGTAGAACAAAGAAAAGGAAACGGAAAAGTTTTTGAAACCATGCAAATCTTTCAGAGTCAATTGAAGCACGTTTTTAAATGGGGCTTTTGTTATAAGCGTTCTTTTCTTTTAAGCAGAACAAAGCACAAAAGGGAAAAAGAATTGAAGAGGTGAACTTTTATTTGACAATCAAAGGTTAGTTCTCGATGTTTTTTGTGAATTTCTTTAGAAAGTTTTTTTTTTTTTTTTGATTTTCAACTTACACTTTTGAGTTTTTCTTTTTCTAACGAAATAAAAGTATTTCAATATACTTCATTATGTAAAAGACAATAGCTAAACAGGTTCGTTAATGAGACATCTACTGATTTTCTCAGAATATTATGTATAATTTCAAAATTAAAAAGAAAGAAAAAACGCACAGTTTGATTTTGTTGCTTGATCTTCTATAGTATATAATAATTTGTTTTGTAAAAAATTCACATTGAATCAGCCTTTCTCTGCTGATTTCTTAAGAAATCCTGCTTGGAAAATTATCAATGCTATGAGCAACGAAACTCAAACTTGTCAGAAAAATAGCAATTGATAAAGTAAGGGAGTTAGCTGTTTATGCTTTTTTGCTAAAGAAATGGTTTCAGACAGAATCATTTGGGAAAAGCAAAAAACCGAAAAAAAAAAAAATCTTTTTGTGTGACATGCTCTCTTTACAACTAATTGTAGGCTCAACAATATTGAATTATCAAGAATCCGCGGCAGCTCCTATTTGAGCATTATTTGTTTTATATCTTGCTACCAAATCGTCTATAAATATGGTTGGATCTGTATGCAGGCAGACATTTTTCAACACATTTTTCACAAAAGTTAATAAATGGGACTCAATTTGAATTATAATCTTGGTCAATATGTTTTGATATAAGTCATTCTTACGATCATCGACAACATACATTCCTAGGACGGTAATAGGTTGTGAAATCTTCCGAACGGTGTGGCCTTGCAAGTGTCTTGATATGTCTCCGTGTCCACTTTGTGGGACTGCGTTTGATGTGGAACCGACGGCGCGCCGAGATTGATCAATTACTAGGGAGAAGAGGGAAACCACTAAAAGAATCACAAGAGATCAGCGATGATCCTCCCCCCCCCCCCACATGAAGTGTTTAATAATGCAGAGATTCAAATTAAATTTTTTGGTATTAAGGATGAAATTTAAGGAACACACTCGAAAGTCAGGTTCTTCATGTTCTGATCTCATACTTAAGTTGAGAAGCTACCTCGAAAATTGATTGGAAACATCAGAGGTAACTACGTCCAAGAAACTAAAAGAGTTATTACTCGCAGAGCAGCTAAAAACATTTCCTTGACTCGTGGGAAGAGTTTCGGAGAGCTTCAGATTTAGCAGAAAAGTTAGACCACTCGAACTGAATTGTTCCCATTATCAAATTTTGAGGAGGTGGTTGAGCGCGTGAGCACTGTTCCGTATATCACTCTAAGGCCCTGTTTATGCACACTCCGGCTTCACCCCGGTTTGAAGCGGAAGGTGGATAAAAGGGGGATTGCAGCCGGGTTGATGGGAAGACCCGTTTTTGTCAAATCGTGGATTCTCCTTTACGTTGCCTTACGATTTCGTTTCGGTGCTATCCCATAGAATGCTGCAGTTGGATTTTTCCATAATTAGAAGAAATTAGTTTCGAAACAAAATCACCAACGCAAAAAGAACACGCACAACAACACCAAAATAAATACACACGAGGAGGAGACACGTGACCACGCAATGCACTGTTGGAAAAATCCGCCAATAATCCTTCAATGTAGGTGGAGGGAATTCGCTCCTGCATTGAACGCGGCTTGAAGCCGGGTTGGATGCATAAAACAGCTTTATTTCGCGAAGCCGGGTTGACGCCGGGATGAATCCAGCTGCATAAACAGAGCCTTTGGATTTGACCAAGGAGTTTTTTCAAATTCCTCTGACGAAAAAAGCAAGCAGATACGTAGCTTTGTCATTTCTCTTGGTACATACCGGCCGAAAAAAAATGATGTTCGGTCTTTTAAATGCGCCATTTTTTTTGTTAATCTTGTTTCTCAGATGTTGGACGGTCTAGAGTATTGCATAGCAACGTACATTGACGACATAGGCATCTATTCTCCGACCTGGGAACAGCATATGACGGATATAAGTAGGGTGTTGGAACGGTTGCACATGGCTGAGCTAACTGTAAAGCCGTGTCGTTTCGCGAAGGATTGGATAAAATTTTTGGGTTCGATTGGGGGGGGGGGACGTCGGTTCGGGGTAAAGATTTCCTAATGAAGCGAAGGTGAAAGCCGTTCAAGATTATCCCACTGCTGCCACCAGTTTAATATATACTAGCTGTGACATCTTGGGTCAACCGTAGTACCGGCTTAAACGTGCCGAGCGATTTCAATCAAAAACATTACAACTGAAAACATAGAATAAGAACTTTTTAAAGTTTAAACAAAAAAAATTTACAAAAAAATGAAAAATGATTGAAAAAAATTAAAAGGTACATTGGAGGGTTACAGTTGTACATTGCAGTTGCCTGTGGTGTGCATCAAAATGCTAACTCACGATCTCATCAGAAACCGAAGATGCTGCGAAAGAGAACATTACAGTTCACTGTCCTAGAGCGATCTGACGAAGCCAGATTTTTTTTCAACAGTATTTTGAAAAGAAGGGACCTGTAAACTAAGCTCCCTTAAAATTTCTAATTGGCTGGAACATCTTCACGTGTTTTGAAAAAAAGGTGCGATGCATCCGAAAACCAAGCTCGGTTTGAGGGTTAATTGGTGCCTCATTTCCATGTCTGCGTGGCGGTTAAGATTAAGGAACGGGGTGGTCAGCGGCTGTCGTCAGGAACTCGACATGCCAAATTTGTAAACTGTGAGCCAGGTGCCATACAGTCTGCTTCTATTCATCAGGGGTGTCTCACCAGATAAAACTTCGTGGGCAAAACTTCGCCTGGACAAAACTTTGCATGGTTGAAACTTCCCACGGTCAAAACTTCGTGCAGGCAGAACTTCATATTCACAAAACTTTGCAAGGACAAAACTTCTTAGGACTTGAAGTAAATTTTCCGTCCAGATTGTCTGATTTCTCTTTACTCGGTGGAGCCATTTAAAAAGTCTAGTCTCTGATAGTGCCATTAACTCATAAAGAAACTAATTTGCATATATTGCTATTGCTGCCGACAAAGTACAAGAAATGCTAAGTGATTTTTTCACAAGCTGCGGTCTCTACAGCACAGTAACTGCTTAAAGAATAACCACCAGTAGTGATACATACCTCACAAATGTGCTGTAGAGACCGAAGCTTGTGAATAAAACACCTAGCATATCTTGTACATTGTCGGCAGCAATAGCAATATATGCTACCGACAATGCACAAGAAATGCTAGATGTTTTTTTTTTCCACAGGCTCCCTTCACTACAGCACAGTTGTAAGGTATGTATCACTACTGGTGGTTACTCTTTAAGCAGTTGCTATAACTTTCTGGATTCTGCAATTTATGTACATTGAACGCATTTTCTAGAGATCTAATTTTATGTAGCGTCTTAAGTAGCTTCTAAAAATAGATAATTATAACTGCTGCGCGTTGTACATTCTACCTTCTATTACTTGAGAACATGTAGGGGGTGACCAATTTAACAGTGTTGATTTTCGCTCCAAATGAGCTCAGATATCCCCTCCTAAGATGTTTGTCAAAAGTTCTGATACACTTTGCATATATACGAGACTTTACATGTTACGAGATCCAATTTCGCTCATTTTTAAGCTGAAGTGAAAGCTACACTTTTGAAATGAATATATTCGATGTAGCATTATATTTACCTTACTTTTCAATGATTTACAACATAAAGTCATTATGATTATTTAAATGAAGCAGACATGCAAGTAATTGTTAAATAAACCAGATAAGGAATACAGGCAGATGACCCTTAGATAAATAAACTAGATACACCAATGATTTTAGAAGAAACTGACCAGGTATGCTAGAATTCCCTAGAGAATGGCTAAGTGCATATATGATTGCTGAGAGAACAAAAAGAAAAAAAAATCTAACAAGAAATAAATTAGCAGTAATTAACAAGAATTGTGACTTGAAGCTACAAGGAAGTTTGACTATTTCATTAGTTTTCAATTGTTTGCATATGCATAGAGGTGCGGATTTACCATATCTCAAATGCCACTATTGCGAAAGGTGCCCCACAAATTTGTAACCTCAGAGAAGATCAAATAAGGCACCTTGAAATTACTCTACGTGCTTCTCTGTATCTCTAAGAGGATCCCAAAAATACATTGCAACAGGTCAACAAACATATTAATCCGCCACTTTTGAAGAAGAAATGACCACAAGACATTTTTCACGAATGATTGAAAAATTTCAAATCACACAAGAGGTTAATATTCTTTATTACGGTTTGTTATAAATAATGATTCACCTCTGAACAAAAAAGGAAAAAAAAATCAGTTTAAGGTTAACATATTTGAATGTGAAATGCTTTATAGCAAAATAAAAGTTTTTTTGGACAAAAATTGATTTCACCTAATGCAGCACTATTAATTTTCGTTTGAATTCTTGCAACACACAAAAGGTGATAAATTAACTAAAACTTACTTTATGCATGTAAAGATTTTTCAGTCAGCGCGAACGGTGCATTGCCGTAAAGATTCGTTTTCTCAGAAGAGTTACTGCTTCGATTTATCACTCTTTCATAAGTTCCCGGTCAGAAAAATTCCAATTCAAATAGGAGAAAAATACGTTCAGCTTTTCTTCTCTTTTATACTCATTCATTAAACATTCAAATGGACTTTTATTTTGAAGTTTTTCACGCATTCTGGCATGGAATTTCTGAAAAAGTATTTTTTTTTTTGTAATGAATTGCTTTTTGATTTTACTTCTTATAAGTAAATAAAACAAAAGAAGTTTGAATTGTTGTTTGTTGAGATGCGTTTTTTGCTTTAATCATGAAACATCTCTTTTCAAATGGAAGTAATTTGATGGCATAACTTTGGAGCTACCTTTTTTTTTCAGAGAAAATTACTTAATTTGAGTTTTTATTGCTTTTTATTTTTATGTCTTTTGTGCGTTTATGTGTTATGTTTCACACAGAATATGTTTTCTTCATTTATTAAAGTAGAAATGTGAACTCAGAAGTCTTGAGTCACATTGATCTTATTTTTCTAGTTAAACTCTTAATTAGAAAAAAATATTATTTTACTTTTAATGCATAAATAAAATAAAATAAAAAAACACAGAAAAACACAAACAGCATGGACCAAAGAAAACTTATCCACTGCAGTAAAAGAACTAAGCAGTCATTTAAATTGAATCGGAGGAAGTATGTAGTACAATCCTATGAATTAAAAACACCTCTGTAGTCAATGGGAAATGAAAAAAGGTAAATGGAATTCTGTAGTTAGCCCTATTTAACCAATCAATTTTGCAGTAATGTTGTATCTAGCTTATGAACCTATGTCAGTTAAAAATAGACAAAGGGAAATCTGTCTGGCATATCCATTGTTCAATCAAATTTCTTAGACGCTACCAACTGGCTTATAGGAATTCGTAACACTTTTTGAATGATATATATGAACCGCAGTAGTTTAATGAAATTTGAGGGTACAACAGTTGGGCAATACAATAGAGTTTATAACCCACCCTAATGTGTCAAAGAAGTTCTGTATCCTAACAGTGTTTCTTAGCTAAAGAACTTTACCAAATAAAAGGAATATGTTTTAGGACCGTTTAAGTCCTGTACATTAGATTAAGTCATAGCTTTTACAAAAAATGAACTTTCTAAGCAGCAATTTCAACGTCTTTTTATTTCAGATTTAAAACTCCTTGGCTCAGTCGTTCACAATTCATATTGTTTAATTTAGACTTGCATGCGAAAAAAATATTATGAAAAGTGTTACAAAATATTTTATTTATTTATTTATTTATTTTGCAACATTCGTATTCGCAATTAATTTTGTCTGCTTCTTGATTAAAACAATTTGTTTCAAGCTCAGTATTACCATAGATAAAATTTGAAAGAGGGTAAGCTGAGTTCCTTCAAATGTATATAGTGATCATTAAAAATTTTTGTTGACAAAATCGGGATACTTATGGAACAATTATGACAATGACTTTATGACAATGACTTGTAAAGCAAAAACACTGTGTCTGCAGTAATCTGCAATTTTGTTCAATTAAGTTTTGTTATTTCTTCTTTTACGTTTCAAGCACAAGGTATTTATTCAACTCTCAATACCCATAGTTGTTCTCGAAATCATTCTGTAGTAAAAATTGCAGACACAGTTACTTGAAAAAATAGTTAAAGACGCGGGAAAATAAAACTCCTACTTGCTTGGAGTTTTTCTAACTTGACATCTGTCTTTGGATATTTTCTAGTGTTTTCTTTACTTTTCCACTGACGAAAGAAAGAAAAAAAAATTCTGCTTCTTTTTACTTCCTAAAATACAGGAAAAAGTAAATTCCTTCTATTTATGCGAACGGCTGGAAAGAGGAAATTTAAATGCATTTCTTCTGATAGGGACTCATTGTTTAGTAGACATTTTAAGCTTAAAGCGATGAAAAAAATGTCAATTTAATACTATGAACAGATTAGATTAAATATCCTAATTAAAAATATTCTTTTTTTTCTGTTGGTATGATTATTTTATTATCTTAAATATTTGCGCATATTCAGAAGCGTACTCTAGCTGTTAGTACAAACTATTATTTGTAGAATTAAGTGGGTGTTAAGTCCTGTTCTTAACGCCCGATGCGAAAAGGAAGGTGGTGATATGTTTGACTCGCGTCTGTGGCACCGTCGCTTATAAACGAATAAACGACTAATAACTTAGTTGGAACAGTCAATCGGGGTGGTGAAGGTTCTTTTGTGTGGGATAATGCATATCAGCATCACGACTTGGTAGTATGGAACTTATTGATGAAATAATGAATCATGCATTTAATTTAATTATTTTAAAAGACAATTTTATGCTTTTTGCTCAAAATCTGTTTATCGGATACAGCTTCGTTTTTTGTAACGATAAGAAGCACACGGTTTTCAAGGTTTGCATCTGGTGCCTAAAAAAAATGTCCTTAAGCCTAGAAAATATCTCTTCAATCGACAAATTTAAACATATTTAGAGATATCTGGAGGCTAGATTAAGAAAATACGACATTGAAACGAAAGGGAACTAAAAACAGTAAGGCTCGAAGTTGTCGTTGTACACTTTCTCAGAAATTGTACCAAAAAAAGAAAGCAAAAACCGAAATCTATTCCTAGACGTTTAAAAGCTGTTGTGAATGTTAAAGGATATTCTTCTAATAATTAATTCAACAAAAGATTAGGTTATTTACAAAAGTATAGATATTTTTTAAAGTGTACAAAGACTTTTATGAGATAAAGTTTCTAGCACTTTTTAATTATTGATTTCTTAAAAATCGAGTTTTATTACGTTATTAAAACTTTTCATTTAGTTTTGTTAAAAACAGATTATAAATATTATAATTTAATATCTATTCCGAAATATTGATTTTAACCAATGTATAGGGGCGTATTTCATTGAAAATACGAACACTTTTGGGAGTTACTGTATATACTGTCTATGCAAGCAATTACAGTTTAATGATTCCATCGTTGCGCCGTTAAAACTAGGGTTTCCAGTCTCACAATTCCGAACCCGTATTCCGCGGGATCCCGAATAAATTTAGCGGGATTAATTCAACGTGATTGAGAGCAAAATCACACGGGATTTTTGATCCCGCAAAGATTTTGCATGCAAACATTTCACACTTTTGCAGTCCATAAAATAAATATTTTTACAAGTAACATCTGAAATTTTTACTACCTTCCGAACTATCTGCAAGAAGAGCAAGAAAAACTTTATGTATCATACGATGAACGGTAGGTTTCAAATTAAAGAAAACAATAAAAATAGAGTGTTTTTTTCGGAGAATTATATGCTATTTGCATTGCAAGTTTCAATGTTTATACGATCAGCAACTGCGAAAATGCTCAAAAATTATTAGCCTATTTGAAAACCATCAATTAATATTGAAACCCAGAAAATTAGGATTTAGAAGAAATTGAGGAAGTGTATTACAGGGTGCAAAATCCGCTGGAGTAGCTTTATGCAATACCGGAACGCTTCTGCAAACTTAAGGAATGAACTCGAAACCTTCAACTTACTAAAAGTGCACAATGTTTTTTCCGAAGAAGAAAGCAATGAAAACCCTGACATTTTTAATTTTTGCTCTCTAACCTGTAGGAAGAGCCTATCGATGTCTTTGTCATCGTGAAACTAATAATATAATTGTGGATGCTACACTGAAAGTTATGCTGGAGAAATTAGCAGTGCAATCTTCAATATTCGGCACGATTCTTAAAAGAGGTGACAAAAACTTGAATAAAACACTAGATGACTCATATGAAAGTGCAGCACGTTACGTTGCTCAAGTTTTTAATAGTCTTTTTTAAAGTGAGAGGTAAAATTAGCGAAATTATTCAGAAGCTTTTATTCAGACTGCGACCCATTCAGCGTCCATCCCCTGCTATAACGAATCAAATGCATTGATGAAATAACTAACGTTAATGAATCAACAAGGCAAGGTAAATTGGATAGAGCAATACACAAATCAAACCGACATTGTTTTTGTCCGAAATTTGAAGTTCATGAGCAAAAACTCTTAACATGACAGCCATAAGAAAAGAAAAATCTGTTTTAGAAGGTGGTGAAGTTTATGGGGCTCTTCTGCTAAATATCCACAATTGTTTGATATCACGCATAAACATCAAGCTCATTATTTTTTGCCTAAAAATCTTTTCCAATCCCGATCAAGCGATGCTTTGTTAAGAAGAATTGAACTTCTGTAAAGTACACTTTTGCATACCAAACGATAATCGCTAATTGAGCTGTGACTTTGTAGTACTCTACAACTGGTGTACGGAATTCGAGATAAAGACTCATCCATGTAACAAAAGCAGTCCTTCCTAAAAAGCACAACTTTTTCGTTTTGACATAAAAATTTAACTTTTTGAAGAAGTAAGTCAATCCCGCTGGATCCCGGGATCCCATGGGATTGGCTTCTTAAAATCCTGAAATCCCGCAGGACTGAGATTGGCAACCCTAGTCGAAACCCTATGGACAGTACACAGCTACTTTCAAGTTATCATTGATTTAGGAGCAATTTTATGTGTTCATTGGTAATTAAAATCTATTGCGCGTACATTGATTGTAAGACCGAAAAATTCACAATTAGCTAAGTATTTATGAACAAAAACGCGCTTCTAACCGCGCTACGTGAAAATATTATGAAAATACTGTTAAAGCTACTTCATTGCAGTATGCACTAAGAAATTAAAATTGAAACTAGATTTAAATTAAGAACGTTCAAAATGAGTTTTGTTTCTCTTTCTTGAACAGTTTGTAAATGCACATTGCGGGTTTCAAAAAAGTAATGACGATAGAATGTTCTAAACTCCTACAAACTTTTTTTTCTTGTGTTTTTTCTTGAAGCAAAAACTGCAAAAAATTACAAATAATCACTTTTAAGTCACCTCAAGCAAGAGCCTCTCAAAACTCGTAATCGTATTTTTCTGCTATACGTCAAGTGTTATTCCGAAAATGTTTATCTTTTGATTACTTATGCTTAAAAATTCAATAAACACTTCGAAAATTCCGAAACCTCCCAGAACTTAAAGAATTTGAATTGGAAATGAGAAAAAAACACTCTCTTTCTCCTAGTTTTTGCAGCTATGCTTGGCCATCTGATAAATTAAATTTAGATTTCATTGCCTTTTTTCGAAACAAATATTGTCGTTTTTATCACTGCAAAGTAAATTACATCTCGTTTCTTTTTTTTTATACTCGTGTAAGTTATTTTTTGCGAACAAGCATAAAAAATTAATTCTAGTAATTATCCAGCAATGCTACAATTCCTTTTATTTTACTTTTTCTATGCATGTTGACTGTCTTTCTATGCATGTGACTTTTTTAATCATCAATGTGAAAAAACAATTTATGCTTCCCATGGGGCAGTAGTTAATTTTTACAGAATTAGGCATTATGGCTTAATAGCGAAATTTATTTAAGCAGAATGTTCGGATGAAATATCTTGGGACGTTTTTTAATGCTTTTTACTTTTTTTAGCGAGAAAATTAAGCTACCCATAAAATTTCGTGCAATTGAAGCAGAAATATACGATTCTTTTAATTTTTTTCATAGACAATTTTTGATGGTTGAGAAAAACGCAAAAGCTCTTTTGTTTTAAAATATAAAATGCTCTCACTTTTAATGCTTTCACATTAAATTTTTTATATAAGACTAGCTGCATTGCCCGGCTTTGCCCGGTCTACCTTGAAAAAAACCATTGTGTCAAGTGAAGTATCTTCAATAACCAGGATTAAATGAAAGAAAAAAAAACATCATGCAAAATTTTCTCGCCAAACAATGACAACAGATACTAAAATACTTTTAAGAAATTAAAATAAAATGAGGAAGATGGATTTAAAATGCGTAACCATGGAAACACAAAATAAAATAAGTTTAAGAATTGAAAATGAGAAAGATGGAAATAAGCAATGAATTCAAAAAGCGTTACCGTTTAAAAGCAAAATAAAATGGTTAAAAACTTGAATAGAGAACAGATTTTTGAACTTCATTTAAATCGCTTGTAACTTTTTTTCTAATGGAGATAGAGGGTTAAACTTTCGACCTTAGGTCGAGTTAGATCTGGTGTAAAAAAAGCAGCTCTGTCCAATGCTCTCAAAAAGAAAACTGTAGGACAATTCCTTCACTTTTTATTGATAAATTAAATGAAGAAAGTAGTGCCTAAATTTCAGCTAGGCCTAAACAAATTCGAGCTAAAAACGTAAAAAACTCCCGCTGCAATTAAGTTAGAGCATTGGAACAAATTGCGTAGAACGCGGAAAATTCTTCCCTTTCCAACGATATGTAATATTACTATTTGCGAGTAATTTTTCACCCCCATATTCGGGAATTTATGTGAAAATTAGGCCTAAATTGGAATAAAAAAAGAACTATTCATCGAATTGTTTTCGAATTGGTCTGCAAACCTTCTCAGGACTTAAAAGAACAAACTGTGAAAATTTCAGCAAAATCGGCCGGGTAGTTCTCGAGTTTTGCAAGTTCAAACAAACAGACGCTTTTTGGAGACTTCATTTTATACTATGTAGAAAAGAGAATAATAACGACGGCAACAAGATAAACTAAGTGAAAACTATGTGTAGAAATCAACTTAGTAATCTAGGGGAGGGGGAATGATTTTGTTTGTTAGGGAAAAAAACAATCATTGGAAAGAAAAGGGAAAAAAAGTTTTTTTCTAAAAAAAAGGGAAATTTGTATGTGTGAACAAAATTATTTGTAGACTGAGAAATCTTCACTTTAGTTTAGTTTCGTTAAAAGAAAATTTGAAAAACCCATTCCCGAGCTAACCTTCACATTTTGTCTCGCTTCCTTTCTCTTCTTTTTAAGAAATATTTTACATTTGCTCTAGCAGGAACAACGGTAGTAAATTTATGATCTGAAATTAAAGTATTCTTTAAATACTGTTTATATAACCTTCATGTTATTTGAACACGCATTAGCTGGATTTTAAAATAAAATGAATTTATGACCATTGACCTTGTCTTTTAAGCGAATTTGGAAGTCAAAAAATGAAGATAGGTCGAATATTTATATGTTCTACCTTTTCCTTGGGGATGAATTCACATTGAATTAGAAAAATTATCTGCTTGAGTTGAAAAACCTTCTTAGTTGAAATATGTTACACTAGTTTGTAAAGAAACATTAAAAAAAAATAAATACAGGGTCTGTTTAAAAAGTAATGAGACATATGTTTTCCTGATGCGACTGTACCTCCCAAGTGTGCACAACCTGGATAGGTCGGTGGTGGGGATTACCGGTGGGACTCACTCCGGTACGCAGTCGCCTGGGACTCTTTGTTCGCGCAGCATCGTCGGTATAGTACATCCCTGTTGCTAACTTCGGTTCCAGTTCCAAAATGCAGAGAACATTTGAGCAACGTTACGCAATTACGTTTCGGGTAAAACTTAATAAATCAGCCTAAGAGAATTTAGAGATATGTAAAGAAGTGTTCGGAGATAATTGTCTGTCAAAGGCGCAGGATTTTCAGTGGCACACGTGTTTCAAAAATGGCCTGGAGAGCATTGAGGATGAATCTCAAACAAGATGTCCATCAACCAGCAGAACGCACGCAAATGTGGAACGTGTGCGTGTTGTGCTAAATTCGGACCACCGGATAAAGGCCTGTTCACATATCGGCAGTCCGTTCCGTCCATCACGTTTTTCCCCTCTCGAAACAGGTTTTCTTTGCTGGTTGCCATGACAGCAAGCCATCTTGGACGGGACCGGTGTCGATCGGAAGTACCTTGATATCTGACGGCTGTCAAAAGTAGAACGGAATTTCATTGGTTTCCGCCAAGCATCGTGCTCTTCTCTCTGGCGGGTGAATTCAGTCACGTGATTGATGTACGGCGACCGTATGCGAATGCTACTCTGTTTTCGTCGGCAGTCCGTCACGTCAGAAAATTGGATGGATGGGACGGTCGGCCGATAAGTGAACTGCCCTTGAAGATTACAGATGAAATTGGACTTGATAAAAGGACAGTTCACGGCATCTTTGCTGAAAACTTGAGAAATTCTGGAAACACCTTCTTCACCCTGCAAGACTTCTTGGACAATATTGGTATCTCTACGCTTCCACAGCCTGTCTACAGCCACTATTCAACACCAGCAGATTTCTTTCCATTCCCCAAGATAAAAACAGCACTAAAAGGGCATCACAATGGAACTATGGATGCGGTGAAAGCGCTGATACAAGACTTTTAACGGGCATTCTGGAAGCAGACTACAAAACAGCCTTTAAATCTTAGAAGACTCGCTGGGATAAGTGGGTTCTAAGCCAAGGGTCTTATTTTGAAGAATTTTAGGTGTGAATATTAATATCTGCAATAAATTATTGGAACACAGTCTCACTACTTTTTATGCAGACCTTGTATGTGTAAGGTATTGCTAATGCTGATAAAAGCTCAATGTACGGCTCAGTGGAAGAAAAATGGCTCAGTATCGGCTATACTCACTATACGGTAAGAATGGAAAAATACCTTCTTAGAAGTATGCTCACTAACTGAAAAAAATTCCTCTACACACATACACACACAAAGTGCCAAAAATATTCATCAACAATCGACTGAATATATTTTATGCATTTATGATTTTTGTACAAACGAAGGATACTGGTCATTGATCAATAAACATTGGATCAATATTGATAGAACTCACTATGGTATTTCAAAAATACATGTAAAAAAAAGTTTCTCGTAGATAACAGGACACCCCTCAATATTTTTAGTCTTGTGGATAGTAATATGCTAAAAAAAATTATCTTCCTATTTTAATTGAAAGAGAGTGCTCAACCCCCTCTCCCAAACTTCATACGCATGAAAAGGGGGATTTAAAAATACATTGAACTGAAAAAACCATGTTGCATATTATAATATACACTAGTAATATGCATATACATTGCAACAAAATAATTATTTATAAAAAAAAATAGCTGGGGAAATGAAATGTTTTTAAATTTGGGGCATTTTCTATGCTACGGCTAATCTTCTTTACTAATAATAAAGCTGAAAGTCTCTCTGTCTGGATGTCTGGACGTCTGGATCAATTTCACACGCATAGCACCTAGACCGTTCGACCGATTTTCATGAAATTTGGCAAAAAGTTAGTTTGTAGCATGGATGTGTGCATCTCGAAGCGAATTTTTGAAAATTTGATTTTGTTCTTTTTCCATTTCAATTTTAAGAACACTTTCCGGAGCAAAATTATCATTTCATGAACAAGTAAATTACGAAATTATCATGACGTGGAATGCAAGAGCGAATGAACATAGCGAATTGGCGAGATATTCATCATCCATTATTTGTAAATATACAGGCGAACCAAATGACCTTTTAATTTTCTACTACGGGTAAAGCCGTGCAGGTACCACTAGTGTTAAATAAAGGGGTCACTGAGCACTCTCAGCCCAGTACTCACTCTGCATAAGAGTGTTAGAAATCTTTCTCAGAAGTATGATCACTACTTTAAAAAAAGGGCCGCACACATACATATAAAGAGCCGCAAATATTCATCAAAAATCGTGTTAATATATTTCATGCATTTATGAATTTGATGCAAATGAAGGATACTGTTTTCAGATCAATAAAAAAAATGGTTCCGTACCTGCGTAGCCACTGTGTTATGAAAGGCACATCGTCCGAACATTGTCAAAAAAAAAAAAAAAAAAATATATATATATATATATATATATATATATATATATATATATATTAAAGAAAGTTCTAACTTTTCCTTTTGAGAATTGCAATATATTAGAAAATTGCATCAGAAACTAAATAATAACGTTCACGCATTGCTAATGAAAGCACTAATAAAGAATATCATTTAAAATATTTCCGGGACAATGAGCATAGATACACATCGCTGAGAGTAACCACGAGATGAAATCCACATCGTACCCTGGAATGTTATTCAAAATGTCATTTAGGAAAGTATTAATGAAAAGGGTACCATCAAAGCGAGCAGCACTCATAACGTATGATGAACCGTAAAGCAAGCAGCGATGAGCCATAAGCAAGCAGCACCCATTAACGTATGCAAAATTAGTACAAACACTTTATTTGACGAAATACCACGTGATAAAATATGAGATAGGGTTTTCTTATCTGAGAATGAGCATACATCAGTCAATGAACATATCGTAATTTTATTTGGAAAATAAAGACTCAAAAGTTTTTCTCCTGCATGAATTGAGCAAAAATTTCCAAAAAGGAAAAATAATTGACTACAATTGAAAAGCAGTATCTGTCTGCCTACGATTGGCACG
Organism: Uloborus diversus; assembly: GCF_026930045.1. Classification (NCBI taxonomy): domain Eukaryota; kingdom Metazoa; phylum Arthropoda; class Arachnida; order Araneae; family Uloboridae; genus Uloborus; species Uloborus diversus. The sequence goes on along the minus strand of NC_072731.1, from coordinate 22,656,652 downwards.
GAATCGGCAAACGGCCAGCTAATTGGGAACGGAAAGTAATTATAGGTGGCGCTATAATTAGGATAAAAACGAAACCAGCTTGTCTGCTACAATATTCCCTGCTACGACATGAAGCTAGCAATGAATCATTACATTTTTACTTGTTTTTAGTGATATTCATGCCTTGTTTTCATATTTTATGCTTGGTTTGGGAAGATGTGGTTATTCTTAATGCACCAATTATTCGTAAACTGTAGGTTTATTGGTTTTCTTTTCCTATTTTGATTTATAGTATTGGTATTGTTGCACATCCATTCTTCGACTCTTTACTGTCTACAATCATTCCATGTCTTATTCTGTTTCTAATTTCAGCTTTAATCTATTGTCTAATATCCCTTTGTCACTGTTGGTGTATATTTCTACGCAGGAAGATTGCATATTATTATTTAAACTGATTATTCAAATAGCCGATAAATGCGAAGTTACCTCTAAAAATGTAGCTAGAATATACTTGTATCATAGCAGATCCTTGTAATTTAGCAATATATACTACTCAGGGTCAGTTTCCGAGTGGTTTACGTTGCAAAATATTTTCATATCTCACATTTCCATATTTGGATGACTAGCATGATTGTAAGTACTATATGAGTGACAAAAGACAAGTTTTCTTATGATGCCTTTTTCAGATTTATCAGAAATATTAACTGTTAAACAAGAGTTTCTACAAATATAACAGCTTGTGAGCTTTTCATTTTCGTTCAATAAGTTAAAATACACAAAAGACATTTTTTCCATCGCTAAAAAGTTTACCACGCAGAACAACGGGTAATCGCCATCGTTTCTTATTTAGATTCTCTCGCCAGATGGCGTCCTGGTTACTTTCAGTTCCCAATACGAGTTCATCTGAATGTCGGGAAAAGGAAAAGGTTTGATTCGCTTGTTTCGTTTACCTACGTGTGACTATGCTTAATTTAAAGGCTAACATACATCTGCAAAAGCTGCATCTCTGTAAACTAACAGATGCATCCATTTCTGTTTGTAAACTGGAAGTTACACTTTCAATCTCGTCGGTGGTCAGGCAGTATTAAGGAAAGAAGTTTTGAAAATGAAGAGAGAAAAACTGTAAACCAGGAAAACTGAAACGTGTGTTCTAAACAAAGTTCAGTTGACTGGGTTTATTGACTTTGTGACTTACGTTTCTTTTGTTTTTATAACATTTGAGTAAGTTAATCTAAATTTTTCACCAGCATTAAAAGGGGGGGGGGGTTGCAAAACGAAACCTCACTTTCCTAGTCCTTCAGAGGATATCAGTGTTAGCTAAAAATTAGTTTTTAATATTATTTTATAATGATATCTAAAACGTCAAAAAAAGAAGAAGGATTTTACGCCTCAAAAAAGTTATTCCATGTGGTTTGTACTCCAAGGATAAACCTCAAGCAATTTCACCAAGCATCAAGTTTCTTTCGTTACATCCGCTCTGAATCTGTTTTCTGCAATTGACAACAGTATGTTAGGGCTAGAGCGAAACTTCAACCAAAATCTTTTACACTATAATTCAATATTTTTAAATTATTACAAACAATGAGTCATAGGGGGGAAATGGCGGCAAACTGTAATCAATGCCACTTCATTCTTTTGATCATCTACTATATGCAAACCAACTTTTCCTTATATTCTTGCATTACTCTTTGAGAGTAACTATTTACGTAACAAAGGATAATATTTTCTACGACGAGTAAGTAATTTTCTAAAAACAAATCTAACTAAAACTATTCGAACGGTACATAATCATTAATCTGTGAAATTCAGTAAGAAATCGAAAAGAATGCCCTATCTATTATGTTTCTTTTACAATATTGGATAGGAATAAAGTCAACTCCAAAAATATTTAACTAAAAGAGATTTAAGATTAAATACATAACTGGCTTTATCTATTAAACTTCTTTTAGCTTTACTGAAAAAAAATACTTTCTAAAAAAAAACTGTTTCTAAAGTGTTGTTGCAAAAGACTTTTTTTTCGAAAGAAAACAATTTAAGGTTAGAAACCCTTCTGTAGAACATCAGTTTTTTTAGAAATCTTAATGAAAGGAAAACTTTCCTGATAAAGTACTTAAACTTTTAATCGTTTCAAAAAATTGCTTCATTATAATAACGGTTTTTTATTCAGTGATTTTCTTATTTTTAATACTTTATGTTGAAAATATTGTATTTATTGTTGCTAAGAATACTGAATAGACATAGGATATTTATTGACAATGAAAAAAAAATCCTCTGAACATTTTTGTTTTTTAGTAGATTTTTTTTTCTCTTTCTTGAATTAGTATTAAGGTGTATAGTCTGTCCAAGTGTCTGTAAAAATAATCCCAACTAAAGTTATTTTCTTTGTTTACATTTGTAAATTATGTGTTGTACCATTCACTGCAAAGGTGTGTTGGTGAATTAGAGCATCTGAACTATGTAGAGTAGTGATATCTTAGTTGATAACTTAAAAATATAAAAATACACAAATAAGTGAAAAACAAAATTGTGGACACGTTTTCAATTTCCATTTAAATTGCTCTTTTCTTTTCAAAAACTGGACAAGTAATTGGTCATTTTATGCACCAAGAGCATGAGGTTTTTTTTACATGATAATTACCTTACTCAACTAATAAATTTATTTTTGTTGTTGATGTTGAAAAATAAATGCAAATGTGCAGATGTATTTCAAAAGGGGAAAAGTCATGTGTAAAAATTACTTAAGTGAAATTAAAATCGTTTCCCTTTAGAATTTTTTGTGCAAACAAGCAATGCACTTAATATAAAATTACGCACTGCACTTGACTAAGATAGATTAAAATGTTTCCCTTTACCTTCAATTTTTTTGTCGGTACGTAAAAAATAAGAAATCGTATTTCTTTAGTTTGTAAGACATAGGTCTTAAAAAATAATGCCAGAAAATAAGACTCAGTTGCGTCATTTGAATTGGAGATGGAAAGCAAATAGCAGGGGTGTTCATTTTTTCAGGATAAACAAGAACTGTGAAATAATTTGATGGTTGTATTTTTAGCCTCCCTAAAAATTTCCTTCTGTCAATAGTGAGTAAGAAGGATTGCGTTTCAGATTTACCCGTTAAGCTTGGAAGCTTAGCTCTTGCGTTTTCTTAACTTGGTAGTAAATCAAACAGATTTGAAGTGAGTCGTAACAGATGTGCTATTTTTTTTCCTTCGTAAAATATATCATTTTTTAGGATATTTATGCGAAAAAGAAAGTTTAAAACTTCAAACTTAAATTTCTGAGCATATTGCAGACTTTTGCTAAAGTTTAGTATGAAATAACTGGCGAATGTTATCCTCCATTTTCAACTAACCATAACACAGGTCTGCAAAAAAAAAAAAAAAAAAATCCAGCTGCATGGGCTATTTTTGGTAAACTTTACATTTGCTGAGCTGCTACCAGGGTTGGCCGGATTGGAATTTTCTGAGAAGTTTTTAAAAAAATTAATTTAAATGCTTTCACAATTTAAACTTCTTTTTCATTTCTTCTTTACCACAGACATTGGACATAAAAAATGAATTTTTTGAAATAGTATTTCTTAACTCAAACAGCATTAAAAAAATGTTTCAAAGATTTTAAATAAATATATTTAACTTTTTTCTTTAACTGATCAATAAATGGACTCAAATTATTTTGACTAAGTCCTGTCACGTCTGATTTTCCAAATATTTGTAGATTGTACAGAGGAAACTACTCTAGCTAAAAGGCTTTCATGTGAATTATTTCCTGCAAACAAACACGTCACAAATCTCGAATAAACACAAGGTATATTTTTTAAAAATTAACAGGTTTTTCAAATGGTCGGGCAGAAAACAAAACAGGATGTACAGTATTTTCATTATCTTACGAAAAAGTTTAATATTTCTTAGTTTGTACACAGAAATAGAAAAACTGGCAACATAAAACTGAAAGAAATATCTTGATTAAGCTGGAATTCAGTAAAAAGGGAGTAAAAACTACTTGAGGTTCTACAGTAGTTTTGCATAACAAAATGAAATACAGGAAAGTAAAATGCAAAAAAAAAAAAAAGTAGTAGCAATTAAAAACGAACAATAGATTTTCTCACTCGAGAAGTAACTTTGCCTTAACTGTTGGTAATCATGAAAACTAAAAAATCTGAAACTTCACCATTCTTGGGTTTTGTCGTCTTTTATACTTTTCTTCAGAAAACGCTGAATTTTTACTAGTTTTCCAGCTTTTTTACCCCAAGACAATTTTTGCGCTTTGTCCATATACACTGTAAAAAATCTCGGAAAACTCTCTGAATATACAAAAAAGTTTTCCGTAATACACAGATTCGTACGCCCTCCGCAGTTTTCTGCTATAATCAAAAAGTTTCCCGTTTAGCAAGAAAGTAAGAGTCGACGCATGCGCAGCACTCACGGCAATTTTATAGTCCAGCAGCAAAACTAAACTGAAACTTTCGAAAGCACGCAATGAAAATAAGTGCTGACTCATGTATGCGAAGTAACACTCATCAAGGGGATTAGTAGAAGTTTTGTTCCTCGCATGAATTCACTGAAGATAATTTTAAAGTCTTATATTTTCTTGCATATGTATCGTCATGAGATTGAATTTGAAGCTATGTCACTTATTTTTAAGTACGAAGTGCAAATTCTCAACGCATGCTCGCGGAAGGAATACAAACTGAAATTAAAAACCAAATAACTGCCGAGAGGACGCCATCTAAATTCATTGCGTCGCATAACTTGTGTAGGTAATTCACTTTTTTCTTGGATACTTTTCTTCTTTCTACACCAAATGGGTAATTTTTGTTGGCAGAATTTTATTCTGTCATAAAAATCACCTTTTTGGTGACCAAAGCCTGCAAAAGACCACCACCGACGAATAGGTAAGTCGCTTTGCAACTCTATTACTTTAAAGAGATTTAGTTCATATAAATCTCGTTAAAAAAAACTATTTTCTTCAGTATTATTTTTTTGTTGTGAACTATTGCAATTTGAAAATATTTTACATTATATAGAACACATATTTAAAGTGCAAGTGTGTCTAGTTTTATTCTGTAAAATTTATGAATTGAAGATTATAAAAAAATTTAAATAAGTGTTATTGTGAACTTTGTTTTTATGTGTCAATCTCAGTTAATATTTGGCTGAACATTTATGTATCAAGCATTATGAATTAAATGTTATAATATGCAAATTGTCAGGTTTGATAGTTCGCCTATAAGGTTGCATGTTTTCATTCTCTTGTAAACAGTGTGGCTAGATTGTATGAAGGGCATTCCACGGTATTTTGGACATTATGTAGAGTCCGTAACGTGACCTTTTTTTGCCATAACTTTTTAATTTACCGTTAGATTTGCAAATTATTTTAATTTGAGCTGGTGTGTTGGTAGGAAAAGATCAAAATAAAATAATATGCTAATCAAACAGTAAATTAAAAAGTTATGGCAAAAAAGGTCACGTTACGGACTCTATATAAATGTCAAAAATACCTTGGAATGCCCCATGAAGTAAAAAAAAAACTATCTCTTGTAATTAGGAACATAGTGCTTCAGTATTATCTAAATGACGATATCTCTTTAAATATTTGCATTAGCAAAACGCTTTAAATTAGTTAAATGTGTATTAATTTATTTAACAAATAGATACATATATGTATTTAAAAGTGTCTTCATTTTTTTCGTTTTACGAGCCTCAATTTTACCAAAAGCAAAAAAAAAAAAAAAAGACTTAATAAAATAATTTTGTATTTTTACACCATATTAAAGTATTTGACTTATAATTTATATGATACTTTGATTTATAATGTATATGATACTTTGATTTATAATGTATATGATGTTGCTTTTTCAAGGGGGGGGGTGGGCGCTTCATAGCATTTTATGGGTGCACCATCACTCTTATGGTGGGGGGGGGGGTATTCTTGTATATATGAAATGGAATAATCATGTAATAGAGTTCAATGTTTTAATAAATAAAATATATAATGCATTTTGCGCACACTGTAAAAATAAAATCAGTAACCTATTTTGAATAAGTATTTATATTTGTGATGAGATGGAAAAGGGCAAGAACAGAAGAATCAACCCGAATGGTTCCAGCAGGGGGACTTGGTGTCATATTTAAATTCATCAATTTCTCTGTTGGTACTTTTCGGTACACTTTGTTCGTCAGATAAATTGACTTGAGGTGAACGAATTTAGGAACGCGAAGGGTAGGTAAGTCCTGTCAAATTTTATCCGAAGATAAAAGCTATCAAGTTTGATACAAGATATGTTTTTAAGTTCTGCATTAAAAATACAATATGTTGATAGTTTTGTCTTGAAAATATTGAGAGAAAAACTGAAGTTTAAGATTGTTTAACAAACAATCCCCACTTTTCAGAAGGTACCCCCACTCCAATTCCCCGACGATTTTGTGATTAGGAATGAAACTACTAGATTATTTCATAATTTTTCAAAAATTTATAACTGTGCATATGTTATGCTGTTAACCATGCTATTTGTCATTAGAAATTCCAAAAAAAAAAAAAAAATCCACGAATGATTCTAAAATTGCTTGTATTAACGCTCTTAGATATGAAAGAATTGAAACTGATATGGAATGCAATACTATAATAAAGAATTATATTTTAGAAAAAATAACGGAAAAAGGATTCCGAAATTCTCGGAAACGTTTTTGAAAATTGTTTGGAGAATTCCGAAATACTCGGAAACGTTTTCGAAACTTTCATGAACCACAGCTGCACAGAATACTCAGAAACATTTCTGGAAATTACGGAAAGAGGATTCCGAAATACTCAGAAACGTTTCTGAAAATTACAGAAAGAGGATTCCGAAATACTCAGACACGTTCTGGACATTACAGAAAGAGGATTCCGAAATACTCAGAAACGTTTCTGAAAATTACAGAAAGAGGATTCCGAAATACTCAGACACGTTTCCGGACATTACAGAAAGAGAATTCCGAAATACTCAGAAACGTTTTCGAAAATTTCATGAACCGCAGCTGCACGATATACTCAGAAACGTTTCCGAATTTTTTTTACAGTGTACTTACGCTACAATATGCTACAAGTACCCCACATTTTCCCTAAAAAAAGACAAAAAAAAAACCCACATTTATTTTAAAAAAACCCAGCTTCAGTTGGGTTTTTTTGGGTTTTATTTTAAAAAACCCAAAAAACTCTGGGTCCATGGGCTTTTTTAAACGTGTTTGCCAACCCTGGCTGCTACTGATGCTGAATCCAAATATAACCTCCATCCCCCCCCCCTATCACGTACGGTTTTTGAGAAAATAATAGCGGCGCAAAATATTAAAAATATCATACTTTCAATGAAGAAAACTCAAAATTTATTACATTAAACTAAACATATTATTGTTCAGAACAAACAAAAAAAATATTTCATGATATATTTCACGCTCTGTGTTCACTCCTATTGTCTTTGAAGCCTTTTCTTCTTTGCTGTTTCGGGAAAGTAGGTGAGATGGGAAGATAAGAAATGGACCTTTAATCTCATCTTGCAACGAAGAGCTTTGTATGCAGTCAACATGCGTTGTACAGTGATTTTATAGAGAGGATCTTTTGTTTTCCTCAAAAATAGAGGCACAGTGTCTTTGAAGGATTCCTATGCATATTTTTCTTTTTTCCTTTGCTTCTGAAAAGAGTGGAACGGATAAGTTTTCATATGCCGGGACCAAAGAACTCTATCTCTCAACTTGGCAGCAAACGGTTGTAGGAGCTTGAAACATTGCTCATCTTTTGGCAGTGAATTTACAAACTGCTTCAAAAGACATAATTTAATATGTAGAAGTGATAATAAAACCGTTTCCCGTGGTACAAAAATCGACCTAATTACGTAATTCTCACCGGGGATTAAGGCATTACTAAGTGACCAGTCATTTTTTGTCAAATGGAGATCTCTGGTTCGGACGTCTCACAAGCATAAGAAGCAGGGATGTTTTGCATAAGCTGCCTGTTGGCCCAACAACGTAGTTAGTATTTTGAAGTATCCACAAACAATCCATTGATGCTTTTGATACTTGATTTTCTCAAGAATCATAGTTAAATCGTTATAGTGTTCCTCCAAATGCATTAAGTGTACCATTTGAATTGATTCAAATGTATTTCCATCATGCAGCAAGACTGCTTGGAGGTTCCTATCCGATGAATAAATGAAAATGAGTATTTGAAAATGTAAGTTTTGCAGTTTTGCAAAAAAAAAAAAAAAAAAAAAGACGTCATGGAATTTTTTTTGGTTTCAGTGAATAAAAACCTATATAAAACAGTAAAAAAATCTTATGCAGTTTTTTGGTTTCAGACCTGTTTAATCGATACATCGGTACATTTCCAGAAAAAAAAAATAGAGATGTGCTAAAGCGTCATAATTGGTGTGCGGCGCATTACCCCATGTAAGAAAACCATCGTCAAAAATACTAGTCGGTGCTAGTTGCACAAGTTATAAGAAAGTACTGCAAAATACAAATATCAAACAAGTCTTTATGAAACGAAAGTAATCAATTTACTTTACTATGGAGGATTTTTTTTTTTTTTTTTAACAAAACTAACGATTAACATTTCTTTATTTTTGAAAGGAAGTCACTAAATTACATTTTAACATCAGTCGAAAATTTTAGTGATGGGTTATCTTAACGGAAATAGTAAGAATCATGTCACTTAGAATTTTTACATCGATTTTAGTAATTGTTACTAATTAATCATAAGTTTTCCTAGGTTTTTCATTTTAATTGCGCCATTTTAATTTTGATGCTATCAATGGATCGAGGCCTAGAGTTGGATTCCTGCGCTCGTGGATGCTTTGCTTTTATAGCTTCCTTTTTCCCCGAATTCCATTTGCAACGTAAGGGGAGTTTTGTGCTCCCAAGTGACATCTGTAATAAAAACAACGAACTCGGTTAACATACTTAATTTTATTGCATACTCGACATGAAGTAGAACATTGTATTGGATTTTAAAAATATTATTTTTCGAAGTTTGACAGATTTGCACATTTTAAACGGTTTAGATGAGTTTGATAATTTCTAATAAATGTAAGCTAGGGTGGATCGAAAAACGTATATTTTCAAAAAGCAACTTCTAATAACAAAAAAAAAAAGCTATGTCTTGCCATCCTAAACATGAGAAAAATAATAATAAAAATAACTTTTCTGTCTTAACATCGCGCATTGGCAGCAATATTTGAAAAAAAGTTTAAAAAAAGGTAAATTTTCAAGCATTTTTTAAAAATCCCAATATTTAAAATTTTTGTTCTTATACCATTTACATGCTTCCATTTAATACTCTTTTCATATATCTTTGAAAACATTTACATTTCTTTGCAGCTTTTAGTTCGCGAAGAAGCCGCAAAGTTAATTGAAATCAGCCAAAGTCGACGTTTTCAGTTTATTTTGCAGTGCAGTATTTCTTCTTTTAGATCAAAATTGCATTTTTTTACAATAAATATGCTCTATACAGCTCTTGGATGGAAATTCAATTATATTTTATTGCATCAACAACCCAGAACCCACCACAAGTAGGTAGTTTCACTTTGTATCCAACCCTGGTATTCTCAAGAGGAATAGTTATGTACGGGACCTATATATTTATAAAGTAACTTGCATTCACAATAAGTACATTATTTTAAACATTTTTCTACATTTTGATTAAGTATGAAATAGAACTTACCGACTCATCACTGAAGTGGAGGAAAGTAAACATGTTGATCAGACAATTAACTGTTTATAGTTCGAAGCATCAAATCTTAACATTGGTGAAAGAAACTATTTTAAAGCTATAAAAGTGATTCTTGATGTGTAAGCTTTTGCTTTGTGTACCCTTCTGCAATCATATTCCTTTACGTTTCGTCTCTAGTCCACTGCGATGACTAATAACAATTTCTCCAAAACAGCCAAGTAAGCAATTCTTCAGGTGGGCTCACCTGGGGGGGGGGGGGTCATGGCGCAGACTGCGCCATTAAAATTTTTAGGGAGGGGTGTTTTTAGGGGAATTTTTCACATGGGGGGCTTTTGCTTTTGGTGGGGTGTCTTTGCGATACTTAGGCGGCGTTGCGCCCTTGCTCTTAGGGATAGGGGAACACCCCTGATTTTTTTGAATCAACGGTTCCACGATGTTTAGAAGATCATCAGACGCCTGACTTGTAGATTTTTGTACTTTAAACAAATGTAATGGTTCATGTTTCACGGAAGTTAGTTCTTTTCTTTAAATTTTTTTCATTTTATCGAACCAGAGAAATAATTATTTTTAAAGATATAGTGTCTTAATTCTACTACTAGCTTAGTTTGAAAAATATACTGCTTCAGTACTCCGGTAGCACACGTTAACGAATGCTTATGGCTAAAGGGTCTTGGTTTCAGAAGATCGAGATCAATATCACATTTTCCGTTCTGGATTACTTTGACAATATCCACCAAATACACTTTTGCTCGAATTTTTAGTTAGTTTTTAAAATTTCTTCCCAGTTTCTCATTTAATCTCTCAATAAAAAAAACAGTTGAATATTTACCCTTAATTTGATAAATGTTCCTCTGTTACACTATGGCTGATGAAAGGTTTTTTATACTGGTTAATGCGTTGGTAGGTTGGGTATTTTGAAATGAGAAAAGGTATGGATTATTATGGAAAACCTTATGCTTGCGATCATCAGTGCAAAAATTAAGTCACAAGTCCTACTATTTTTTCACATAAGTATAAGTTCTATAAATAACTAGTCTTCCTGGAAAGTGTAATGTAATTGTGATGGGTTCTGGATTGTTGAGTTGTATATTGTGCAATTATTGTAAAAAAAATAATTAATTGGAATCTAAAAGAAAAAATACTGCCATGTGAAAAATAAGCTAAAACTGTCGCGTCGGTTTTTGGTTAATTTCAGGAAACTTTGCGGCTTTTGTAATAAATAAAACTCTAAAGGAATACAAGTATGTATTATAGATATATAAAAAGAGAGTTAAAACGAAGCATTTAAGTGGTATTAGAACAAAAATTTTAATCAGTTGGATTTTCAAAAAAAAAAAAAAAAAAATATATTTGAAAATGGACCATTTTTTATCTTTTTTTTTTCAAAGTTTGCAGCCATTGCGCGATTTTAAGGCATGAATATTATTTTCTTCCCATGTTTAGGATAGCAGTACACAACTTTTTTTTTTTTTTTTCTATTAGAATTTGCTTATCGAAAATTTCCTTTTTTGGGCTCACTCTAATGTATGTGTGTATGTCGTTTGAATATGCTACTAAATACATTTTCGTGATGTGAAGTTCAAAGAACAAAAACACGTTTCTTTATTACACGTGAATACAGACCCTTTTACGCCGCATGCTCAAGTACGTTTGCCCAAACGCGTCATCATTGCCAGATATTTTAATAGTTTGCTATAAATACCTTAAGGAAAAATCAATGTAAGCAAAAACTTTTAAAGTTAAAATAATTTGGGTTTATTGGGAAATATTTTTACAGGATTGCACAGAATAATAATTTAAACTAGCAACACAAGCAATAGAAATTGCTAATGGTACAAGCTACCACACTCATTTCGTTTGGGCAAATGCAAGTTGTGCAATCTTGCCCGTTCAAAATCCAATCTATCTTCAAATAACGTGTTTAATTAAAATGCTATTGAAGTGTATCATGCATACATACATTAGAGTAGTGATGTCAAAAAAATTTTTTTTTTTACCCAAAGGCCGCACTTTACATTGAAATTTCTTTCGCGGGCCAAAACGAATAGAAAACTTCAATATATATTTGGTTTTTTTCCTCAGAAAACATGGGAACGCAGTAAAAAGGAAGGAAAATTACAACCAAGAACTGCTTGTCAATATTATTAGCTATATGCTCTTTTTTTTTAATGCTGTCACTTAGAAATCAATATCTAACCATTTGACTCCATTTTTAATACTGAAATAAGGTGGTTGGTTGTTTTTGTTTTATAAGTCTCCAGAACATAGTTTTCATTTCGTAATATTGAACAAAACAGCGGGTCATATAGATCAGCATTGCTAGTCACATGAGGTTCGTGGGCCATATCACGGCCACCACTGCACTAGAGCTTGCAGGAATACAAATGAAAAATGTTGTATTCTGATCCGAACCGAACAGGATCTGGTGATAATATGCGTCGGCCATTTCAAGGACTGAATAGTTAGGAAAAACTTAGTGGATTGAACTTTCTGCAAATATAAGTGAATTAAAAGAAGTAATGATTAACACTAAGAAGTGAATTAAAATCTAATAAAATATGAAAATATTCTAGATTCAAAAATTATTTCGCGACAGCTTTAGTATTTCAAAATATAAACCTTTCATGTATGCTGATTGGCAAAAAGAATAAAAATATGAAGTTCTCAATATTATTGCAGCTTTTTATTACTGCAGCTTTTTGAGAGGGGGGGGGGGTATACCCCGCCTCTCAAAAAAAAAAAAAAAAAACTCACCCAATTTTACTGAAATATAAGTGGTTCTTTATGGACTATAATAATGTTTGAATGTTGAAACAAGCATCGCAAACTGCATTCGCATTGTAGTTGAAACTTCCCTAATAAATGGAAAAACAATGAAGGAACTTCGTAAAATCACATCAGTTTAAGTGAAAATATATAGATTTTTCTGCCAATCCGGACATACATAAAATGCTTTATTGTTAAATGTAATCGTTGAATTTTGAATGTAAGGAAACTGTAAAAGAAATAACCGTGTTTCATATGTTCTACTTTGTTTTATTATGTATTTTAGCACTCCCTCTCCAATTTAAGATTCAAAACGGCCAAATAAATATTTGCGACATCATTCACTGAATTATTATTGCTGCTTTTTCAAGAAGTAGGAGTTCATGTTTTCAATTCATATATTTTATTTTTATGATGAATTTTAATGCTTTTGAAGAAGATTGCGTACATTATTTTCTAAAAATATTAATAGCAAAAAAGAGTAGGAGCGTGTAACTTTTCGGGGAAATGCACTATTCATTACAGTGTCTTCTGAGTTAGGATGAAATGATAGCCTTCTGTGAAACTGACATCTGCATTTATTAATCATATAATTTGAGAAGGCAGATGTGCTTTGAAATGCAATTTTTAATGATAAAATAATAATGACATTTGTTGCTAATATCAGACATCCTTGCAAATTACTAATTATCATTTAAAAACTGAAAAGTTTTCATAATCTCTTGCGAGTTTTTTCTTAATCTTAGTGTCTTAAAAATTCGTTACGAGTTTTAGATTGCTCTGTCAAAATGTAATACAATTTCAGTTAAAGTTGTCTTTATTAAAAAGGGCACGTAAATTAGATTTCAAGTTTCGACGAGATGCTAATGCATTGGTTAATAAAAAGACAGTGCACACATCACACATGTTCGATAAAATGTAGTAGGGGAACATGGGCCAAAGTGAAATTGCGCGGCAAAGTGAAATGGTGAAATTTTTACTCTGCTTTTAGCTCCACCTATCTGATGGTACTATTTTAACTATGTAGTACCATATGTAGCCTATTCCAGTCAGGAAAATGTACAGCCTAAGATTAAAGCATTAGGTAATACTGCTTAATTTTTAAAAAATTGATGCTCATATTGTAATATTTTGTTGTTAGACCAAATTAATTTTTACTATCATAAAATGACAAACTTATTGTTATTAACATTTTAAATGATAATTAAAATATCCTAATACTGAACGCAGTATTAATTTAGTTAATATTAGGTGTATTCCAGCGGTAACGGAAGGACATTTTTACAAAAAAAATCGATGCATTTCTGTCTGTGAGAATATAAAATACATATTTTTCCAAAACATGATGCATAGACTTTTATACACAATACTATTCTCATAGAAGATGAAATTGAGGAAAAAAAAGTGTTTCAAACATCGTTGCTGAAGACTGTAAAAAACTGACCTACTAATACTCAATCCTCACTTATGAAAAAATAATGCTCACACACTGGTTTATTCTACTATATTATGATTTTATTACAAATTATTAGACCCAATAAAATGTATTTATTCTCTAGAAATTGTTGCGATGTTAAAATTTGCACAGGCTGTTCTTTTGTTTATTGGAACAAGATAATAGGTTGGGAGCAATGAAATTTTAACTTTCGAAAAATGCCCTATTGCTAAAGGCCGGTCACCCTATATATATATATATATATATATAATATATATATATTAGATATATATATATATATATATATATATATATAATATATATATATATATAATATATATATATATATATATATATATTATATATATATATATATATATATATATATATATATATATATATATATATATATATATATATATATATATATATATATATATATATATATATATATATATATATATATATATATATATATATATATATATATATATATATATATATATATATATATATATATATTATTTGCGATTTCAAGTTTTCTGAAAGTAATCGCAGAAAATTTGTTATTCTGACATCCAGCACGCAACATCCAGCACCTCCAGCTACAACATCCAGCATCCAGCACACAACATCCAGCATACAACATCCAGCATCCAGCCCAGCATCCAATACATAACATCCAGCATCCAGCCCCTGGCATTCATTTGAATTTTGACGTCTTGAATTAAAATTATAGTTGCGATGAAAGCTATCACTAGAAACAAGAATTCCCAACGATTAGGGTGCTATCGCAATTCGTGATTGCGAAAAATATAATTTGGAATCAAAATCTCGAAATTCAAACTATTTTTTTATTTTTTTATACATTTCTTTTACTTGATACTCTTCACTAAAATATAATATTTTCATTGCAGTTTTTCTTAACTGTGTTTTGTGAATACAAATTAGTGTTTTGTGCCAGTTTTCGAAAATTGGCACAAAAGTGTACTTTCTTAAAATAATAGTGACAAATATAATTTAACGTATATCGTATTATTCAGTTACATTGCGCTTCGCAAATGTTTATTTAAAGAAGTATGAAATAAGAAATATCCAATCTTATTCAAATGAGCCAAAAATATTTTCCAGCCCGACTTTTAATGCAGCTCAAGGTCACAAATCTTTTCTCTCAAATATTTACGCTTTATCCAGTTTCCATTTCCTGTTTTATTGGATTAAACTTTTCGATGCGGATCAAGATCCGGAAAATAAATTTAATTCATTGGGCTCCAGGTTAGACGTTTGATGGAAATAAATGTAAAGGAATTACAGCATCAAAAGCAGCCGCCTTTAAGCAAGTGTAAACTGAAAGAGACTTAGAGCAAAGATACATGACAAAAAATCAAAGAGAACTGCGAATGTAGAATCGAAATATACCTTTTCTTTATTTATTAAAATAAGCGGGATAAATAATGGTCTTGATGGGTTTTTCCGTACCAATTCATATTTCCTTCTATGAAAGTTATTTCAATGCTATTTAAATATTAATTATGTATGTAAGAATGTTATCAAACATGAATATTAGTACCCTATGAAAAATATTTCAATGTTATGAAAATATTGTTTATGTATTTCAGAATGTTATTAGATATGAGTATTAGTAACATATAAAAGTAATATTAATGTTACGGAAAGATTGTTTATGCATTTCAGAATGTTATCAAATATGAGTAATAGTACCGTACGAAAGTATATCAATATTGTTGAAAAAATGTTTATATATGTTTCAGAATGTCATCAAGTATGAGTATTAGTACCCTGTGAAAGTTATTTCATTATTATGGGTAAATTGTTTATAAATTTCATAATGTTTTTAAATATGGGTGTTAGGTCCCTATAAATGGGATTTCAATGTTATAAAAAAGTTGTTCATGGATTTCAGAATGCTATCGCAAATATAAGTATTATAGATAAATATTTGTGTTAGGTCCCTATAAAAAGGATTTCAATGTTATAAAAAAGTTGTTAATGGATTTCAGAATGTTATCGCAAATATAAGTATTAGTACCCCAAGAAAGTTATTTCAATGATGTGGAAATATTTTTTCTGTATTTTAGAATGTTATCAAATATGAATATTAGAACCCAATGAAAGTTATTTCAATGTTGTGGAAATATTACTTATGGATTTCAGAATGATATTAAATATAAGTGTTAATAGCCTATGAAAGTAATTCATTGCTATGAAAAAATTGTTAATGGACTTTAGAATAGTATCAAATATGAGTATTAGTATCACTTGTTGTCTAAAGATAATAGATTATCAATTCTTTTATTCATAAAATGTAAAAGTTGTCGCTAAAAATGAGAAAACTATTTGCACTTTTTTAAACTAATTTTAGTAGTAAAATGTAATAAAAAACTTTTAATTCCATTTTCACTAGTTTCGTCAATTTTATAATTTTCTTATTTATTTCTTAAGTTTTACATGTAAAATTCAGCATCTTACAATTTCTTACTATCATGCATAATGTGTTAGTACTGTCATGAAACATTATAAAGTACGCTTTTGGATACAAAAAGAGACCCAAAAGCAAATGAAATAATAAATAACAAGAGATAAATTTTAAAAATGAATTAAGAGAACAAAATTTTAGCCTCAGAATCGCCTCACCCAGTATAGATGCCGCATCTCTTGTATCTCTTGTAATTACTGATCGGAAGCAGTCAGATGCGCGGTATTGGTGTATAAAAGATTTTCTTTGAGAAAGATAATATGGGGCAAAGCGAAAAAACGATTGCAAAGTGAAATAGTGAAATATTCACTCTGCTTTTAGTGCCATTTAGCTAGAAATATTTCAACTATGTAGTAACATATGTAGATTAAATGTAGTCTCAAGAAGAATTTACCTCAGAAAATCAAAGAATAAGATAATGCAAGTAAATTTTACAAAATAATACTCAAATTGTAATATTTTGATGTAAGTAAAAAATTATTTTGATATTATCAAATTATAAAGTTCTTGTATTATTATTTTAAGTGTTAATTGGGTCCTTCTAATATTCGGTGAAGTATTTATTTAGTTAATATTTAGCTTATTATATTTTAATATTTTTTACAATTAGTCAAGTGCATGTAGGGCAAAGTGAAATCGTTCATTTCGTTTACTCATTCAATAATTTACTAAATCGCTTACCTATTTATCTATTAACTAATTGATTTACATTTTTTCATTTAATAATTCACCTATTTATTCATTATTTCACTTATTTTCTTATTCATTTAATATTTTATTCACTCATTCATTTTTCCTTGTGTATTCTTTTACTAATAATAAAGCTGAAAGTCTCTTTGTCCGGATCTCTCCCTGTCTGTCAGAATCTCTGTGACGCACATGGCGAATAGACTGTTCGGCCCGATTTTCATAAAATTTGGCACAGAATTAGTTTGTAGCATGGGGGTTTGCACCTCGAAGCGATTTTTCGAAAATTCGATTTTGTTCTTTTTCTATCCCAATTTTAAGAACATTTTCCCGAGCAAAATTATCATAAGATAGACGAGTAAATTACCGAGTTATCATAACGTGGAACCTTAACATGGACAAGCCAATTGGTGAGAAATTCACGCTACATTATTTGTACAAATACAGGCGAACCAAAAGACCTTTTAATTTTCTACTATGGGAAAAGCCATGCGGGTGCCACTAGTAATTAATAAATTAATTCATTTGTTATTTTATCGTTTCATTACCTTTTCATTTATTAAGTTATCCTTTTATTTGCTCATTATTTTATTCAAAAACTTGCAAATGTACCCGGCGTTGCCTGGGTCAGTAATAATTGTAAGAAACAATCGCTATTTTCTTTCGTTTTCTGTTTTAACTGAAAGAACTCAAAACACAGCCGCTTTGACATGATTAAAAATCGAGCTTCTTCCTTACCCATAAAAGTAAAATAGCAATAAGTGTAAAGAACCACCGAATATTCATTTAGAAGCGAAAGCACGAATTTAAGCATATTAAAATTTTGAAGAATTTCCAAAATATGAACTAAAAAAAAACAAAGATCAATAAAAAAAAAAACCGTGCGCGTGCTTCATTTAATTAAATAGTACACACACACACACACAAAAGAAAAAAAAAAGCTCTCTACTATAAACTTTAACTCTGAACTAAAGCTCTCCTACAATCAGGGTGCGAAAAGTAGAGTTTCCAAATGTTTAAATGACTTTAAACTCATGTTTGCTCCGGAGAAGCCTTGATTCAAAATTTTTATTACAATTACTTTTAATATTACTATTGTTAGGCAACGAATTTTTGTAAAAAAGGGTTTTATGTTTAATCACATAGAGTAAAGAAATTACATAGAGAGGCCCTGCTATACTAAGAAATTGAAGCCGGAAGTTTCACCGCTATATCCAAAGATCCTTAGCTTCTTGCTAAGCATTTTATGATACATCTTGATTCCAAACATTCCATTACTGAATCTCAATTGGTTGTTAATTTAAACTTAGATATTGTTGCAAGTTTATGGAGCACGTTTTTGAAATTGCATTAATACATGAATTAAAATTCAAACCAATCCGCCAGCTACTTTATACGGTCTCTTTGCGAGATTGGTGAAAACTATACTCGCGAAGTGATCACGTTATCATAACCCCGCTAATCATTGCACCACTGTACCCCACAATTCCGGCTTCAATTTCATCTCCTTCTTACCATAGACGGGGCCTCTCTATGTATATTTCTTTACTCTATATATGGTGATGTAACTATGTATGGTGAAAAAATGGTTGAAATCCCTCCAGTAGTTTTGACGTTTACCCCGGACATCCGGACAGAGCTTAGACCTTTATGTATAAAGATAAGGATGCAACTCCTAAGAAAGCAATAAATGTCATGCTTGCTCCAGAGAGGCCTTGATTCAAATTTTACATTGTGATTACTTTTAACATTCCTGTTGTTAGGCAACGAATTTACCTAACAATGGATTTTATATTTAATCATTCAATGGGGAAATTACATGAAATTTGCTGTTTTCCACCATAACTTTTTAAAACTAAGTTTTTAAGGAGCAAATTATAGCCTAAGTTGTTCCCCGATTATGTAGCTATCTATGGTGAAAAAATGGTTGAAATCCCTCTAGTGGTTTTGACGTTTACCCCGGACATCCGGACAGAGATTAGACCTTTATGTATAAAGATGAGGATGCAACTCCTAAGAAAGCTATAAATGTCATGCTTGCTCCAGAGAGGCCTTGATTCAAAATTTACATTATGATTACATTTAACATTCCTGTTGTTAGGCAACGAATTTTCCCAACAACGGATTTTATATTTAATCATTGAATGGGGATATTACATGAAATTTGCTGTTTTCCACCATAACTTTTTAAAACTAAGTTTTTAAGGAACAAATTATAGCCTAAGTTGTTCCCCGATTCTGTAGCTATCTATGGTGAAAAAATGGTTAAAATCCCTCCAGTAGTTTTGACGTTTACCCCGGACATCCGGACAGAGATTAGACTTTTATGTATAAAGATAAGGATGCAACTCCTAAGAAAGCAATAAATGTCATGCTTGCTCCAGAGAGGCCTTGATTCAAATTTTACATTGTGATTACTTTTAACATTCCTGTTGTTAGGCAACGAATTTACCTAACAATGGATTTTATATTTAATCATTCAATGGGGAAATTACATGAAATTTGCTGTTTTCCACCATAACTTTTTAAAACTAAGTTTTTAAGGAGCAAATTATAGCCTAAGTTGTTCCCCGATTATGTAGCTATCTATGGTGAAAAAATGGTTGAAATCCCTCTAGTGGTTTTGACGTTTACCCCGGACATCCGGACAGAGATTAGACCTTTATGTATAAAGATGAGGATGCAACTCCTAAGAAAGCAATAAATGTCATGCTTGCTCCAGAGAGGCCTTGATTCAAATTTTACATTGTGATTACTTTTAACATTCCTGTTGTTAGGCAACGAATTTACCTAACAATGGATTTTATATTTAATCATTCAATGGGGAAATTACATGAAATTTGCTGTTTTCCACCATAACTTTTTAAAATTAAGTTTTTAAGGAGCAAATTATAGCCTAAGTTGTTCCCCGATTATGTAGCTATCTATGGTGAAAAAATGGTTGAAATCCCTCTAGTGGTTTTGACGTTTACCCCGGACATCCGGACAGAGATTAGACCTTTATGTATAAAGATGAGGATGCAACTCCTAAGAAAGCAATAAATGTCATGCTTGCTCCAGAGAGGCCTTGATTCAAAATTTACATTATGATTACTTTTAATATTGCTGTTGTTAGGCAACGAATTTTCCCAACAATGGATTTTATATTTAATCATTGAATGGGGATATTACATGAAATTTGCCGTTTTCCACCATAACTTTTTAAAACTAAGTTTTTAAGGAACAAATTATAGCCTTAGTTGTTCCCCGATTCTGTAGCTATCTATGGTGAAAAAATGGTTAAAATCCCTCCAGTAGTTTTGACGTTTACCCCGGACATCCGGACAGAGATTAGACCTTTATGTATAAAGATAAGGATGCAACTCCTAAGAAAGCTATAAATGTCATGCTTGCTCCAGAGAGGCCTTGATTCAAAATTTACATTATGATTACTTTTAATATTGCAGTTGTTAGGCAACGAATTTTCCTAACAATGGATTTTATATTTAATCATTGAATGGGTAAATTACATGAAATTTGCTGTTTTCCACCATAACTTTTTAAAACTAAGTTTTTAAGGAACAAATTATAGCCTAAGTTGTTCCCCGATTATGTAGCTATCTATGGTGAAAAAATGGTTAAAATCCCTCCAGTAGTTTTGAAGTTTACCCCGGACATCCCGACAGAGATTAGACCTTTATGTATAAAGATGAGGATGTAACTCCTAAGAAAGCTATAAATGTCATGCTTGCTCCAGAGAGGCCTTGATTCAAAATTTACATTGTGATTACTTTTAATATTGCTGTTGTTAGGCAACGAATTTTCCTAACAATTGATTTTATATTTAATCATTGAATGGGGAAATTACATGAAATTTGCTGTTTTCCACCATAACTTTTTAAAACTAAGTTCTTAAGGAACAAATTATAGCCTAAGTTGTTCCCCGATTATGTAGCTATCTATGGTGAAAAAATGGCTGAA
This sequence comes from Uloborus diversus, assembly GCF_026930045.1. Lineage (NCBI taxonomy): Eukaryota > Metazoa > Arthropoda > Arachnida > Araneae > Uloboridae > Uloborus > Uloborus diversus. The sequence goes on along the minus strand of NC_072731.1, from coordinate 22,635,632 downwards.
ATCCCTCCAGTGGTTTTGACGTTTACCCTGGATATCCGGACAGAGATTAGACCTTTATGTATAAAGATTATGTAGCTACCTATGGTGAAAAAATGATTAAAATCCCTCCAGTAGTTTCGAAGTTTACTCCGGACATCCGGACAGAGATTAGACCTTTATGTATAAAGATAAGGATGCAACTCCTAAGAAAGCAATAAATGTCATGCTTGCTCCAGAGAGGCCTTGATTCAAATTTTACATTGTGATTACTTTTAACATTCCTGTTGTTAGGCAACGAATTTTCCCAACAATGGATTTTATATTTAATCATTCAATGGGGAAATCACATGAAATTTGCTGTTTTCCACCATAACTTTTGAAAACTAAGTTTTTAAGGAACAAATTATAGCCTAAGTTCTTCCCCGATTATGTGGCTATCTATGGTGAAAAAATGGTTAAAATCCCTCCAGTAGTTTTGACGTTTACCCCGGACATCCGGACAGAGATTAGACTTTTATGTATAAAGATAAGGATGCAACTCCTAAGAAAGCAATAAATGTCATGCTTGCTCCAGAGAGGCCTTGATTCAAATTTTACATTGTGATTACTTTTAACATTCCTGTTGTTAGGCAACGAATTTACCTAACAATGGATTTTATATTTAATCATTCAATGGGGAAATTACATGAAATTTGCTGTTTTCCACCATAACTTTTTAAAACTAAGTTTTTAAGGAGCAAATTATAGCCTAAGTTGTTCCCCGATTATGTAGCTATCTATGGTGAAAAAATGGTTGAAATCCCTCTAGTGGTTTTGACGTTTACCCCGGACATCCGGACAGAGATTAGACCTTTATGTATAAAGATGAGGATGCAACTCCTAAGAAAGCTATAAATGTCATGCTTGCTCCAGAGAGGCCTTGATTCAAAATTTACATTATGATTACTTTTAATATTGCTGTTGTTAGGCAACGAATTTTCCCAACAACGGATTTTATATTTAATCATTGAATGGGGATATTACATGAAATTTGCTGTTTTCCACCATAACTTTTTAAAACTAAGTTTTTAAGGAACAAATTATAGCCTAAGTTGTTCCCCGATTCTGTAGCTATCTATGGTGAAAAAATGGTTAAAATCCCTCCAGTAGTTTTGAAGTTTACCCCGGACATCCCGACAGAGATTAGACCTTTATGTATAAAGATGAGGATGTAACTCCTAAGAAAGCTATAAATGTCATGCTTGCTCCAGAGAGGCCTTGATTCAAAATTTACATTGTGATTACTTTTAATATTGCTGTTGTTAGGCAACGAATTTTCCTAACAATTGATTTTATATTTAATCATTGAATGGGGAAATTACATGAAATTTGCTGTTTTCCACCATAACTTTTTAAAACTAAGTTCTTAAGGAACAAATTATAGCCTAAGTTGTTCCCCGATTATGTAGCTATCTATGGTGAAAAAATGGTTGAAATCCCTCCAGTGGTTTTGACGTTTGACCTGGATATCCGGACAGAGATTAGACCTTTATGTATAAAGATTATGTAGCTACCTATGGTGAAAAAATGATTAAAATCCCTCCAGTAGTTTTGAAGTTTACTCCGGACATCCGGACAGAGATTAGACCTTTATGTATAAAGATAAGAATGCAACTCCTAAGAAAGCAATAAATGTCATGCTTGCTCCAGAGAGGCCTTGATTCAAATTTTACATTGTGATTACTTTTAACATTCCTGTTGTTAGGCAACGAATTTTCCCAACAATGGATTTTATATTTAATCATTCAATGGGGAAATCACATGAAATTTGCTGTTTTCCACCATAACTTTTGAAAACTAAGTTTTTAAGGAACAAATTATAGCCTAAGTTGTTCCCCGATTCTGTAGCTATCTATGGTGAAAAAATGGTTAAAATCCCTCCAGTAGTTTTGACGTTTACCCCGGACATCCGGACAGAGATTAGACTTTTATGTATAAAGATAAGGATGCAACTCCTAAGAAAGCAATAAATGTCACGCTTGCTCCAGAGAGGCCTTGATTCAAATTTTACATTGTGATTACTTTTAACATTCCTGTTGTTAGGCAACGAATTTACCTAACAATGGATTTTATATTTAATCATTCAATGGGGAAATTACATGAAATTTGCTGTTTTCCACCATAACTTTTTAAAACTAAGTTTTTAAGGAGCAAATTATAGCCTAAGTTGTTCCCCGATCCTGTAGCTATCTATGGTGAAAAAATGGTTAAAATCCCTCCTGTAGTTTTGACATTTACCCCGGACATCCGGACAGAGATTAGACCTTTATGTATAAAGATAATTTTCACAACCGAGTAGAAAATATTTCACTCGAAAAATATTTCATTTTTTACTTTGCCCCATAAAGCAAAATAGTGAAAATGTTCCACTTTTTTTGAAGGCATAACTTTACTGCCAAAAATAAACATGAATGTTTCAATGCAAGTTTTAATATAAAATACAATGTTCTTTCTTCATATACTGTAATTTTCAAAACAAATTTTCCATTTGTTCATTTTGAAAAAGCTCAGTCATCCTTTGCCCCACATTTCCCTACAACGTGAGTACCGATTCAATTGCTTTTCCCGTACAAAATGAGATTCATGCCTCACTACGAAGCAAGCAAATCAAAATTGATTAATTAAAATTCATTTAACTTTATTCGTAAATTTTCAATTAAGCTTCTAGTCATATAATAAATTTTAGTCATAAAATTTCTATATTTTAAACTCCCTTAGTAGTGTTATTGTACCTACTGAGAGAAAATTCCTTAAGTATTGCACAGCAATCCATAATTAAGTATTCATTATAGTGAAATGATTTAAATTGAAATAATAACCTTGTTTAAACTTATCCTGTTACGTTTCGTAACTTTAAACCATAACACAAAAGGCAGGGAGAAGCAAAGGGATGCAAGTGCTAAAATTAAAAATTTGGAGTTCAGCAGTAGAAATGGTAGGTGAACCTTTCCTCCGTTTTGAGGCAAGAGAATTAGTAGTCCTGGTAAGTGATATTATACAGCATGATTTAGAAAAACTTTTCAGTGAAAGCCTACTCAATACCATAATTTTAAAAGCGCTTTACTCAAAACTTGAAAATGCGCACATACACCCTTTGCTTCTCACTGCCTCAAATGGGATATGAAACAAATTATTTCAATAATAGTATAGCTTTTTTGAACGAAAAAGATACAGATTCAAAGTATTTATGAAGAATCCCTGTTTTATTTTGCAGCGTCACTAGAGATTTATCATTTACTATGGTACATACAATATTACAATGTAGAAGGAGATATATAGCCAATTTCAAACCGACATTCAAGAGGAGCTTCCAAACAGTCACTTCAGAACTTTTGGATCATTAGAATGAGCTGTGTAGAGTGTTGCGTAATTCCGTGGGTAACTGACTGACATTTTAAAAGCAAAACAGTAGATATTTTGTAACAGTTAAAGTAAAATATATAAGTATTGCAATCGAACATTTCCTTTTCGTTACTGTATTTTTTGAGTTAAATTTCGTGGTACAATTGAACCTCTGAAATACATTTTGGATGATTATTAAAAATTTGTTGGAAATGTGGTAACTGACAGACATTTCGAAATGTACCATGTCGGTCAGTTAGCATGTTTTTAACAGTTTTGTTTTCCCAATTATCCAAAATGTATTTCGAGAATTTGACTATACCATTATAAATTTAACTTTAAAAAAGATAATCCATGGAAAAACAATATTTTTCTCAATGTGTATTTGCGGTTGAACGTTGATAAATATATACCGTTTTGCATTAAAATTGTCAGTTAGTTACCCACGGAAATGCCCTGTTAGAAACTTATTTTGTAAATTGATGAGGAGAAAACTGAAAGTTCCTGCTAGAAGAGTGGATGTAAGGTTTATTTTGGATTCGTATGCGCTAAAATATACAGTGCTGGCCAAATTATTAGATTAAAGAGTTTTTTTGTTTTTTGTTTTTTGCACGCTATTTGTACTAAAATACTATTTATTTTACTGTTAAAGTACAGTACAAACTGTACACTGATTATTACGTTATTTTGGCATAATTTAATGTTTACAGGTGGCAGCACTGTCTGCTTTGTTTATGTTCTTTGTTTATTTAACTACCAAGAACATAACCTCAATCAGCTTAAACAGTTCACTAGTTCTTTTTATTAGTGTGTTCTGTTATATTTAAAGTTAGTTTTAGACAATTAGTGAGTATGTGTATGTGAGTATATATAATAGTGAGCACAAACAATTTTTTACCTTTTTTTTTAAAAAAAGTGTTAAGAAATGGTGTAAACCTTGTGAAAAGTATGCCAAAAAGACTTAAAATGCTCATCAGGAACAAGGGAATGCATACTAAATATTAGATAATTATTTCACTGTTCATTAATGTGTCTATAGTTATGAAATCAATAAAGAATTTGCTTTTAAAACATTCTTAGTCTAATGATTTGGCCAGCACTGTTTGCAAAGTTCACAGTTAAACCACATTCTTTATAGTAACCCTAAATGGTTCTATTGCTTTAATGCAGCAAAATACCGAAAATCCTTCTGTGTTGCTTAATTAATTTGCTTATGATTCATGTTTGAAGCCCTGTTGCTGCTTGGTAGCGCTTCGCGCTCCCACGCGACAGGCCCGGGATCTATTCCCGGGTTGGGTATGGTTGACTGAGTCGTACATACCTTCAGTGAGTCAATAAAATGAGTAACAAGCGTGCTTGGGAGCCAAATACTGGGGGTTCTGCGTCAGGCTGACCCCCTCTTTCGGTCTGCCCCCCAGAGCTCGTGGTCAGGAAAACTGAGTTGTGCACTGTGGGCCTTGGCCCTCACGGCTGTCATGCCGCGGGTTTTGGCTTTTTATGATTCATGTTTAAAAAATGTTTTAAAATAATTAGAATAGGCTAGTTTGGAGAGAAAATATCTTGAAATGTTAGCTGGAACAAAAGAACTTTCAACATTTATCTGTAAGATGATTGCAAAAAACATTTTAGTTTACACGATTTGAATTCTGCTATGCATAGCGCATCATAATCGAGAAAAGTGCTGCAAAATAATCTGGTGAACAAAATTAGATAGTCCACCCCCCGTTCTTCTCAACACACACACCTGACGCTCCCTTGTCTTAATATAATTTGCACGGGAATTTAGCTCCAAACGTCCCTCTCAATCCCACCAGATTTCGCCCCTTGATCTCGTTAGTCCCCGTTGTTGATCTTAGAGGCGGAAGATCTTGAAAGAGGACAAAGACAACAATGGAATCAATCGTTCGAAGGCTTCGTTTGGTGTCAGGAAGTAAGGGACTTCTCTTGAAGCTGGACTTTTCATTTGTAGGGGATAGAATGACTTTGAATAGAACTAATAGAATGGTCACAGTCCCTGCATTCGATAGAAACGACAATTACCTAAGGCTAAGGTCATTTTCCTGCGGCCAGACCTCATTTTCAGCTATTGTGTTTACTTACAACTGCCGTAATTGCAGCTGAGATTGCATTGGAGTCCTGATAAAAGTTCTATGACAGGATTCTGTTTCAATAATTCATTACCAGAACAGATTACTCCTGAGGAATGAAACACTTCTCATTTGTAAATTAATTAGGTTCCTAAGCGTTTAAGGTTAAAGAGAATTCTCGTCTCAGCTAACACTTATCTTGAAACTTGTTTCATCAGCCATTGACTTTTTAGGTTGCGAATATTGTCTGCTCATAAATTGATGCAGCAGTACAGAACAGAAATCAATCAGAAATGCGAAAAGAAACTGAGTTTTTTTCCTCATTTCCCTATTTATAACCAGCAATTTTTCCTGGATTAACGAAATGAAACAAGCCTTCTTCTCAATAATATGACTTGTTATTTATTTTAATATTAGTTTCAATCACCCAATATGAAAACAAAGTACAATCATAAGAGCCACAAAGCTGAACTATTTTTTTTTCATTCTCATGCCTTAATAAAATTATACTAAAAACCTGTAGCTATACATAAAAAGACTAAACTTCATAGTTATAAAATTACCAGGATAATAATTTTATTTGTTCTTTCAACATTGCAAACTCTGCTCTCCCAATCATCCGAACAAGCAATTTTAAACCAAAGCTATTGCTGCCTTGACAACAGGGATGCCAACACATGCGACTCAAAACATAACTTTATATAAAATATTTGCAAGGCTTAACAGTAATTATTACATGTTTGCAGCAACATGCAATGTCTTAATAAATGACGTATTCTATCAAAAAAAAAAAAAAAGAAGTATTGAAGAAAATTAGTATTAAGTAGGATAATATATAGAATTTCTTTCAAGCATTCTAACTACTTGTCTCGCTCATAAAAACATCTATGAATCAATTTTACTTGTTGGGTAGGAGTTGAAGTACTATGAGATTTTATTTTAATCTTTTGAAAGTAAATTATAAGGCAGCATAACGCTGATTTAAACTATCAAAAATATTTCACACAACGAAATAGTGTAGAATAAAAATTTAGAATAACGTTGTATTTTTGTTTTAAAGGTCAACTTCGATACGTTAGTAACATTGATCTATTAATCGTTACATGACCACTAAGATCCCGGGACTCCAACACATTTGATTTCAATTCGTAGTGCTGTGTAAAACATTTTATTTATAAGGAGTAAAATGGGTTATTTGTGTTTTTAATAGTTTAAGTAATCTCTTCACTATTTGTTGACTTATTCCGGAGGGACTGACAGCGATTGTTCCACGTAGTACCACGCAAAAATATGGTTTTCAGTCGCTGTATGAGATTACCATTAAGCCTACCAGTTTCCGACCAGACAGAGTACTTAGACCCCTACGCTCATAATTGTATCGTAAATTTAAATTAGCCGGGATCATCTGCACCAAATATATGCAGAAGTCATCTTAAACTTGCCGCATAGTCATACCACATGCGCATTCATTATTTTCTCCATCTTAAAAATCTACGAACTGGGACCGGGTTTGAAGCTGAAAACTTGGGCATAAGAGGCTAACGTCTTATTACTGAACAACCTTATCTGCTAGCAGTGTAAAGCTTCAAATTGTGTTTAATGTAACTTGAATAGAGATTGAAATGTTTGCCACGTTGCAATAAGCTCATACATCAAACATTTGTGACTAAAAAAATAAAGTTCCTTTTTTTTTAATGCAATGTTAAATACATGATGTGAAATAGTTTCTCATTCATGATAATGACGATCAATTTTGACATTCACTGTTTAATGAAAATAGGAGTCCAAACTAAGAACTTGGATGTTATCTTTGACAGACTTGTATAAACGGGTCTTATACGTACTCAAATTTATCAATTCTCATCTAGTAGAAATACTAATAAATATAACTTCTTAAAGTGTTCTCCAATTTCCTTTAAAAATGTACACTTGTTTCAAAAACTTCCGTTTTGAATTTTATTAAGCCCTTTCCACGTTTGTTTTTGAAATAAACTGAATTATTTTATCATGCAACCCGATTTTACGCTGCAATTTAGTTAATCCACAATGTAAAGTTTCCCAAATCATGTCGAATATATTTTAAAATATTTATAACAAAATGTTTGAAATAATTCAGAAACTAGATTTGAATTTTAAATTTTTGAGCGCAAATCAAACATTTTTCTTCATTTAAGCAATAATTTGATTATTTAACTTAACTATTACCAATGCAGAATCAAATAAAACACAGATCTAGCAAATATTTATTTAGGGTTAAAAGAGAAAATCGTTTCGACGTAGCGTTTCTTTAAAATGCTTAACGTTTCTGATATCTAATGCATTTTCAACAGTGTAACGATCTATGTTTTATTTAAGATTGTAAAATATTTACTTTTAAAGAATGCTTATCTTTAGTAGCTAAATTTTCTCATGATTTTGAATATTTTATTACATTTAATGTAGGAGGTAAACATGTATACCTCCTATCTTAACCAGCAGATAGCAGCAGAAATTTGTTTCGTTCAGTTAGGATATAGTACATACACGTTTTTCTTCAAAACCACTTAGTAGCACACTGTTTGTTTATGTTCTTCAATAAATCACTTGTATGTATTTTTTTTTTTTTTTTTTGTAGCAACGCACACTAAAGCCTTTTTTATGCGCTTGAAGTTCTAAAAAGATAAAAGTAAAAGTTCACCCAACTATTTATTTAACATGCTGGTTCTTTTTTTTTCTTAATTATTTAAAGACTAAAGATTTCTTACTGTAGACATTTTAGTTTACCCCAATTTTTTTAAAAAATAAAGGAAAAATTTGAAAAAGCAAAAAAAAAAAAAAAAAAGATATTAGAGCAAAACATTAAAAAAAGCTTCAATTGTCCATAAAAGCTATTCAATTAAATAATAAACTAAAACTATTAAATGAATCAATCTAAATGTTAAAATAAAATGCACTGAAATAGATTACTCAGACTGAACAAAGGCAATAAAAGTACTGTAGGATAAGATACATATTTTTCATGTTTTACTTCAACCAAAAAAAAGTCAATCTTCTAATAGTAATAACTAGAAATCCTGCAACTTTCAAATTGGAAAATATTTGTGAGCGTTGAGTGAGGTTATTTTTAAGGTTTGAACCACCAGCTGCAGATAAAGTTAATATCAAAGTTTAAGCAAATATGAGAGGTTTTTTAAAATGGTTTTAGAGCGATCAGCTTTATGAGGACAATGTCATAATCACTAGTAAACTGCAGCTATCAAGAAACTTGCTTCAACTATATCTTTCATACCAATGCTCTAGATTTACATAGCATATCTCTGTAGGGCGATGTGCTATGTAAAATCAATCATAACGAAAAACTACGAATTAAATTTTTATAGCAAAAAAAAGAAGGTTTGGGGCATATCGCCTTGAAAGTCAAGCAATTCGCCCCACTCCAATACCTTACTTGCGGTAGCATCACCAAACTTGTTATAATAAGCCAAACTGATTTAAAATTAACTAAATTAATGCAAATCGATACAAATCATAATGTAGGCAACGAAATGAAAAATCTAAATTGAAGAATGAAAATTTAAAAGATTTTAAGCTGCTTTAAAAATACACCTTTGCCTTTCACTTTGCTATAAGGTTCTACTCATCTCTGAAAATTCTCGGAAAATGGCTGTAGCGTATGCGTAAAACTTCTTTGCACAAACGTTTTTGAAAATGTCGACATAGACACACTCTGTTTCTGTTATTGTGAAATACAGTTACTAGGACGTTTTAACTGGCGGGCGCAATACCCAGACTTATCTGAAAGCCATCTGTGTGTTTATTTGACTTTTGATATGTAGTTATGTTTAACGTATAATAGTTTAATTGTAGATCCCTTTTGGAGTGACTGTCGACAAAACGATATCCGGATATCTATCTAAGCACGTCCAGAAATCTTTCTCCCAGCTGCATGTAAATTTACTTGTCTGTCAACACTAATGCCAAACCTACTGATTACCGAGGAGGTATATGCTGAATTGGAGCATCATTTTATTAAAAGGTGTGCATGTAAATGTTGATGAAAAGTTTGTCCATCTTCAGAAGAAAAAAAAAATGCGTTGGTGTCAAGGGTTTGGCATCAACGATCAAAAGGTACTGTCTATCCCCTGTTGTCATGATATTTGTAGTTGAGATGAATCTATTTGAATGGGGAGAAAAAGGAAACATTTGATGTATGTTTTTTTCGTACATTTCAACGAGACTGCGTAATTTAGAGGCTAATACGCGTTTGCGAGAAAATGTCATCCCATCAAACTAATAGATGTGTTCATTTCTGCCTATAAACCTTATCTTAGCCCTTTTATCTCATCGGTTGTCAAGCAGTAATTGCTTAAGTGTTCTTCACTCCCTGCATTTTTTTTTTAACAAACTTAAAGGACGTAGGCGGGTTTCTATGTTAAATCTGCCCTTGCGGCTTTTTCGCCTAGCATCTGGGAGATCATTTTGGTGTCATTTTGGTAAAATAATGTAGCCAAATTTACAGCTCTTTATTTCAAACGACAGTCAAGTCGAGAAAAACCTGCTTTTTCGATTTTTTTTCTCATAGTAAAATTCAAAATTAATGAATGGTATTTTTTTTCCTTATTCTTATTAATAAAATTCAAGAAAAAATTTTAGAGTCATAATTTTTAAACGAAAAGCCGATTTTTGGTAACGGAAATAAATTTATTTATTTATTTTTTTCAATGCTTTTCTAAAAAGTGTTACTCACCAACTTTCATCAAAAAATGTCTTAAATACTCCTCTGCACTCAGGATATTTTTCAATTTTTTGAAGTGGTAGAACAGTACGAAAAAAATTTAAAAGTGATTTTTTTTACATAATTTTGCGTTTAAATAATGTTAACTATTTTTTATTGCCAAAAAATTCATTTGAACAAATTCAAAAAAAAAGAAAGCGTCTGCTAAGTAAAACTGAAAAAAAAAAAAAAATGTTTCGAAAATACTATTTTACCAGATCGATTGAAATAAAGAACTGAAAATTTGGCTAAATTATTTATATTCGACACCAAAATGATCCCCCAGGTGCGAGTCAAAAAGCCGCAAGGGCAGATTTAACACAAAAACCCGGCTACGGCCTTTGTTAACTATACTCGCTTTGAATGATAAAATAATTTGATAATGCCAACTAATTCATGTTATTTGAATCGTCATTGGTTTTGGGACCACGCATATCTAAAAGTTTACACCTAAAAGCATGTATTGTGTGACAAAAAAAAAATCACTTGTGGATGAATTTAAGCCGAAAAATTTAAACTTATAAAACGTTGGAGTTAAAACTAGCTTTTTCTTATGATATTCAACTCAGTTGTCTTTCATGTAACAAATGTAGCCATTACTTTCTCTTTAAATCATGGTAGACAAAATATTTAAAGATACAAACGCAAAACTACCGAAGAAAATACAAAACAGGAGATCCCACAAAAAAATTTAAATTTTAATCCAAAATACTACTTTTTAAGTATTAGCATTTAAAGCAAATTTTTAACTAAAAGCACAATAAAGAATATCTTTGTGCTTGAAAAAGTAAAGTAAGAAATAACAACGTTTAAATCTGCACTTTTATACAGTTAAACATAGTTATTTATTATTTTAATCCATGCATATTATTTTAATGTTTACTAATTTATTTAAAGCTTTTTCCTTCAGAGTTCAATATCAAGATTAGGTCGTATAATTTATTTTCTATCTTCTTCAAAACTAGATAATCAAAGCGATCAATATATCTATGCACCAGTCCGTTTAAACTGATTGTTGCGTTGGATTTGTCGCTTTCCCGAAATTAAATTTTGCCCTTTTATGTTTGTGCAAAAGATCAAAAAGAGAGATATTGATCAAATTTCATCTAATTCAATATTAATCATTTGTTAATTGAGGAAAAGAGAACAAACTACTCTTATAACTGCAGGTTACGTTAAAAATACTAATTTTTATTGTTGGTAAAATTTTGTTTTCCAAGAGATTTTTGATAATGCTGCTCCGCCAGTGATTAAACTTGCATATTTTAAGAAATTCGAGAAAATGTTTAAAATTTAGAGAACAAAGATATCTCTAAAGCAAGTAGCGTTTCAGCGTATTATGATTGTAGTTTATTTTTTGGCTCATTTTTATAGCAAAATTTAAAATACATTTTGAGTTTTTTCTTCGTTACCTTTTTAATCGTTTGGTAAAATTTAATAGAAAGGAAGCATATTTAGACAAAATAAAAAAATATCTTTTAATTTTCCGAAAGTTTTCTGATGCCTTGAGAAAATAATTCTTTCCCTAGAAATCAAAACTTAAATATCTTAGCCTAATGCTGATACGCAAAACAATCCACAAAACGCTTCCATTATTTGAAGCGACTAAAAATAAATAAATAAAATAATAATAGTAAACCAACTGTATGTTTATTTTGACTCAAATATACTCTAAATATGGGAAAAGAGGTCCCATAATTTGTATTACTGAATTATAGTAATATCTTGTTATTCGTAATCTTTTGAAACTCGATACATTTTCAAAAAAAAAAAAAAAAAACACTAGCACTTAAATATATGCAATAAATTTAAACATCATAGCTGTATTTTTCAAAGCTTGTATGACTCATAAACCAGTGCATCACTGCCAGCTTTATGCTTATGACTACTCCTACCAATGAATTTTTCCTCAACCCCCTTGGAGTCTTCGTATCGCTTCTCCTCAGGGGGTCCCGGGGGAGGGCAAATGCCCCACTCCAAAAGATCTACACCCCGAAGAGAATTTCTCTATTCTGAGTCACATAACGTATTGAATATTTATTGACACTACAGGGAGTCTAGAATAATATTAGAAAGCGTTGGATGAGGTGACTGCGGTTCCCTTTACATATTCTTTTTGCATTTGCTGCTGCTGTTTTTCTTAGTCATGGGGTGCATAAGTTACGGGTCATAAAACTGTGAATGGAGGAAGTGTTAAAATTCGGTGGTGGATTTTTTCATCCATTTATGGCGTTAAGAGCGGTAAATGTAAGTATTAGCGCTTTAAATGTATATTTATCATATCTGATTGAAAATAGTAGCACTAGCATCAGGCAAATATTTTAGGACAGGATGTGGCTTACGAGGCTTTTATCGACAAATACGGAGATGGGTTTTCGGAGTTTTTTATCTGTTTTGCATTTTAAAAACGTTTTTGGGTATAGAAACACAATAAATTAATATTATTAACTAAACTATGGAAATAAGACTAATCACCCCAGAAAGTATCACAAAATTAAAAATTCACTTAAAAAGTTCAAAAAATCGTACATACATGTGAGAAAGAGAAATTTTTGTCTCTTAGACCAAGTGGTTCCCAATATTTACCCTCCCGAGAGCCACATCTCGCGTTTAAAATTTAAAAATATTTTTTAAAAAAAGTCTAAATAATACTGGAAAATATGGAAACGAAAATTAAAACTAATAAGTATTGTTATCATTACTATGCTTCTTTTGTTACATACACCATACCGTTCTTAAGACACCATTTTTTTTTAAATATTTGGATCCAAATTTGTAACATTGTCATTGATCGTGCTTTTCGATTAGTAACGTTAAACAAAACAACCCGCCTCACTGTTCGGTTTCATGGGACGGATGTGGTCCATGATATATATATATATATATATATATATATATATATACAGGGTGAGTTCGATCGAATCTGCCATACGAAAGGGGGTGATAGATGAGCCCAAGTGGAGTATAGAACCACCCATTATCGTGTCCAATCCTTAACCGTAACCGAGTTTTGGTAAATTTAAGGAAAATGAGTAAAAAAACAAAATTCTGAGAAAACGGCCGATTTCTAAAATTCTTGTAGGACATACAAGAAAAATAAGTACATATTTGGAAAGAGCAGACTAAATCCTACAAAATGATACCTTTCGCATTAAGATAGTCGCATTTTACCGAGAGCTACAAGCTTTGAAATATTGGACACACTCAGAATGAAATGGTGCCAACATTTTTAATCGACATTTTCAAAAACAATAGTAAAAGCTACAATCGGGCAAATCTACCAAAAACTTGCCCATTCCATTAGCTTTCAGATAATACAACAACAAATCATATTAAGCTTCATGTTCAGCTGAAATTCAGGCTTTTGTTTGAAACAGTGTAAAAATCTGCATTCGTTAAAAAAAGGAAAACCAGCGAAGAGTCGCACTTTTCTGTTTTGAATTTTCTGTTTCACGATAGCATGTTGCTTTCTTTGTTTAAGAAAATGATATTTTTATATAAAAATAATAGTTTTAACAGTTTAATAAAAAGAAAAAACACACGAGATAACGATTCGTAGAAATAAAAGAAGCATTACTTTCCCGTGCTTTTCACAAAGGGAAAATCAAGAACAAAAAATGTTACACCAACTTCAATTAGTACATTTAATAAACCTTCACAATTTGCAATAGCTGCTGAAATTGGTCACCGCCACACCTGATACACGCTCTTGCCCTTTTGCGAACGGAAACAACCGTTGCTCTTAAAGAAATTTCATTCCTTAGTTTCCTACTGCTTTAGCACGCCGGTCGCTCAATCCTTGCAAACTTGCTACTTCTGTTTTGTAAACTTCTTGTTTTAAGAATCCCCAAACAAAGAAGTCCACTGGCGTCAGGTCTGGGGATCTAGGGGGGCAAGGGATGGGGCCCATACAACCAATCCATTGGGGATACTGTTCAGTTAGAAATTCCCGAACGGCATTTGAAGAATGTGCAAGGGCTCCATCGTGTTGGAAAATGATTTCCGCTCTCTCCTGAACAGGAATAGTATCAAGAAGGTCAGGCAAATGATGTTCAATGAACTCTAAATATGAGCTTCCTGCATTATAAGACCTTAAAACGTATACAGACCCATCAAAAGATTTCCGATTACGATTTATGATTGTGAAAAATATCGTCTGAAAATAAAAAGCATTTGTTTAACAAAACAATTAATGATAAAAACTAAAAAGAATTATTCATTTGTCATAATATTTTATGTATCGTTTGCTTCTTTCTGATATTTTGTAAATGTGTTTTGAAAATTGCTAGAATTATGATTCTTTTTACAGTAAGTCAGTAGAGAGTGTGTTTTTAGTTTTTGAAAGTTTTCGTTTAAGTTTCTAAAAATAAGTTGCTATATTCTTTTCTCGATTTTTGGGTATATCTCGATTTTTTAACGAAGAGTATGCTGACATGCATTTCGTGTGCGGATTTTGTGATGGTAATGCTCGCAGAGCCGAGAAAGAATACCGGCTCCGTTACCCAAATCGTTCTGCATCTAATAGATGTGTTTGCCTCTTTACATCGAAAGATCAGAGAGACAGGTTCATTTGGTACGTTGTTCGAGAGGAGCCGGGATCACCGTTCTGCCAATGTTGAGGAGTATGTGCTGGACCGAGTAGTGGAAAACCAAAAAGTGAGTTCACGCTCGATTGCTATAGAAGGTGGAATATCACAACGTAAAGTAATGAAAACATTGCACCAAAACAAGTATCACCCGTATCATTTTACTCTAGTACAAGAACTGCGCAATTCAGATTTAGAAAAGCGGGTAACATTTTGCAGATGGCTACTAGCCCGAGACACTGAAGATCACCATTTTCTAAGAAAGATATTGTGGACAGATGAGTCGTTGTTCACTAGAGGGGGCATCATATATTTGTATAACTGGCATCATTATACTGAACATAATCTTTTCTTAACCCAAAACTCATCAGTCCAATCTCGATCCAGCATAAATGTTTGGATTGGCGTAATAGGAGATCATTTAATTGGTCCGTATGTGTTTCGAGGTAACCTAAAAGGAAACACATATTTAGAGTTCATTGAACATCATCTGCCTGACCTTCTTGATGCTATTCCTGTTCAGGAGAGGGCAGAAATCATTTTCCAACACGATGGAGCCCCTGCACATTCTTCAAATGCCGTTCGGGAATTTCTAACTGAACAGTATCCCCAATGGATTGGTCGTATGGGCCCCATCCCTTGGCCCCCTAGATCCCCAGACCTGACGCCAGTGGACTTCTTTGTTTAGGGATTCTTAAAACAAGAAGTTTACAAAACAGAAGTAGCAAGTTTGAAAGAATTGAGCGACCGGCTTGTTGAAGCAGATGGGAAACTAAGGAATGAAATTTATCTAAGAGCAACGGTTGTTTCCGTTCGCAAAAGGGCAAGAGCGTGTATCAGATGTGGCGGCGACCAATTTCAGCAGCTATTGTGAATTTTGCAGGTTTATTAAATGTACTAATCGATGTTGGTGTAACATTTTTTTTGTTATTGATTTTCCCTTTGTGAAAAGCACGGGAAAGTAATGCTTCTTTTATTTCTACGAATCGTTATCTCATGTGTTTTTTCTTTAAATTAAATGTTAAAACTATTATTTTTATATAAAAATATCATTTTCTTAAACAAAGAAAGCAACATGCTATCGTGAAACAGAAAATTCAAAACAGAAAAGTGCGACTCTTTGCTTGTTTTCCTTTGTTAACGAATGCAGATTTTTTGTTTCAAACAAAAGCCTGACTTTCAGCTGAACTTGAAGCCCAATATGATTTGTTGTTGTATCACCTGAAAGCAAATAAAATGGGCCAGTTTTTGGTAGATTTGCCCGATTGTAGCTCTTACGGTTGTTTTTGAAAATGTCGATTAAAAACGTTGGCACCATTTTAATTCTGAGTGTGCCCAATGTTTCAAAGCTTGTAGCTCTCAGTAAAATGCGACTATCTTAATGCGAAAGGTATCATTTTGTAGGATTTAGTCTGCTCTTTCCAAATATGTACTTATTTTCTTTGTAGGTAATACAGAAATTTCAGAAATCAGTCGTTTTCTAAGAATTTTGATTTTTTACTTATTTTCCTTAAATTTACCAAAACTCGGTTACGGTTAAGGATTGGACACGATAATGGGCAGTTCTATGCTCCGCTTGGGCTCTTCTATCACCCCCTTTCGTATGGCAGATTCGATCGAACTCACCCTGTATATTATATATATATATATATATATATATATATATATATATATATATATATATATATATATATATATATATATATATATATATATATATATATATATATATATATATATATATAAGGAAACATTTTTAACAACAACAACAGCAAAAAAAAGTGTTTTAGTAGTCGTTTAGTTTTTAGTAGTTTTTTCTGTCTAAATAAAGATTCGTCTGAATCAAAACTACCGTATAAAAAGGGGCTCCCTCCAGAAAGGATTTCAATTAATTAATTTTGTTTCAGCCTGACAGATATAACACAAAAATACCAAAATTTCCTTGAAATTCATTTTTTTTCCAATTTAAAGAATGATGTCGAAGAAACTATTTGTTGAGGGTATGAAAAAGTGAAAGTGAGCAGAAGGTGGATCCCTCTAATATGTTTTCTTTTAAATTAACTTTTAAATTTGAAAAATTAAAGTAATAAATGAAGAATAAACGAGGAAGAAAAATCAGTAGTAAGGGAATGTGAGGCAGAGTGAAATAGTAAAGAAAACTTACTTTGTTTCAAAATGAACAAGTCGGAAATTTGTTCTAAAAACTACGGTACATAAAAAAAGAACAATATATTTCATAAAGAAACTTGCATTGAAACTTTATTACTTTTATTTTTGTCAGTCAACTTGTACCTCCAAAAAAGGTGGAAATTTTCACTGATTTTTTTTCATTGGGTAAAGTAAAAAAGAATACTTTTTTTAATAAAGTATTTTGTATTCAATTAATTAAGAAAGTTTTGTTCAAATAAATGAATAAATAAATAAGTTATTATGTAAGAAAATATATGAGTGATTTAAATAGTGAATGAATAAGAAAATAAGTTAAAAAAATCAATAAATAATTTAATCATTAAATGAAGGAATGTAAATAAAATAATTGAAAACGAATGCGTGAATGATTTGGTAAAAGATTGAAATAGTAAATGAAATGAACTATTCCCGCATGCACTTAACTAAGTTTGCAAAACATCTAAAATCGCACAACTAATCTTAATATTAAATAAATAAATTGGTTGAGCATGACGGGCTACGTGGCTTTAAGAATTTGTAGAGCCGCTTACTCTTTTGTGTCAGTTCGCAAGAAAGATACTTGTATAACTCTACTGAACATTTATTATAACACACGAAAAATAACATTTGCAACATGAATTCAGAATAATTATAACTTAGAACGATCGAGATATTTCAGAAAGAATATAATGTGAGGCAGCAACGCTGCTTGACTTATCACTACCACGGAATCTTTTTATTCTACCAAGAAAAAATAAATTTAAACGTTGCCACTCACGCGAGCACTGAAAACAATAATTTTTAAATCAAAGTCTTAGGCTCAGCTGCAGCTGCAGACGATAAGAACCTACCATAAATAATGCAGTGAATATTAGGAGGTCACAATTAATTTTTAAATTGTTAATAGCAAGAACTTTATCATTCAATAAGAACAAAAATGATTTTTGACTTACAACATATTATGACAATATGAGTATCAGTTTTTGAAATTTGCTTGAATTATCATATTTTTTTCTTTTCAGAAGTATCTTTTTCTTGACTAAAATAGACCTAATTGTATACTACATGGTTAAAATATAAGCGATAAGTGCTCAAATATTTCGCTATTTCACTTTTCCCCACATTCCCCTACAAATTTGTCATTAATTAGGAATAGTTCCTCTAAGAAATTTTGCTTTCTTTTAAAACTTTTCTTTTTCTCACGGCTAAAGAGCATTGAATTCCTAAAAATTCTTAAAAATATTTACTCTTTGGATAAATACTCCTTGTTTATTTTTCAGTCTAATTTCATTTGCTCTTTTGTATAGAAGCACTGAATATCATTTTCGTGCGTCCTCTTATTACTCATCAAATGCACGAGTTAAAGTAAATTAAAATATATTCAAATTAGGTTATAAAAGGAATCGCAGTAGAAAACAATTAAAAACATATTTCATATTACAGCTTGTTATTATTAGAAGTACTTAACCTAGAATATATAAGATGCAATGGAAAAAAATATCTTGAATATATTTTTGTCAAGGTCACAATGTCAGAGAGTAAGTGTTCAAACTTAAATCATAGAAATAATGAAATATTTCTTGATTGTAAAGCAATACAATTAATTGAAATTAATCAAAATAATCATTTAACTGGTACTTTATTTTTCGTCATTCATATCATATTTTTTCCGTAAAGATTTGTTTTATAAATTCGTTAAAAGAATTCATAACTTTCTTTTCTAACAAGAAGAAAACTTTTTTATTATTCCCAGTCGCCTGGGAGTGCAAATAAAAATGAACAAAACCCGAGAAATAAAAGGATTTTAAAATGCAAATCAGCTGAAGAAAAAAAAAAACACCAAATCGAATTCCGGTTCTTTTCTTCCTACTGCCATTTCTATTTCAGATTCAGAGCACACAAACAAAGACATCCCATTCTAACATCCCAGGGCCTTTAATTGGAGCATTTGTTTGTTTATAATCAATAATTAGTGATTTAACGAAGGAGAAAGAACTGAACAAAATATTTTTTTCTCTTGTGAATCACTGAGTCAAAGTTCTTTTCAGCTGATTTTCCAGAGTTTCGGTTCTTTTTTGTTTCAACTTGAGTATTTTTATTCTCTTTTTTTTTAAGGACCTTTTTTTGTAGCTCAGTCACTGTTATGGAGTAAACTGGCACGTTCATTAAAGTGTGCTTACATGCCTAAAGTAGTGTGCACAGACGATAGATTTTTCTGTATTTTTCTACCTAACTTTGCACGAAACCACATGGGAGGCGTGAAATTTCGAACACAGAGACAGCATTTTATTCTTATCATTGCTGTCGGAGAGAAGTGTTCAGAGTCAGTAAGTAAATTGTACGAATTCAGTTTAAAACCAGAGAACACATTTAAAAGAATAACGGTGAACAAAATATAAGACCGATGCTCCACTGAATTTCCATAGGTTCGACTCTAAGGGTCATCTTAAAATAATTTCCGGCCTCTTATATTGAATTTTCTCGGTTATTTGATGAATTATTTCTGCAAGATACCGTTATTTTCTACTGGATAGCATCGACTTTTGATCAATTATCAGTCTTTATCACCTTTAAAGCTTGAATTTCGGGAAAACTAAGATTTTTTGGAAACTTCATGCAATGGCATTTAGGTTTTTGAAGTCTTTATGTAATGGCAGATGACTCAGCTCCCCCTCCCCCCCCCCCCTTGTTTTCAAACTCTAGAATTAGTTTCTGCGTTTACCCCTGCACTTAAGATTTTTATGTCTTTTTATTTTATTTGCGTATCAAAAAGAAGTCAAAAGAAGAATCGCATTCGTTGAAAGCTTTCGAATTTTGACGGTTTTACATGTTTTAAGTGTTGCGAAACGTGGTTTGACAAATGTTAAAATATGTGTCTGTATGTTGGGGCATGTTTGCGTCTGTTTGATTGAACTCGTTGTAGAGATTCTCGAGCTGAAAAGTTAGTGTTAGGAATGTAACATATTTTTAAAAGTAGTAAATTAACAGGCATACAAAAGGATTCTAGTATTAGGCATCTTAATATTTATAATGTTTCGCTTAATTCGGGGTTTTGGAATAGTAATCTTTCCCCAATGGGAAAAAAAAATACGCGATATTTCCTCCAATAATAATGTGATCATAACAAAGCCTGATAACGAAGACATATTGTTTAATGGACAAAACCAAGTATGTTTCCGGGGTCAATGACTTACTCCATGATGGCCCGTATACTCAGTTAATGCAAGATCATTCGCCTAGTGAATTTAAAACCGTCCGTAACGCCATAAAAACAAGTAAGCTATTTTTCAACTGCTCTAATTTAATCCCTTCTGTTTCACATCTTTCGAGATTCTACACTTTGCCTAAAGTCCAGAAGGTCGGAATTCCCCTCAAACCTTTTGTGTTCAACATTGACACCGTTTCTAATGGGCTGGCCAAATTTCTCACTTCTAAGTTTGCTCCACTACTGGACTTCAACACACATTCTGTCAAAAATTATGTTGATTTTGTTAATATCCTTCGTAAGTTTAAACCGAATAATTACTAGTGGATTCTTTTCATGTTAAATATCTTTTTATCAATGTTCCTGTTATGTGTTATTGGAGCTTTCGGTTGTCTTGAAACAAGACTCCGTAAATTCCACCACACCCACCACGAAATTCTTGAACTTATAAATTTGACTGAAACTTGCCTTAAACATACAACTTTTATCTTTGGTGGCACGTTCTACCAGCAAATTGATGACTTCGCTATAGATAACCCTTTGAGCCCTATCATCAGTAAAATCTACATGGACTATTTTCAACAAAAATCGTTTAAACTATTTGACTTTCCACTCTGGCTCAGATATGTTGACTACACTTTTACCCTTTGCATTGCACAATGCACAGCTTATACTGTTCCACAGGTTATCGATTTAATTAACACCGT
The DNA here is from genome assembly GCF_026930045.1 of Uloborus diversus. Classification (NCBI taxonomy): domain Eukaryota; kingdom Metazoa; phylum Arthropoda; class Arachnida; order Araneae; family Uloboridae; genus Uloborus; species Uloborus diversus. The sequence goes on along the minus strand of NC_072731.1, from coordinate 22,614,765 downwards.
TGATTCTAATATTCAGTTTACTGCTGAAATTGAAAAAAATAATTATTTGCCCTTTTTGGATGTGTTAAGTTTAAAAAACAATAACGAATTTTCTACTGCTGTTTACCGCTAACTATTTGCTGTCTGTCTTCCGCCACACTCTCGTTCGTGCTATCCGTTGAAACAAAATTGTCTGCCTTTTATACATTTGTCAACCGTGCCATAAATATTTGTTCTGATTAGACCATACTTATTGAAGAACTGAATTTTTTGAGGAGTGTGGCTCTTGACAGAGGTTTTCAAATCTCTCGAAGTGCTGACGAGGCTTTTTACAAAATTTCAACCCGAAATAAAAGCCCCAAAAAAATCGAGGTTTTCTTCAACTAATTTTGTGATTTTACCGTTTTATTCAAAAATATCCTTTCGCATTTCTAGAATTCTTAGCAATTTTGATTTTCGCGTACTTTACAGACATATAAATATTTTTTTTTTTTACCACCAAATTGAAGAACCCAATCCAACCATTCGATCAGTGGGGCGTTTACCATGTTAATTGCCAATGTAAAATGGGATACGTAAGACAGACAAGGCGATCACTTAAGTTTCGTTTAAATTAACATGAAAACCTCGTTAAAAATAACAACTGAACAAATCTTCGATTGCCAAACATTGCTGGGACACAGGGCATCGTTTTTCTTTTCGGAGGCCAAGATTATTTGTAGACCTACAAAGATAGGAGAATTAGATTTTCTGGAAGCCTTTTACATTCATAAAAACTTAAATAATCTTTGCAATGAGTCTTTTGCTGTTCCGCATTTTTCTCCAATCTTATTCAATCTTACATGTTAGAATACGTCATATACGTCATATTTTGCCTCAGCACTCGCTGATAGCTGATTGGTCAATATTTTTCCGGTTACGCAATTTAAACTCTCCCTTGACCTTGATTCATCCATATGTACATTTCGCACTGAGGAAGGAGGCTATTGCCTCCGAAACATGTCTGCGTTTTTATAAACTTTTTATCCTTTTTGTGCTTTTAAACGTTGTTCTATTTTTATCCAATTGCAATGATGTGATTAGGATCTGTGCAGCCTTCATAGTGCCGCATAACTCTCCAATCTTAATCGATGGGTTCAAATTTACATATTCTGATACGTCAAATCATGACTCAGCACTCGCTGAGATCGGATTGGGCCCCTTTTGTATTTTAACTCTCCCATAACAGTGTTCCATCCCATTTGCTTGTTTTTCGCTGAGGAAGGGGACTATTTCCTCTGAAAAATTTTTGCATTTTAAACTTTTAAATCTTTGACTTGTGCTTTTAAAACGTTGTTTCTGACTTTTATGAATTTCTTGCACAAAGCTCATGTTTTTAAAATTATTGCACAATTTGAAAATACAGACAATTTTGAGAAGAACTGGAGCCGACTTGTTTTCCTGTTTTAGACCTAACGGCTAAAGTAAGGATGGGACCCTTCGATAGTTCTAAAATTCACAGTATGCATGCAGGAGAAGAAAAAAGCTGTTTATTTTACTTTATTTTATTTGTGTATTTATTCATTTATTTTTTTGAAGCACTGTAGAAAAATTGCAATATTCATTGTTTCTTATCAGCTTATTTAGAAAGCACAATTTTTAAGGAACATTATCAATATTCAAACTTTTTTCTTTTGCAATCTTTGTGAAAAAAATATAATTTGTTATGCAAGACATACTTACCATTTATTTTTGTATAAATATTATTTTTTAGAAAGGTGTTGCTTTAGAAGCTATATTTTTGCTTGTTTTTTTTCATTCAAAAATTAATTTTGCATTTTAAAATGGTTTCCAAGGAAGTTTTTGCTGAAATTCATCACAATTGGGTTTGGCGAAATACATATTTCACTCTTACTTCTGTGGGAACACAATTTACATCAAGAATTTAATGAAAGTCTTTTTATAGAAATATTTATTTCGGGATAACATTTTAATGAATTAACAATTTCCCATTAACTTCAACGCATCACGATAAGTGTTTTAGTTTGAAAAATATGCCTTTTTAACGACATGTTTTATTCGCTAAGATTAAATCAAAACGCAGTTTTTAATTAATAAAAATTTTTTTTTTCATTATCTTTGGTTGAGTGGTAGATGCCTAAAATTAAACCAACTTTATTATATTCTAGCTAAATTTTAGGAAAATTCGTCGTCCTGAATAATTTTAATTTGAAAAAATGAAATTTCAAACTACATTTAAAAGATCATTTTAATGAACAAGTTATTTCCTATTTTTCGAAAGCGCCCTTTTTCAAGCAAAAAAAAAAAAAAAAAAAGAAAAGAAAACTCTTTTAATCAGATTTCTCGGAACATAAATTGAAATAAATTCTGAATCCATGATTATAAATCTCTTTTTCCTTTCCAAGGTTTTTTAAAGATCAATTCTTTAACCCTATATTTCGCAGAGAGGGAAAAAAAGTTGTTTTTGAGTTTTTTTTTCATGTTTTAATTAAACTTCAAGCGCAATCCGAAATATTAATTACCACGGATCTCGGAGAAAACCACATTTTAAAAATTTTTATGCACACATACCTCAAGCAACCCTGATTTTTTTTTCTTTAATCCCAAAAAACACATTTCCATCTGCAAAAATTTCTTAAGAATCCAGAAATATCCGGATGCATTGTATGCATAAAAATCTGGTAGAAATTATTTTTCTGCCAAGATTAACACTTTTATTTTTAAATCTTTATTTCTCTCGCTGCCTACTGAATAAAAACTGAAAACGAAAATATGAAAACTATTCTTTTCTTGGATTCGCTTATCATTTTTCTTACTTTGAAAGCGAAACGAAAGTACTTTGGTCGGTACAGAGGTCTTACTTCTCTTTATTCGCCCACCTTATATATAGCTGCCGCATTTTCATTTTAAAGCTCCTTACTCCAGAAGGGGTTGTCTCCAAAATTTTCTCATAATTCGAGATTAAGTTATAAATTCTTAAGGGAGGAAGGATATAAGAGGAGGAATATCAAATTCCCTGCGAAAACTAGTGGTGCGAGACTTTTATATAAAAACTTACGTCCTATGAAATACCGGACGATTCAATAAATATCCTTCCATTACTAAGATTCCACAATTTTCTAGGATTCGGCTATTTAAATTCAACTGATATCATTTTAATTCGAAATCATTAAATAAAATTTTCAGATCAAACTAAAATTATTAATACATGTAATATACCAACAACCTGGTTATGCCATCCAGAGACTGCAGTTTCATCCTTCTTATGAACTCATCAGTCTGGAATAGACAAAACACTAGCTGGAAACAGATGCCATATCATTGAAACTGAGTATGTGGCCTGTAGTTCCCACTTAGCCCTTGCTTAAGGGCGGTATCTTACTGATAAAAATATAAGAAGTTAAGTTTTGTTTGGTTGTTGTTTGTTTAAGCAGATTGTTAATTGCAGTAACTGTGAGGTTGATTACGAAAATTATAAATAGTTTAGTTTTAATATGTTATCGCATGAATAGATATTAAATAAAAATATATTTTAAGTTCTGTCGATAAAGCCGTTGTGTAAAAGCCCGGAATACTGTATCTAAATTAAAATTAAACAGTTAAAAAATACCTCGTCGAGCCCGCTTAATGGAATAGCCATTTTGGTACGAAAAAATATTCTAATAAGCGGGACGTTCTATTAAACGGGATGAAAATAACACATTTCATTGGTTTGGTATGTTAAAAATGTATTATATTCAGCGGGATATTATTTTAACCGAAATTCTAATAAGTGGGCTCGACGGTATTATAAACGTCTTTGAGGTGTTGCAATACTTTTTCACTGCTAAATCTTTAAAGTATATTTCTCTCCCTCCTGACTCATTGCGTAGTGTGTTCTTCCCCAAATTTAAAACAAATATTGCATATGCTCTTGCATTTTTGTTACATTTCCCTATTTAAATAAGTAACACACAATTTTTGGAGCTTCTAGTACTGTTAACTTTCCACCTAGTGTGCAATTAATTCTTGCTTTTTGCGTTTAAAATTAGGAAGAATAAAAAAACTGTTTAAACCAGCAATTGTTACATGATTTATATCACAGGTGAAACAGATATGGCTTTTTTTCCCATATGTCACTGAAAAAGTTATCACCCAATTCTTTTAAAGTGAGGAGAAACACGTAAGTCATTCTTATAATTCATTTTTATGGTACGGCTTTAAGAAATGACAGATTTTATACGCATCAAAACTTACTTGACTTTTTCGCCATATTTTCGTTCAGAGCGTATGTTTAAGTTGTCTTTAGTCGCGTTTACGTGGTGTAACCACGGGAAATTAATGTAGAAGGGTTATGTTTATTTTTTGCAACAAAACAGAATATCTTTTATTTTTGCAATAAACTGCTTTGCCTTTTTTACGTGAATAGTTTTTTAAATTGAAAAGGATCTAAAAAAATACTCTTTAATTGTTACACATATTTATGCAGTCGAAGTATTTGTTGAAAATTTCAATGGTGGGATAAAAGAAAAATCGTGTTAAAAAGATTAAAATTTGATTTCCATTCACATTTAATGTTGATAATGGAATGAATAACTTCTGCTAAGGAGAAATTAGCCAGAAGCAGCAAAGCAACAACGTTTAAAATGAAAAACAACTGAAACAAACGCTCCAAAAGTTTCCTTCAAAATTAACATCAGCAAGAGCAAAAAAGCTTTATAACTACAGCAACATAAGCAACAGGAACTGGCAACACCAACAACAACATACTTTCATTTAAAGGAAAACACTAGTTTTGTTTATTCACAAATTCATATTAAAGTAGAAAATTAAATTTACCTACTCAATTCCAAAAAAGAAAAAAAAGAAAGAAAGAAAGAACCAACAAACTGTGCTAAAAATATCTTTGTTATGATGAAAGATTTAAACTTAAAAAACTGCAGTCATAGCTTAAGAAGTTTTGGATTATTTTATCGATATTATTAAAAACAAACTTTTACCCTGCAGTTAATTTTTAGAATGCAAAATGTATTCATTATCTATTCCATAACAAAACTCTGTTTCCAATTATTGACTTCTTCAGCGGAATCTTATTTCAACTTCTTGTGGACATTAAATTCTCCACTGCACTTATCAAAATTTCATTATAACATAAAATGCACAAATTAGTTTTTTCAGACGATTTAATGTGACTTGTTAAATACTTAGACGTCAAATTGAACTTTAAGAATTCACTACTTGTATGTTCTGCGAAACTAATTAAATCTTCTATCACTCAAAGGAAAATAAAGAACAAATGTAAACAGTGCATTTACAAGTTTTTGCTGTATTTCAGTTCCGTTTCTCAGGAAAGATATTAAATGCAGTAATTTTACTGCATACATAATATGTTCAAAATTCGCTTTGCATATGATATTATTTTTGCTTAGAAGTTATGGAAATATTTCGATTAACTGTTTTTGAAAACTACGTCAAAATTTGTTACCTGTACAGTGTTTAAAACCACTTTACTTACATAATTTTATGACATTTCACTCATTAACTTCTGATTTATAAAATAATGGTTATATAAACATTAAAATATGACACGAAACTCATTGCATTTGGGCAAGCAAAAAGCTCGAAAAAAGAGAATTTAAAACTTGGGTACTTTTAGGATTTATTTCTTCGTGACTAACGAATGCTAATTTATCTGCTTTATTAACTAAATATTGAAACAGTGAAAGCATTAGCACCAAATTTCGTTTAATGTTATGTAGTAGTTTTTGCGTTACAACGGCACAAAAAATTGGTCACGCACATACAGACAGAATTTTTCCAAAAATGGTCACAGCACACTTTGAAGAACGCAAATCCTTCTAAATTCAAAAATTTTTACAAATTCAATCTTCTATGTATTAGTAGCATGAGAAAATTAAAAACAAAATGTTTATGTTATTTCAAGGAATTTTTCTTAGTGCTGCTTTTTGAAAAGTTCGTTTTACAGCAAAGAAAAGTTCCCCCTTTATTTTTCTTAGTCCCCTTCGTATTTATTTATTTTTTACTTCTATTATTCTCTCTATACTTCCTTTGTCTCTTTTATTAGTCTACCTTGCAGGAAATTGAGAAATGATTTTGAAGTATTAAACATGATGTGTTAAAGAAGGCATCGGCAAAAGCTTTAATTTGCGGTCCATTTTTAATAAAATTTTTCCAGCTACGAAAGTCAAAAGATTTTTTCAATGTAACTTAAGAGTACTATTACTCAAGCTAATACCTTTCAGAAAACTTTACTGTAAAACATACTCGCATCCGTGTTGCTAGTACTTTTTGCTGCAAAGTCTTATTTTATTTTTAAATTTTACGGTTGAAAAATCGAGACGGATGCAGCTTGTTGCACTGAGTTAAAAAAAAACGTGATATGATGGTCCATTTCCCGCCAAAAATCATTCGGTGTACAAATCGGCGGTGTAATCGCTTACTTTTTCGGGTACAATTTCCTGTAAACACTACATATTAAAGTAATATTTACTTTAAAATTTTCCTGATTTTTTAACAGTGTACAAGATTCCTAGAATCATGTTTAAACACGACATTTTAAGTCCACGGATATTATATACTGTCGAACAAATGCCCGGCGTAGGACCGTAAAAGCGAAACTTTTTATTATTTAATTAAATAATATAAAAACCAAAATTGACAGTGTGAATATAAAGTGAGAGGAAATTAATCTCTTTCGTTCCGTGCATAAGTAAGTCCTCTCCCTCCCACACAAATAACATTTAAATAAATATGGATCAACATGCAAATACTTTTGGTCTAGAGATTGTTCCCACGACAACTCATGCTCGTGTTTTTTTTCCTTGATTGGTACCACAATTTTTCTTTCAATTTTAAACCATTAAAAATTATTAGATAAAAATGGAACAACGTTTAAAAGCACAAAAAGGATAAAAAGTTTTTAAAAACGAAACAGTACAGATGAATAACCTAGGCCCGTTGAAGCGAAGTAGATTGAAAAGCGATAGCTGTGTGCAAGGTATTAGATAAAAATGGAACAACGTTTAAAAGCACAAAAAGGATAAAAAGTTTTTAAAAACGCAAACAGTACAGATGAATAACCTAGGCCCGTTGAAGCTAAGTAGTTTGAAAAGCGATAGCTTTGTGCAAGGTACATTAGATAAAAATGAAAGCTATCGCTTTTCAATCATTAAAAACTATATCGAACATAAAACATTAACTTTATGATGCAATATCAATCTTGCATAAACCCTGCCTTTACGATCAGGTATTGAAAAAATTTTAACGCGCGGTTTTTTTTTTTTTTTTTTTTTTTTTTTTTTGCGTCGTATTGAAGGACCAAAAAAAAAAGATTTTTTTTTTCTTTTATTGATTAAATTATTTTTGAACACAAAACAGTATTGAGCGCTTACAGATCTGAATCAAGGTTTTTTTTTATAAGAAAAGCCTGTCCAAAATTAATTGCAAAACCAAATAATAGAGAAAAAATGCAGAGAGGCTGTTTTTAGTCGCTTGTTTCAGAAGAAAAAACATATGAGACAGTAGAAGCAAAGATATGTAAGTGCTAAAATTAAAAAATTGGATATAATCCGTAGAAATGGTAGGATAACCTCCCCTCTGTTTCACGGCAAGAGATGGTGCTATTAGCTTTGGTGGGTACTGGCTATGCAGCATGATTTGATGTGTACAGAGGGTAAAACCATGTTAGTCGGGGGGAAAAAAAAGAAACTAATTTCATGAAAAATGCGTTTTAATGTTTGACTGATGGGCTTTTCCCCCAGTACCAACTATTTTCGTACAAATATTTCAGCTGACTTACGAAGTTTTGTCAAACGATGATAGACAATTCGAAAAATATGCTACAACAACCACTAGCATCATTACTTCGTTTCGATGTAAGATCTGACTGGTGGAGTTTTTCCTCTGTTCCCTTCATTTAAAAACAATTCAATGAAAGCCTTCCTAGAATCTAAACTTCAAACGCGTATTACTCGAAATCTTAAAATGTCCACTTATATCCCTTTACTTCTTGCTTCCCTCGAATAATAAAATAATAAATAATAAGAATAAAAATTAAAACAAAAAAAAAATATTGGGTCAACATTGACGAAGATATGGGCGTAAATAAATTGACTTTAACTAAGAGCGGTATATTGTTCTTTTGACAAAGAGAAATAGCTAAATATTTTATGTTTTATAAAAACTATTATTAGTAAGTAAAAGATTTATTTTTGTATTGAATGTTTGTTACTTCATTTTTTTCTTTTTGTTCTCTTTCTGAAACAATTGTTAGTACTTTCCTTATTTGCTTATTTGTTATTTTGCTTATTTGTTTGTGTTGTAATTTAATAGCATTTGTCTAAAAATCGGTAACGGGGTGTTGAAATATGTTATTACAAAACTCTTTTTCTTAACCTATCGGAAGATTTTCCTTTCAGGAAATTTCTTGTATAAATTTGCTCTGCAGTTTATTTTTCCTAAGTTAAAGCTTTAAATATTAAAAATAAAAATTGCGTCCGGATGTAAAACTTTTTTTTCCAAATAAGCAAAAGAAGTTCCGTAAAGAGCTAAACGAGCCTACTTTCTCGTGTACCGATATCAACTTTATTGAATATGATCAACATTCTCAAAATTAGCTAAAACCGTAAATTATTTATACCATACTTTTTAAATAAGTTAAGTCGATTTCTAGAAATAAAATATGCCTCGCTCATTTAAAGAATTAGATGCGTAAAAAATAAATAAACGAACAAATAAAGTGGCAGCACTTTTTAAACAAAGCAGCAAAAACGTTTTATTGCATTAAAAAAAATCTTCAGCCGCTTTCAAAAAGAAAAAGAATTAAAATTAATAAGCTGAAAAAAAAACGTCAAATTAGAAAAAATAGTTTGTTTTTCTCCCCACTTGTCAAAAAATTAAAAAAAAAATGAACTAAAGTACTAATTTCAAAAATAAATTAAAATAGTAAAACTTGTCAATTAGAAATGATTTTCATTGTTGAAAAAAAATCGTCTGCGTGCGCATACCTTTAAGTAAAAACATAATTTACTCCGAATTTCTCCACCAACAACTGAATACATAAATTTAAACTTTTAAGTGAGAATAAGAACAAATACTATTAACAATACATATTTCACAGTAAAAGCCATGGCTGCGGAGTCGGAGTCAGTGTCAATCTCATTTTGGGATAAAAGAGTGAGATTCGGTAGCCGATGGTATTTAATTCAAAGACTCGGAGTTGGAATCAGACAATTCCCTTAGAGTAAAGTAAGAAAAACAACGATAAAAAAAGCACAAATTTGCCAGTTACAGAAGACACGTGTTTCGGCATTACAGGGAACGCCTTTTTCAATGCAAAAAGTAATAAGCTAATGGATGAAAAGACATCCGACAAAAGCCAAGAACAGATAAACATGCAGCTTAAAAGATAAAAATAGCGGATTAACCAAACACCAATGAGAAAATTATAAACCGATCAGGAACCAATAGGAATGCAAGCAATGGCCAAAAGCTTTCTCTTAGGTACGAAATCCAGAAAGAAAGAATTCAATTGGACAAAGATTAAGCCGAAGCTTAAACAAAACATTGGTTGATCGGTTTATAATTTTCTCATAGGTGTTTGGCAAATCCGCTATTTTTATATTTTAAGCTGCATGCTTATCTGTTCTTGGCTTTTGTCGGATGTTTTTTCATCCATAAGCTCATTACTTTTTACAGACCGACAGACATTTTTCCCTATCTCAATATCCTCCTTTCCAATTTTTAATTTTTCGATATTTTTTTAATTAAGGGATACCGTGGTAAAGTGAATAAATACCCCGGGCAAAGCGAATATTGCCTATAACTCCCAAATTGTTCGTTGACCTGCAGCCGCGTTGTCATAGCAAATATCGTCTGTTTCCGTTCCATGTGCGGCAAACACGCCGGGACGAGTTTACGTCGCGCTGCGCCAGTGAGCGGACGGATTATATTTTGGGGAAAATGATATTAATTTGCAGATGTAAGATGTTTTGTTTATAACTTTAATACTATTTGTGACAGGTTCATTGTTATGAGTAGGATTTGATGCATGGTTATGTAGCTTTCAACTATCCGTAGACGACGAGTTTAGACTTTCTGGTTTTTCAGTAATTTGGGATAACCTCAATAATGTACCTGAAGGGCAAAGCGAATTGGGCAAAATGGGTACCATTTTCACTTTGCTCAGTCATGACAAATCATTTCATTCAAACCTGGAAGTACTTCAGTTTTGTGATCTCAAGACAATGCTACCATTGAAGACAGTCCTTATACTCCCATGGGGTAGGAAACATCTGCTGGGGAGGCACTTCCCTGGGGTCCAAGGCAATGATGTTCCCGCCGCTTCATCCAAACCTGGATATTCTAAGAACTAGTGCAGTCTTCCAGTTTTAAGACGTATTACTCAGCCTGCTAAACCAATAATAACAAGCTACAACGATCTACACTCCTGACAAGAACTCCAGTAAAGGAAGATCAGAAACAAAAATTTGAAAAGGCAAGAAAGACTGTCATGAAGTCATTAGATGATGTTTCGACTAATGCTTCTCAGAAGACTTAAAATGACTACTACCAAAAAGATAGTAAATCAAATATCTCTGCCACAATACATAAAACTGCCAAATAGAATAATATGAAGACAGAAGGAAAGAAATTGTAAGGTGAACTTTCTGTGATGAAATGTACGTTGGAAAAGATGATCAGCCAAAGCAAAACTGTATACGATGTCGTATTTGTATTCAGTGGTATCAGGAAGAGTGTTCAGTATTCGAAAATGGTGATGAATTTTGTTTGTGATAACTGCAATAATTTTTAATGTAGAAGTTTTTTTTTTTTTTTAATATGCACCTATAATTTGGGTGTTAATTTTTCTTAGTTTAATTTCTTTGTTTGTGATAATAATAACTGCAATAACTAGTATTGTAGCAAAAATGTTTTTTAATGTGTTCCTTTAAATTTCGATGGCTATTTTATTTTTAATGTTTAGTTTTATGGCAAATAATGTTGTTCGCTTTGCCCTAGTACTGAATCCACTTTACCCCGGGTGTTGGGCAAAGTGGATATTCATTCCACTGTAGAAAACTGGCCTTATATCTAAAAGTTCAATTAATATTAAGGACAACAGTTATTACATAACGTAAGTTCATTAAATGAAGAGTGATTATAAAAATTTGTTTCAACTTCCCCAGTTATAACTGAACGACAATAATCAAGGAAAGCTTAAGGTATTCACGATGCCCGGGATTCCCCTATTTTTTTTATTTTTGACTTTTTTTTTTTTTTTTTTGGTTTTCGCGATACTTTCAAGATGCATTAAGCCTTCTTTCGTGCTTTCTTCTTCCTTCTCTGGCTTTTTCTGGGAATGTAGGCTAACAAGCAAAATGAATTTACTGAAACTACCTAACTGCTTGTGAATAATTATTTAATATCGTTTACATCAATTAATAGTCTTTATTTTACATGAATAAACTTTGTTAACCTAAAACTGTTTTGACTGTTAGAAAAGTCAATTTGAAGAAAAAAAAACAATTTCAAACAATTTCATTGACAGAGCTCCACATTTAAAATTACAAAATCAGAGTTTGTGTGCAAGAGCTGCTGGCTTGTTTAGTTCCAGGCTAACTTCGTTGTACTTTTTGCGATTTTATGAATCACTTCCTGCGTCTACACAACTGCAGGATTTAACATAGCAGTGCATACAGAAAGTGCACGTGATTTTGGTTAATCTCATTTATTATCGCATACATAAAATATCACACAGAAATTCAATGAAAGAAAATTTGCCAATACAACTTAGCTGAACTAAACAAATATTATTTTCAAACAATATGAGCATAGTGAAGAAACAAGTGCTTGTCTCTATATCAACATTGGGAAGATAAGCAAAGATTAATCGACATCAATTAAGTCATATTTGATATCATTTTCATAAGAGAGTAATTTTTGTAAAATGAACACACATTTTAAAATTCAGCTTAAAATAAAATATTTTGCACAATGAACCCTCAATACCAAATTCTATTGTAAGCTGACTACTAGAACAGAATTTATTCACAAAACGACTATAGCTTGACCACGAAAAGAAGGCGGATGACCTTGAAGCGAAACTTTATTTGTATCATTGGTAATTGGTAGAATATGCCAGAAAGCACTGAATAGTAAGCGGTATGGTCTCTCTAATCCTATCTGTTCCAAAATAATAACAAACAACCTATTGCACATGATACAAATGATAATTTTGCTTCAAGGTCATCCGCCTTCTTTTCGTGGTCAAGCTATATCAATACTTGTAACATGCTAGCTTACCGATCGAGGCTCCGTAAAGAATGAAAACAAATAACTTTTTTTTCGTCTAATGGCGGCTGCGTTTTGAGCTATTCAGCGTTTAGCAGACCTAATGCGATCCCCCGATTTGGCATCCAATCTTTCATGTGCCACCATTAAGGCGCGGATATCAATGGCACGGATAATTTGGGCGCCCAGTTTTCCATCAGATGGTGGCACATCGGCTCTCTTTGATGCGAAATTTCCAATAGGAATTTTAATTTTTCCGAGGGAACTCTAAGCCAAACGTATATCCAATGCATCTTTTACATGCCGCATAATCATACAGCATGGGCGCTGGTGATTTTCTGCATCTCGAAAATCCATCGACTGGCCACCCCAGGTTAGAAAATGGGTCCACAGGCGTAGATGGCCAGCGCCAAACCATCACTTCACCAGCCGGAATGAAAACAAATACAAGGCGCGTTAAAACAGAAAATAAAAACAGTATTCATTTCGATGGGTAATTTTCAAGAATTTAATTACGATAAACTGTGGTTTTGTTAAGATTTTTTCTAATTTACTACATAGGTACTGTAATTGCGGATGACTCTTAAAAGGATCAAAAATGTATTTTAAACATACAAAAAAAGAATAATGAAAAAAAGAAAAAACTTTCGAATTTTCAAATTTAATTTGAATTTTTAAATTTTTAATTCAAATTATGCTACAAGTGTTCCTTAATTAAATTAGGGCTGTGCTGTTAATTGCACTTTTGCGTGTTGTAAAAACTGTAAGTACATGCTGATGAAACTGCAACAAATTTCAATGCTAATGCACGAAGAAAAATTGTTTGAAGATGGAAATTTCATTTACATTTGATTAAAATGTAAAAATGTAAAATGCATTAATGTTGTCTTTATCTTTCAATAAGAAGAATAATAGAGTTTAAATAAATAAGTTATCTACACAGGGTGTTTCAGTTAACTCTTTCAGAACTCCTAAACGAGGTAGGGCGCATCGTGACGGCTCGAAATTATTTAGCAATGTCACATGCAAACAACATTAGCTACAATACAAATAAAATTTTGCAGGAGAAGCGTTTGAAATTTAACTCTTCAGATAATTTAATGTAAGGAAGGTAAATTTGCTTTGCTCTCCAGTAATTAATATTAGAACAAAAAATTTGTCATTATTTTCCAAAGAAGATATATATATATATATATATATGTATATATATATATATATATATATATATATATGTATATATATATATATATATATATATATATATATATATATATATATATGTATGTATATATATATATATATATATATATATATATATATATATATATATATATATATATATATATATGTATATATATATATATACACTGTTATAAGAAATTAAGAGAATTTTCAGATTTGTACAATTATTTTCAGAACTACTGGACCGATTTTAATGAAATTTGGTATGTACATACATTAAAACAATACAAAACAAATACCCATCTAAAATTTACAATGCACATTCATGATCATGAATAACACTCGTTAGAGTCGGATGGTATGAAACAGTAATTGCAAAATTTTAAAAAAAGGGGGTTAGTAGGAGGTACGGTCCCCTCTAAATGACATATAAGCCTCGCAGTGTGACCCCATACCTGAAATGAAGCAGTTTATGGGACCTTGGGGGGGGGGGGATTTGTTTCCACTCGTTCAACAACGTTGTACGCAGGCTATGGAGGGTCCTCGGAGGGGTGTTGCGAGTGTCTATTGCCCTCCAAAGAGCGTCCAAGACATACTCTATAGAATTGGAGGCTAGAGATCCGATTGGCCAATCCAGCCGATAAATATCCTCCCCTTCAGGAAATTCGTCGAAAAGAAGAACTGTATGTGGTTTTTTGCAAACATCCATTAAAATTAACTCAGGGCTAACAGCGCCCCTCAAGAGGTTGTCATAGGGCTCTAAGACCACATCTCTATACCTTGCAAGTGTCACAGAGCCTCTCTCAAAGGCATGGAGTGGTGTGTGGGCATGCAACATAATGTCAGCCCGAACCGTCAAAACACCACCGCCATAATGGTCGATTTTGCGGATATTGGAAGGCAAATAGCAAGTCCTGTTTCAGCTTAAACGACTATTCTTGTCCTACGTTTACATGGATAGAAGCAGGAACCTGCTACTTACCCTCCAATATCGGCGAAATCGACCATTATGGCGGTGGTGGTTTGACGGTCGGGGCAGGCATCATGTTGGATGGCCGCACATCCCTCCACGCCTTTGAGAGAGGTTCTGTGAAAATTGTGGGGTATAGGGATGTGGTCTTGGAGTTCTATGCTCACTTCTTGAGGGGCGCTGTTTGTCCGAGTTAATTCTAATGGATGTTAACGCAAGGCCACAGACAGCTCTTCTGGTCGACAAATTTCTGGAAAGGGAGGATATTCACTCGATGGATTGGCCAAGTAGATCTTTAGACTTCAACCTTATACAACGTGTCTGGGACGCTCTCGGGAGGGCAATAGCAACTCGCAACACCCCTCCGGGGACCATCCATAGCCTGAGAACGGCGTTGTGGAACGAGTGGAAATAATTGCTTAAGGATCCCATGAACTGCTTCATTTCAAGTATGGAGTCACACTGCGATTCCTATACGACTGTTAGAGGGAACCATACGCCCTACTAACCCATTTTTTTTGTTTAATTTTGCAACCGCCATTTTTCATGCCATCCGACTCTAACGAGCGTTATTTATGATCATGCGTGTGTATTTTAAATTTTGGGGGGTTAATTGTTTTGTACTGTTTTAATGTATGCACATAACAAATTTCATTAAAATCGGTCCAGTAGTTCTGGATATAATTGACCAAATTTGAAAATTCTCTTAATTTTTTATACCAGTGTATATACACACACTGGTGGACAATTGCTAAGGACGGATTCCAATGGGCTATGTAACGAGTAAAAAAGTTCGTGTAATTCGATGTCAAGTGAAATAAACTAATGACAGAACTCTAGAACATTCAAATGCCGATAATTTATTGTGCTCTGAAATCCGGAAGGTGTTAAAAAATGTTCAAAAAACGAAAAGGTCATTTTAGGCTGAATACGTGAAATTGAATAACTATTAATAATATTGAATTAAAAATGGGGACGGCAATATAAATAATAAATATTAATATTGCCGCCTCCAGGCGTTCCGGCGTAAGATGTTAATATGGGATGTGGCTAACATGGAGAACGATGCAATCTTCCACACGTCATATGATACTTGAAACAACATTATTCAGCAGCTGTTTGGGTTAATATACCCTTTTCTTATGTCAGTCACGGATAAGGGTGTCCTTGCTTATTGGAGGGTATTGTCGACCAGCAAAACTACTACCCAAAGCAACCCAAGCATTTTCAATTTGATTCAGATCTATAGAACGCGCTGGTCATCCGATGTGTTGAATATTTTGAGGGAGCTAGACACTCCTGGACGACGATTGTTAGTGGCATCTGACGTTACCATCCATGAAAACGAATTTATCGGCCACAGCGCTACAGAACACGTGAACATGGGGCAATAGAACAACATTAATGTATCACTAGCCGTCATCGTCTTGTTTGGAAGCACACAAGCGATGTACGGTCATTGATCATAATCTATCCATACCATGACACAACTTGTAGGAAACTAGTTGTAGGATACTAGTTGTAGGATACTACTTGTAGGATACTACAGTTTTTCGTAATATTTGCTTGCTAGTAGCAGCAGGAAACTGCTTTGCTATCTCAGTAGCTGTGTTGCGCTGGTTCCTTTTCATTTCTAGCACTCAGTACCAATCTTCTGCTGACGTCGTGTTGCGTACACAACCTCCCTCGTGACATTTGCTCCACATTTCATTTGTTTGAAATGATTTCCAAACTCTAGAAACAACCCTATGGCTGACGTCAAACTCCCTTTCAACATTTAATTTTTTCTGCCATTCTTCGATATTGCCAACCACCCGGCCACCCATAAAATCATATAAGGGATGTCGGGAAGACATACTAAAAAATGCAAGTTAGTCAATTGCTTCTTTCCCGTCAAACTTTGCTTTTGAACAATAATGGTCATCGCGTGCCCTATCCTTTATATCGTTTATCACAGCTACCACGTGACCAGCAATGCTGTGAGTCTAAAATTTGCATAATCACAACGCGTCTTACTGGGTCCCGAACTTATACTAATTTCCATATTTCCTTGCCTTCCTTTTGTGGTTGCTAGCGCTGCTATTGCCATCCGTACTTAGCAATTGTCCACCAGTGTAGATATATATATATATATGATAAACACTATCATATACTGTATTTTTAATCTGGTCAATTCAACCAAAATGAACTTCACTACTCATGTCAATAGGTGCCATAGGCAGCTCTATGATAATGGTAGACGACAAATTTAATAGCAATATAAAGATTGACCAAGAAAGAACGAACCTTTTTTTAAAGTACGAAAAATTGAAATAAATAAAAAAGACATGTGACCCTCTTCCTCCAATCAACTCTAATTTGAATTCTGAAACTTCGAATTCAAATTATGTTTTTCGCAATCACGAGTTGCGACAAGACCCTACTCATTAGAGTTATTGTTTCTAGAAATGGCTCCCCCCCCAAGCATGTCCCTCCTCCTAGGTGGTTATGTGTGTATAGGTGTGCAGGCTTAAGTGTGTGCACGTAGGCCTGTGTATGTGTGTAAAGGCGCGCGTGTGTAGGCGAGGGTGTATGAGCATGCGTGTCTAGGACATGGACGCCACCACCCAGCAGAAGTGGATTCCGGGGGACAGTGCTCAGGACCAGAGCAGCCGTGCCGCCGCCGCGCCGGTGGACGGTGGTGCTGCTGGTCCAAGCTGAAAAAGGAACCACAACGTCAAGGACTGTCAAATGAGAACAATAAGCAATCGTGATTGCTCAAAAATCCCAAAATACCCTGGGGCCTCATCAGGGGGTACTCCCCAAGGGTAGGGAAAAACCATGAGATATTTCGTGAGTGCTGCTGGCGAAGAAAGCAGCACTAGTCCCCGGCATCTCACAAAACAAGCAAATGGGGGTACCGAAACTCCAGATTATCAGCATGACAAGAAGTAAGAACAATGAACAGTTACAAACCAAAAATATAAGCTTTATAAAAAGATAAATAGAACAATTTCATAACTAATTTAAACTACAAGAGAACAAAATTCACAATTGAACTCAATATCAAAAGAAAGAACGCATAACAATCAAATTCAAGGAACAGCAAAATTGACCTACCGCTAATCCTCCACAGGCTTGCAAATGAAATGTTTTGTAAGATGCTCCGATATTGGTTCTTAGTTAGGGTTGCAGTTAAAATTTTAATCGCTGTTTTCAGATTTGCTTTATTATTGCAGATTTTTTTTAAATTTAGTAATTTGTGAAGTAATTATATTTTTGAACACTTTCTTACTGATACAACTGTGAAAATGAATTAAAGAATACACTTTAAAATCAAAATCAAGACGTTTATCATACAAAGCTATGCTGGGATCTTTATTATTTAGTTGAATATTGCGATCAAGGAAATTAACTGACTCATCCTTATTTTTTTGTTTCAGCAATAGTTCATTTGGGTAAATTTCTTTATGTGAATTGTGAGAATCATTGTTGAAAATCATTGTTGATTTGACGTTGATTGGATTGAATGGTTTTCACTATTTACATAAAGAAATTTACATACCCAAATGACACACGTTTTGCTGTTTTTAATATACGAAAAACAGATAAGCAAATGATTTTCTCAACTGCACTTGCACTACGATATCTAAGTGATCTGGGTGCAGAAAATTTAAATTTTAAGTTCTTCCTATTACATTTTGCTTAAAATTCTTTCCATATTGAAAAAGAAAAAAGAGCAGTTCACTTAATCCCCATTTTAAAACCTACATTTATCTATCACATTAAATTTTAAGGGTTATTATTGTACCACAGACCTATGTTAATTTTTTAATGCTGTTGCTAACTACTCATAGTAAAGCGTTTTAGACAATGTGCAGGCCGTAAAACCGTATTCCTCCTTGTAAATATGGAACTCACCCCTAAGTGGCAATACTTCCATTCCATCTAAGCAGCTGGGACCTGGTTCGAGTCAAGCGATTCAACCAGGTCCTACCATTTTCATGTAACCCCCATATTTACTACCCACCCAAAGCGCACACCTACACACATGCACCTTCCATTAGTAAGTTTTTGTTTGAAAGAGCCGCCATTACTGTCTCAGAAGCCATCGAGTTCTTGAATTGTAGCATATATTTTCCATCCAATCAGCTTTAAACTGCCGAAAACGATTCGCTTCTCAAAAAGGATTCTTTCTTTTCCCCTTTTGTTATTCTTTAGTTCTTCCGAACAGGTTCTTTCTCATTTTCTCTTTTCTTTTCAAAAGCATCTCGCCACGGTCGGATTTAGCGAAGATTGAACTCCTCAAACGGCTTCAAACGTGAGAAATCATACCATTCTCGCTTAGAATACTGGATACAAAGTTGGACTGAATTTTTTATGAAAATATGAACAGCAGTGATTGCGTTACAGAGACAGATTGTGCCCGAAAAATGATCTAAGCTCTTGGTGGAAAAATATTGTTTAATTTATAGGTTTGAAAAAGTAAAATCAGCTTATGTCTATAAATTTTCGCTTATTTCGCGTTTCTTTTAAATCAAACTTTATTTGAGCTAAAGAACAAAAATATGCATAGTTTAAACTATTAATCTGAAATTGTAGGTAGATCATTTTAGCTGAGGAGTCCTTAAAATCATCAAAAAGAAACAACGAACGAGGTTTTCGCACGTTCAAACTAAATACTTTTCCAACAACCTGTATTCCAATAAAACAATTTTACGAAATATTAGAAACTACATCATCACAATTTTGAAAAAGTAAAAATATTCTTATTCTCTCTACTCGCAGCTGTCTATTTAATTGCATAATATCAGGAAGTATCCGATTACATAAACACTCCTTATCCAGATAAGAAAAGTTTGGACATGCCGAACCATGACCAACGTAACTTAAATAAATTAAATAATCCAAACATCAAGTTTTATGCAGTTAAAAATTAAACTTCGATTACTAAAAGCTGCAGTTTAGCAGCTTTTAGGAATCGAAGCTGGTAAAAAGCTGCATACCAGCGTATGATCTTGTACAACGAATATTTTCTTGTCAGCATCTTACATTCACCTTTTTAATTTTTCTTTGAAGTAACCATAACCGCTTTCGTTTTTTTAAAAAAATCTTACATAGTTATATCAGTCAATTTCTAACAGCAAAAAAAAAAAAGTTCCTACCTGCTTGTTATAAAAACAATGTTCAGTTGAATTCTCCAATGTCACTAAAACACTAACCTCAAAAATAAATAAATTAAATAAATAAAAAAAAAAATTTCAACTATTTTATTTTAATACAATATGATACTTTTAGGGTGCTCAATGAAATAAGCGATCAACAAAGATTTTCTTCTTTTAAATGTAACCTCTGTTTATCATTGAAATAAGGACATTTCATAATTTTTTGCCTAGTCTTTGAAAATCGATAGCCAGAAGAATTGAAAATTTCGACTCTAACTTTTACATTTAAACTATCTTAGAGTAAATTATTGCTCAATGATGACAATCGTGTACGCTTGTGGAGCAAGGGTTGTGAGCGCCCTAATATTGCCTTTTCATTTCAAGAGCACACCGCGCCCAAAGATAGGGTGATGTTTTAGAATTCTGTTGTGTACGAAACGCGGTCAACCCTAATATTAATCCACAATACCCTGACAGTCTTACATCACGTTTGCATTATGTTTCTGACACATGTGTTGCCACTTATGACGGAGCACCTTAGAGCTATTTTTGTTTATCTAGATGATGCTCGATCACACACTGCAAGGGTGTCATAGAATTTTCTCCTCCACATTATCACCTTCATGGCCTACTTGATCCACTGAATTGTCACACATCTAGCGTATCTGGGCTTACTTTTTAACGGTGAGCTGGACGACCTGCGTGTTTGTTCAAATTAATGGCGCCCAAAAGTAGGGTGATATTTTGGAATTCTGTTGTGTACGAAACGCGGTCACCCCTAATATTAATCCACAATACCCTGACAGTCTTACATCAGGTTTGCATTATGTTTCTGACACATGTGTTGCCACTTATGACGGAGCACCTTGGAGCTATTTTTGTTTTTAGATAATGCTCGATCACACACTGCAAGGTGTCATAGAATTTTCTCCTCCACATTATCACCTTCTATGGCCTACTTGATCCACTGAATTGTCACACATCTAGCGTATCTGGGTTTACTTTTTAACGGTGAGCTGGACGACCTGCGTGTTTGGTCAAATTAATGGCGCCTTTTTCAGTTGATATAGAAAGAGATGACGTACGACCATTGTACGATATTTTAATATCTTAATCCTCGCCAGAAACACCACGTACATTCATGCTAGCGGTGGCCGAGCAGGATACCAAAACCTCCACTCATTTCTGATGTTGCCTGTAATGAATGATAATTTTGCTTTAATTTTGTAATCACTTTCTTGTTACATGTTGTTTCCACATTTGTAAAGTTAACTTTCATTCTTGGTGCATCGATGTTTTGTTATATAGATTATATGCGAAAAAAACAGAAGTCATAAGGAAACTTCTGAGAATGTAGTTGACAACTCATATTTCAAGTCTCGAATTTCCAAAAGTGTCAACGCCGTGTAAATCAATCTTAACACGCAATTCCTTTCAAAGAAAAATTCAAATCTGAAAAAACACAGATATAGAAAAAATAGGAATACGGTGCCGAAGAAGTGCTATTGGAGTGTTTGATTAATCTAATAAAAATACAGCTGTATCTCTTTTAAAAGACACCTCCAAATAAAGGACGACTCTATTTTAGGGACATTTTTTCTGGTCCCAGTCTCTTTGAATTGGGATCTCTATGTATTTGCCTCTGAATAAGTGACACTGTATTTAAGGGACAGTTACAGCGAAAACTTAAAAAATAAATGTGTGAAAGCATAAAAATTTACTGGAATCTAAGAATCTAAAATTCAACTGGTGAAAGTTTGACATAAACGTGTATTATATGTTGCATTATAAAATTCTTGCTAAAACTTATATGCATATTTTTTCCCTCTCAGCAGTTTGTTCATGTTGGCTAACAGCCAATGGATAGTCAGTGGCCGAAAGAATACCTTTTTTAGAAATTTGAAATATGAACACTGATAGAAATTTATATTGTATTGAATTTTAAATATCACGAAATCTAACAAGTTTATGTTAGGAATTACTTCAAAATAATTCATGTGTGTTACCAAACTATACCATTGCCAATTTTTTTTATTAAATTTTTATTATCAAAAAGATAAATTTTGAAATTTGGATAAGTTGAAATTTTATTCAGTTTACATGAATCATTTTTAGCATTTTATCTGAAATGTTAATAGTTTATGTTAATTGCAATATTTTACGTTTATTACGTCGTATACATGAACTCAAATACCTCCGAAGATAAGACACTTCTATTTAAGGGGCAAAATTTCTGGTTCCCTTATAGTCCCTTAGTGAGAGTTTCTACTGTATATGTAAGAAACAGGAGCCCTGAAAGATTTTCTAAGCAAGTAATTAACAATTCGGAGCATAGAATAATTGAACTGTCTGACTTACAATCTGGGGGCAGAAGCGACAGAATTTCGAGAACTTTATTCCACTTAGTCATTGCTTCGATCGAAACCTCAGAGATACTTGGATTTAAATGCGAGGAATGCTCATAACTTTAGTCTCCATCTTCGGAGCTGTCGAAAGGCTATCATTTTCTCGAACCCAGAAGAGTCTCAGAGGCTATTTCGAACAGTTTCGAACCTCCCTCATCTCATACATCTCGAGAGTGACACTAGAAATTCCTATCTTTGGTATAATTTCGGAACACAATATAGTTATGCGAAGAATTCGCAATTTAATATCGCAGTGAATTTGATTGTAGCCATCTTACGATTTTAGATTCTGTGACAGATTTAGTAGGATGTAAGAAAATGTTTTATAAAATTGTATTTACTATTTATACTCTTTAAGTATATTTAAGAAATACTTGACAATTTTTGATGCGTAAGGGAGCAGCAAATTTAACTTACTAAGTTTAGAGTCAAATAAAGCTAAATTTTCTTATTGTTGTTAAAGTTTTTGGATTGCTAAGTTACTAGAGTTTTTCATGCGTTATATGCAAAAATTAAACAGGGAAAAAACAAGGAAAAGAGTTTCGAACAAGACTATAATTAGAAAATTTAACGTTTCAGAAAATGAATTTAACACAGAAATGAGCTACGTCCTTTGTGAGTGAATTTCATTAAAATGAAATATTTGATTCACAGGAAATGTTTGTAGAGAACGTTTGCACTTTCTTTAATTTTATACTAAATTATTCCGACGGGAAAGATTTTTTAAATGAAATTGACCCCTTTACCAAAACGGTTTTCTCCTGCTTTCCCTTGCTGCTTCTAACTATTCATCAGTGAGAACAAATAATTTAAAACCCTGTCTTTTACCAAGAAACTATAAATTGCAATGTGGTGTTTTCAATCACTGCTCGAGCAACACTATTTTCATAGCTTACAATTTCATTTTTACTTCTTTGCTATTCTCTATTATTAAGAACTAGACCGTCAAGTTACGACAGGTAAAAATTGCTTCTACATTTGAACGAAGCAATTACGTGTTTGGTGATATTTTGATAGTTGAAATTGTAATTCTCACTCCAGTGGATTAACCCTCAAATCCAGTAGTTAGCGTTCACTGTTCACCATTTTTTCGTTTTTCATTCCCCTGAAATGACAGTCTTACCAGTAAAACTGTTAAGTTGCCGGATCGAGTTCAGCCTTGTCACAAAAAAGCCGTTCCCTGCATGTTAAACATTACCAAAGCATATAATCAAATTATCATGCCATGGCGCGAGTTTCCTAGTTGAAACACGCGGGTTACTCGATCATCGGCTATTATTTATATGAGGACTAAAAAATAACCCGTCATGGTATGACGGGAGCATATTGCCTTTTTATAAGAGAGATTAGCCTTCAAATTTGGTGTGTTCTGATAAATATCTGTGCCTGAAAGCCAGACTAACGTTAGTCACATTTTCACTATTTTTCATGACACGTTTCTGCCGTGGGCAGGTAAACGGCAGTATTTGCAGAAATGAATTTCCGAGACATTTGAGGAAAAGCGGTTTGGATTATATACTAACGATGGGAAAATGTTAGAATTCGACGCTTTTCCGTGCTTTTTTTTCAGCGGAAAGTAAATAAGCAAACTTGTACAATAAAGCTAACGTACAATAAATGAGAAAAATGCAAAAATAAATAAATAAATAAATAAATAAATAAAATAAATAAATAAATAATAAATAAATAAATAAATAAATAAATAAATAAATAAAATAAATAATAAATAAATAAATAAATAAATAAATAAAAATGAAAAAGTTGCAGCTGTTGGTCTTTACCTGCCTATGGCAGGTTTGTTTACCGCATGCGAAGGTTGGTACAGCTGCTTAAAAAAAGTTTTTTTTTTTTTTTCTTTTTTTTTTTTTTTTTTACAAAATTACGTTGTTGTGGCTCAACTTGGAATAGGAATCAATTCATACAGTCATTCATACACCGCACATAGGCGTATTTGGCCAGTAAAACCGGAGAAAAACCAAAATCCGAAAGTTCAATGATTTTTTTAACCTACTTTTCTTCAAGTCAGATAACTGTTCTATTACAGGACAACAGTAAAATCTCACCTGTTGCGTTTCCGTTGATGTATGTTAGTCGGAACTTAGACATTGTTGGAATCTCTCGCTTTTGTTTTCGACGCTTTTCATGCTAAATCTCCGTTTTCGTGTTATTGTATTTGAATGTGATGGGATTTAGTAAAACAAACTTTTGAATTTGGAAAAGGGAGGTATGTAGCTCAACCTAAAATCATGTTTCGTTGAATTATATTGTCATTTTTTCGCTGTGTGAAATAAAGTCGAAATCGGGTGTTTATTTTTCACTAAAAGTTTTAGATGTTAAGGTTTTTGTTTGCTTTCCGGGTCGAGTCGTGTTACACTTTTTCTATGGGCATAAAATTTAGACTTTCTGCTATGATATTCTGTGAAAACATCTTCCGCCTATTTCCGACATTTTGTTTTTTTGGAGTTGGTGAGTAAAAAAGGTTTAACTATTTCAAGTTCGGGGATTTTTCTTATTTCTTTATAGATTTTTCTGAAACTGTTAAGTATTTTACCAGAATAGAATTATATGATATTATGAAAGAATTCAAAGCCATGATACTGGATAAAAAGTTTACATTGTCGGAAGAAAAACTTGAAGAATTTGGAAAATAGGCAGATTATATATATATATATATATATATATATATATATATATATATATATATATATATATATATATATATATATATATATATATATATATATATATATATATATATATATATATATTGAGTCGTGTTTTGAAGTATTTTAAAACAGAGTTCTAGTGTAAAGATCCTTACGTAGATGCTATATTGATGATCGTTTCTTGAAAAAAAAAAAAAAAGAACACGGGATAAGATATTCCATTACTGGTCGACAAAATCTGTACAATTAGCAGAGATCACCAAAGCTCTTTCGAGAACGAAATTATAAAACTAAAGAACTACAAAATCAGGTACATGTTGAAGAGATGACTAGTGCTGTTGGTGCGTGCACTATAAAAGCAGTGATCAATCCAAAACAATAAAAGAACTAAATTCTTTACCAACCAGAACAACCAAACTTCGAAAAAATTTATTATTTCCTCCATAATAATCTAACTGTTGCTTTGAAACAGACACCTCAAGAGGCTCTTGCAATCTTTGCAGACGCAGGCTTCACTAGGAAACAGTGGGAAGAAATTAAAATCATAACAAAAGCAATTGCCCCTAGATGTTCCATTGCAGAAAGTGTTTAAAAGAAAAACATACCCGGATGAGGACTCAGTACGAGTAACAGATACCTTCTCTGAAATTCAACTTCATTTACTGCTTCGCCACGATGGGTTGCGACTGTATAAATATATATAGTACAGGTTGTAGAAACGTCTTCAGAGGGAAAAAAGCAATATGGTACTAATATAAAAATATGGCTATGATGGATACCAGCACACACAGTATAAGCAAAAATTTTGAAACAATACCGAAAACGATGCTAATATCAAACACTTGTTTCTATAGTAGTAGTTGTAATTATTAATGGTAAAGGAAACAAAATTACAAAATATTACGCCTTCCTCTGTTAGATTTTGTCGATCCATACGAGTATGCCTAAAAGTAAATATAAATTTTTGATCCCGGGTGTTGAAGGTTACCTCTCAAGCAATCCAACCAATTGTTCAGTTTTCAGAGAGGCAGCTGTAACCCGCAATAAGCCCTCGCAGCATCACCAATTATATTTTTTAAGAGTGGATTGTAACAGATGCGTACTACACAGACATTTACGAAATTTTAACCCCTACTTAAGAAGTGGAAGTAGACATCGGCAGCTCTAAAAAACAAACTCGTTTTCCCAAGAAGCAGTAAATATGATGATCGCAAGACGCAAGCACGCAGTCAGAAAATACTAAATGAGCAATTGCTGAATTCCAATAAGTGTATAAAAGAGGAAAACGATAGTAAATTTCTAAGTACTATCTTTTTTCTTCTAATAAACGCCTTATTTTTATTGAGTAGCAAGTTTCAATGCATCATATAAGACAAAAAATCGCTTAGAATGATTTTGTCCGGTTTTTCGGTACAAATACTCCTATGTGCACCGATGAGAGGCAAAGGCTAACATCCGGTTTGCGGGTGGAAATGAACACATCTATTAGCTTTCAGGAATACTACCTTTTTTTAAAATGAAATTACCGAGTTTTTGGTGATCCAACCATGACCCTCACGCCAATCATTTATCTTACTACTATTATGTATGCGAAAGTTTGTCTGTATGGATGTATGGATGTATGGATGTATGGATGGATGTTTGTTACTCTTTCACGCAAAAACTACTGAATGAATTTTGATGAAACTTTACAGTAATATAGCTTATGCATCAGAATAACACATAGGGTAGTTTTCGTCCCATTATGGGGTGCAAAACCCTCCTTAGGGGGGCAATAAAACACAATTTTCGTATAAATTCTCTAAAATGGGGATGAAAAAATGCTTGCACATATTAACATTATATGTCGATCGAAAGCTCTGATTTTTCTGCTGAAGATGGCACCTGTTCGAAATTTCTAAGTAGAATAAAACACGAGTTATGAGCTTTTTAGTTCCATGTTCGAAGGCTTTCCTTAACTCAATACAATATTTAGTGTATCATCTCAACTTCCTGTCGATAACGACTTTTGTTGTATTGTTGACTATCTTTGCTTTTCGTGACTGTTCAAGGCTTTTCTCAAGTCAAATCTTGAAGTAAGATTTTTGCACAAGATTGGCAAATAATACATGGATTTGGCTGATTTTTTTCCATTTTAATGCAACTTTGAGGAAATTAATGGTTTTTTATTTATTTGTATTGATTGGGTATTTAATCGATCAGCAGGAATCTAGCCAAACTTTTTTTGTGGAATCATTTCAATAGCTAAGGCATTTGGCATTTTTTTCAACTGTCGCTGTTTTTGAAGCTAAAGACTACGCAATACTGTTTCTCAGTTTTCACCATGTAACCAAATATCGCCATTTCTTTAATATTTCTTCCTTTAAATTTGTTAACACGTAAAATAATTCGCCATGTTCAAGGCTTTTCTCAAGTCAAATCTTGAAGTAAGATTTTTGCACAAGATTGGCAAATAATACATGGATTTGGCTGATTTTTTTCCATTTTAATGCAACTTTGAGGAAATTAATGGTTTTTTATTTATTTGTATTGACTGGGTATTTAATCGATCAGCAGGAATCTAGCCAAACTTTTTTTGTGGAATCATTTCAATAGCTAAGGCATTTGGCATTTTTTTCAACTGTCGCTGTTTTTGAAGCTAAAGACTACGCAATACTGTTTCTCAGTTTTCACCATGTAACCAAATATCGCCATTTCTTTAATATTTCTTCCTTTAAATTTGTTAACACGTAAAATAACTCGCCAACTAATTCGCAAATTCATAAACAGCGCAAAAACTTCCATTACTTCGTCTTTGCACACAATTTCAAACAATTGCCAAATTTTTACTGTTTATTGGAAACATTTCGGGTAGCATCATTGTTGACCCTATTTTGGGACGATTTCTACGGTAAGAAGTTACACATTATACAATAATTTAAATTGCCGGAGTAGCGCTGGATATTATGTATTTGATGAAGATCGGGATTATAAGGGAACTGTTTCACTTTATTTAAGAATAGTTGACCTCACTCGAATTGGATTTTTTGGGAATTACCCAAACTGACTTCTTTACAACTCCTGAACGTTTTCGTGATTTATTTTTTGTGATTTTTGGGTTTCTTCTCAGTTTTGCCAACATTTCATTTACTCCCTTTCCCCCTAATTTTCAGTTTTAATCATACCTTTTGATACATTTAAGGGGGCAGACAATTTGAAATGTCGGCGAAACTAGAGACAAACAATGTTTTAGTAATTATTTGACCTCTGCCTGCAATGACCATTAACTACTTGAATCAATTGAAAAAAAAACTACATCAACGTGAGCGAAGCCGCGGGCAAAAGCTAGTAACCTATAGTTTCGCACAAAAGTGAGAGACATTTTATCGCAAGTTTCATTGTTGTTGAAGTTAGAGAGCTACGCGGTAAGTGATTTTGGCTATTATATATATGAGGATACAGTGATTGGTAACACTTAAAAATGTAGGAAAAAATATTGTTGGCGGACAAACTTCATATGAATTGTCCTATTCATGGTATCCTCGTTGACGCCATACAACTTCGCTCATTTTCTGAAAAAATATTTTCTTTAAAGAGCGTTATAATTTAGGCATAGCAATTGAAGATAAGACAAATAATAATAACTTCAGCACTTGTGATGAGATTTTGATTGCTTTACATTGCCGCATGATTCGCCTATTTTAAGTCACCGAAAACGGTCTTACATGTTCAGCTAATAAAGTTTTAACTTTGATTCAGTTTTTTAGTAAATGGTACTTATAGATGTGCTTATTTATTTTCAAAGTCACGCTTTCGAAGAGAAATATTTCACCGAAGGGCTAAACATAAATACTAAGAGGAACGTACGTTCTGATTGCGAAAAAGGTGAGAAACGTTGAGTTGTTTTCGGCAATTCTTGGAGGAAGACTTTCACGATAACTCCATGCCTTATGAAGACTCCTAACATTATGTAGGATTTAGAAATCAGTTTCCGCACGAATACTTCATGAGGACTCGTGTGTCTGTAAACATCTTTTATTTCCGCTTGCAATCTCTGCAATTCCCTTTTCTGAGCAAACAGAAATCTCATATAACCTTGACAGAATGATTAACAGATCTTTCTGATGGAGTACCACGCCGTCGATAGATACCTGAGAGAGAGAAAGAGAGTGAGAGAGAGTGTCCTGGCGCAGGGATTGGCGTAGGGTGGCGAAAATTGTAACCTCTCGTCGAGTGCGCTTATCAACGGGATTATTTGCTGGCAAAGAATGAAGGCTTATAAAGCGAAAGAGAGAGAGCGTTGAACAAGGGGGAGGGGAGGATGTGCTATATCCATTTATTTATTTCATTTCTTATTCTCTTTCTTTTATCCGGGCAGTTCCAGCAGAAGGGAAAGCCGATAATGGTTGGCGAAAATTCGCAGTGCGAAGGTATAGAAGCGAGCTTTTATGTATAAGGGATTGGAAATAAACATCTATCAAATTCTTTAGCGCAGCTGCGTTTGGGGAGGGAGCATTTCCTGTAATGCAATTTATGCTCCAACATCTTTTATTTGAGGGGATAAGAGCCAATTTCTGCACCCGCTGCTCCCAGTCTTCCTTTTTCGCCCTGTAATCTCTCCTGTATATTTATATATATATTTGTGCGTGCGTACTCCCGCGCATTTTTCTTCTTCATTCTGTAATACTTGCGCAATGGATCTGATGCGTCCGTAATGGAAGCTCCCTGATGAATGTGGAGAAAAATCCGTTCATCAACAGGTGTATTTTCTTCCAGCAACAATCAGTCTCAAATGGAGAAATAAATAATAGTAACTTATAGTTATTCGATGCCTTTGCAATGAATGAATTACTTGTTCATCAAATATATATCCAACTTGCGATATGTGTTTTTTCAGGATTTTCATGTTTACGTTTTCAATCAAATAACTTTGGGCATCATTTTATCATTTATTATTTTTACATACGTCCGTGATTCGCCTGTGATTGGAGCTTTTAGGAACTCTATACAGAGAAGAAAAATGACTAAGAGACAGAAAAAGAGTGCAGGGATAAAGAATAACAAAATATTTTGAACAGCAGCTCAGCTACCGTCGTCCTTTGCGTATTACTTTGAGCAGATACTATTCAATTTTCACTTCGTTTTAACTCTAATAAATAGTTTGGGCTCTTCTAATTTTCGAGAATTGTAAAACAATATCTTTGCAAAGCTTCCGTCACTACACACACACACACACACACATATGCACATATATAGCTATTTTTTTTTATAGCTTTGTTACTGCTTCATGTAGTTTTTAGATTTTCAAAGTGGTAAAATGTTCAGAGCTTTTGAATACCCTCGCTCTTTTTTTTTTTTTTTTTGCCAATGGACACATCATTGCATTTTCAAAATATCCTAGATAAAAAGACTTATTTGGTCATAGAGTTCCTAAACTATATATTTTCTATACAATTTCAACATTTTCATAAAAATATAGATTATATTATCTGCACGATTCGTCCCAAAAGATGCGGAGTATATTTTTACCACGATCTGACCTGTCGAGGGCGCTTGAAAAAGCTGGATGGGTGAAAAGTATTTTCAGTTACATAACACTTCCATAGTCAATTAGCTAAAGACATTAAACGCATGAATATCATTTACAAGAACATCATTTATTAATTCGTATTAAGTGTTTCGTGACCACATCATGGCATGCAATTGGGGATACTGTCGAGTCCCGTCGGAAAATTTAAAAAAATGATCGCTTGCATACAAAAAGACTTTTTCCGAATTTGGCTGCATAACAACAGCAAAGCTAGTTCGTGTGATTCTGATCAGCAACGATTCCGCAACCACTCTACTGCCCCGACCTATCATTGACCAATTTTAATTTCTATAACTCAAAATTAAGATTGGGATACCTAAAAGCAAAAGCTATTGCTATCCGAAAAAGCTGTGACAACCGCCTTAAATCAAATGCCAGTTGAATACCTCCTAGGAGCGTACCGGATATGGCAGATTAGTTGAAAAACTAATATATGTATATACTCTTGGATAGCACTTCGAAGAGGAATAGCACTTTATATTGGTAATGTCAATGAATTTGTGTAAAAAGATTTATTTTAAAATTTTGTGTGCACACCGTGTGTATTTGTTTACGGACGCACACACAGGCAGGCAACAAGCACACACGCAAAAACACAGCACAGGATGTCATAGCGCTTCACTCCTTTCTTAGTATAGAAAACGTGAAAAAAAAAAAAAAGCTCTTATAATCTATACACCCCGTAATTTTGAAGAAATTGCGAGAGAAAAGTGTAATTAAATATCTGCTGTACGAAAAAAAAGCTATATTAGAAGTATGAGCACCAGCAATTACATTCATTTATGTCTGTTGACATTTAAATGCATGTCCAACAGGCATATCGAGGTATGACGCACGTTGCGAGAAAAATTAACAGTTTTTTCAGTTACTTTTTTTTTTCTTCTACCTCATGGTACCTTAAACATTTCTTTCGCATTTTTCAAAAAAAAAAAAAAAAAAAAAAAGCCATGGCTCTTAAAAGTATAGTTTTTGATTAATTTTTTATTTGCTAGAAAAATCTAGCTGCGAAGAGTTTATGCGGATTGTTTTTGAGGTAATAATTATAATTATAACTTCTGTTCTTTTTTTTTTTGTTTGTTTGGGTATTTACTGCATCGCTTTAACAAGATTTTGAAAGTATATTTTAGAAGACATGGTGTTATTTAAACTTTACATGTTCTGTCAACAACACCCGTCATAATAAACCGTTCGCAAACTTTTTAAACCGACTATTAACATTATTAAACCATTATCTTATAATAAGAGATTCGTGATATATATTGCGACAGCGGTAGCACAAAATGATTTTCAATGTATTTTCTAAATCTCGTTATCTAAATATAACGATAAAATTGATGAGTTTTACGCATCCACCCGAAAAATTAAATTATTTCTTTTGTTCGCACACTTAGATCTTGTTGCCAAAATTCCTTAAGAAACTCAGGAGCGTAAGTAAAATCTAGATAGTACCTCCTTTAGTTGAGTCTCTCCTGTTGATTAGATGACTCTAACAAAACTTTCGGAATCCCATTAAGAGTTAAGAGCTTTCAAAAGTTTCTTTCATACTACTCTCCTACAAATTTTCTTCAAAGAGAAACATTAAAGTAATTAGAAGTGTTAATGTTGCATCCTGAGCAAATTTTATTGCATTAAGAGTTTGAAATTCGTTAACATAACTTTAATTGTATTGTAAAGATTTTGTATTTAGTTTTCAGGAATGCCATCAACTTCAATTTGTTCAGATATGCCCAGCTTCATTTTCCAAAAGATGAATTAGAATTTTTAAAGAAAATATCCCTTTAAGACTTTCTCTGAGAAACTGTCAAACCTTGGACAGTAAACACTTTCAATGCAGCTCTATTTTCCTACCTCAACGCTTCGGAGAATAAGATAGAATTTTGGAAAAATCAACACTTTTTCTTTTGTGCAAAAATGTGTAACTGTTACTTGAAAAATTTTTAGCCATAAGAATTAGCACCACATTGTTATAAAAATTAGACATTAATGGTCTGTGAGAAGATTGAAATTGAATGTCTGTAATTGCATTTGCAGTCTAGGCTTCTTCCATATGAGCACAGTACTTGATGGTAATAAAACGTCACTGTAATGACATCAAAAGGTTGCAGTAACTTAAGAATTTTGGGCCCTATGACTTTCAAAAGTGACGGTACTGTGACCTCTCCAAAAAGTAACATAGTGCGAATCACAACTTAATATTTTTTAGTGATGTCACAGTGAAGTCACATTAAACATGCCACCAGCGTGACTTTGGTGAGACATCACCGTTCTGCCTGTTTGTGAGAGTGAACATTGTGGCTTGCAGTAATATCTTGTGCTACCAGGGTTGTCGCATCGAAATTGTTTTATAAGTACACTGTATATACAACCAAAAGTATTGGGAAACTTTCAAAAATTCACATTTTTACGGATTTCTTGAAAAATAAAAGATTAATTGCTCTGTAGTTTTTTTCCCATAAAAGGTACGCTCCATCTGTCATTTTCCAATAAAAATTAACTATTCATTTGGGGGGAGGGCAGAAACAAACTGAGAAAACAAAAAATGTTTTATATCATTTTTCATTGTAAATAGATGGCAAAGAGCTATAAATTTCAAAAACAAATTATAAAACTATCTAGAATTTATTTTCACATTTTCATAAAAATATCTCTTATAGGGTAAAGACCCCAGTAATTGGCACTTTAAGAGTTTGTCCTTAAACTTACTTCTGTTTTCAGTACTTAGAAAAAAAATACTCTCTTGCAAATATCTTTGCCTCAAAGAGTGCACATCTGTGCATCTATTTGGTTCACTAAAATCAAAAATATTTGAATCGATACTTTTATAAAAATATGTATATAAAAAGTTACCAAAATCCCCAGTAATTGGCACCTGATACCCCAGTGTATAACACCTTGTGATCCAGTAATTGGCACATGTTAATAGAACTGGAAAATCACTTTATTTTTAACTTTTAAATTACATACAAATTTTATCATCATAAGAAACATGAGTAATGATAATGTAAAGTAGGTAATCTTTACTAATAATAAAGCAGAAAGTCTCTCTGTCTGGATCTCTGTCTGTCAGGAATTCTCTCTGTCCGGATCTCTATCTGTCAGGATCACTGTGACGCGCATAGCGCCTAGACCGTTCTGCCGATTTTCATGAAATTTGGCACAAAGTTAGTTTGTAGCATAAGGGTGTGCACCTCGAAGCGATTTTTCGAAAAATCGATTTTGTTCTTTTTCTATTCCAATTTTAAGCCCATTTTTCATATAAATTTGTTAATATGAGGAAGAATGTGTTTATCTTTCTTCTAATTTATCTTTACTAATAATAAACGTAGAAGTTTCTGTCTGGATCTCCCTCTGTCCGGATCTCTCTCTGTCCGGATTTCTGTCTTTCTGTCAGTATTTCTGTGACGCGCATAGCGCCTAGACCGTTCGACCGATTTTCATGAAATTTGGCACAAAATTAGTTTGTAGCATGGGGGTGTGCACCTCGAAGCGATTTTTCGAAAATTCGATGTAGTTCTTTTCCTATTCCAATTTTAAGAACAAAATTATCATGAGATGGACGAGTAAATTACGAAATTATCATAACGTGGAACCGTAACATGGGCAAAAGCCAATTGCCGAGATACGAAATTATCATAACGTGGAACCGTAACTTGGGTACAAGCCAATTGGAGAGAAAATTCGCCACACAGGCGAACAAAAGACCTTTTAATTTTTCTATTACGGGCAAAGCCGTGCGGGTACCACTAGTTTTATATAAATTAATGCTAAATCACTCTTCTTCATGTTGGAAAAGTATTTTAGGGAAATAAAAACATAAATTTGGAATGTTCCATGGAAAAGATATTGAAATTAATGCTGTTTCATCCTTCGGTTTACAGTTTTGATTTTACGAATGCTACCAAGTTAGGTTTGCCCCAAGCATAGTTAAAAACTCATATAGCATACTTTTTTGCATAAGTTTTCCTCTTTTTTATTTATCAAATGCAACAAGTCGGTTTTCTTTCTCTTGAAAAACCGCCCGCTGCAGGCGGCATTGAGATACCGTAGGTGTCGAACGGGGGTTAGCGAGCGAATCGAGCAGAGGACGGAGCCCCCAGTATAAAATTAATTACTGACTAACTATCATTTGGATATTTTTCTGGTGAAAGTCACTCCTATTGACAAAAAGCCGCAACTTCAAAAATTGATGATTTTGATGCTTTTTTTTTTTTTTTTTTGACAATTACTGTACAAAAGCTATCGATTTCAATTTCCGCTTTATCATATTCGTAATCTACGCAAAAAACTGAAGATAATGACACTTCACTCAGCTTTATCGCGGAAATGACGCTATATCCCCAGTACTTGGCACATGGCACCCATCATTATTTTAAAATTCCAAATAGGGACGAAAATATACTTCTACACAATTAAAGTAACAGCTTTCAACTAAACAAAACTTTTGACAACGAAAACTTAAAATATATTTTAAGTCATATTTTAATGGATTTATGTGCATGCTTCCCTTAAGCCAGAGAAGAAGCTTTTGCAACAAAAATGGCTGATTTGACACAAGCCACAATTGTTTCTCTTTCCTACGAACTGCTGTCATTTAGTAACATAAATTGAAGTTATAATCATTAAAATTAATGTACATTCAGTTGGTATATAGCCTTCGTTTTCAAAAAAATTGGATACGAGTCTTATTTAGGACATTTTTGTTGGAAGTGCCAATTACTGGTGCCGTGCCAATTACTGGGGATGTTAAACCTATGTGTCCCCCGTGTGGATGGTAAACCCCTAATGTCCCTATAAACGGAGACACAATTTTTTTTTTTTTTTGAAGGTTTTTGGCTCATATCACGCAGAGTTTTCCACCAAACTTAACTAAACTTTCATAATATTTTACAGCATATCAGAGAAACATAATAATAAAAAATTTGAAGTAAAAATATTGAAAATGTAACGAAATATAACGATTAAAGCAATTAATTTTTCACTGCGCATGCACGAAAGATAGCAATTTATATTTTTTATAATCCAAAGCTTCTGAAGCTTTAAAAAAAATTACATTTCAATATCTTTAAAATTTAAAAAGATATCAGCGATCTAATGAGCAGAATTTCTATAATTTTGTTCTAAAGATTTTGATTCCATAAAGCGGCTGATTCAGTAAATTGGCTAATTCAATAAAGCTGGATTTTATTCTGTTTTTGACAATTTGATTCATTAAAGCGGTTGATTTAATTCTCCACTCATACAATTAACCGGCGTTACTGTGGCAGACTTAATTTTTATTGGAAAATGAAAACTGAAGTATACCTTTTATGTGAAACAAATTATAGAGCAATTGGCCTTTTATTTCTCGAGAAATTCGTAAAAATGTGAATTTTTGAAAGTGTCCCAATATTTTTGGTCATATAGTGTATACAGCGTGTTCCTGTTTAACCTGTAAGGCCTCTATTTTCGTATCAGTTGGCCTTCGAAGCATAACTCCAATTGCAAAAATGGAAGACCCGCAAGTTTATCGCATTTACGAAAATCACAAGCTTAAAAAAAGAAAGAAAAAAAAAGCAATTCGAACACATGAAAGTCGACATTAGTACGATCAACTTTCACCGAAATATGAAACATGGCGTTTTGTGACTTAAACCACTTTATACTCGCAGTCAATTACCTATTTGGGGGGGGGGGGAGAATAACTAAGAAAAGCTTCGACTAGAAAGGGTTAAAAATTATACGTGTACATAGAGTGAATTTCAAATACGAGCTTTTGCAGTGTTTTTCACGATTCGTCAAACATTTGTAAATGCACGATACATCTCTCCTCCAAAATTGTGCATTAAACTCGGTTTATGAAAACATTTTCAAAAGCTCTGAAGAGAAAAGTGACCTTCTTGCATTTCAGTAAAAAGATTCGGAAATATGTGAAGCAAATTTTTGTTGATCCACAACTTAAAACTTCTTCATGATGAAGAGTTTGAAAGGAAACTGCCGGAAGCAGAAAAGGAGGCCTGGCTAGCTTTTTTTTAATCTAAGTGCCCATCTCATTCAAAAACTGGGTCTTCTGCTCTATTGAAAAATATTATGACATGGGTTATTTAGAATTTAATTTGTCAATCAAGCATGATTTTTTAACATAACCATACAGCTTCATTTAAGGCAAGCAAAACATTCAAACTTTTCGTGCGGTGTTATTTGCACTAGGAAAACTATTTAATCCTAAACAATTGGATAAAACAGCGACGTTTGACTTAAATAAAAAAATAACGTTTGAAAAGGCACCTCCTAAAATTCATTAACAAAATAAATCAAGATTATCAGTATTCGTATGTTATCTATTCGTATCTTATCTAGCAGTACCCGAGCACCGATGCCCGTGCTAAAAATTTAATGTAAGTCCGTGGAATGAAAAAAAAATTGACGCCCCCTCCCCTTCTGATGGTAAATGAACATTTTTCTTTGTATAAAATGCGTACACACCTTTTCAAAAAAAAAGTTTCTTTGAATTTAAAACTCTTCGTCATTAAATTAGATTTACAATTGCTTTAAAATTCTATTTAGCGAATGAAGTGGTTTTTACTACAATTTAAAATATTTCGCCAAATAAAAAAAAAAAAAAGACATCAAATAATGTCTTTTAAATGTAAAAATAATTCAGCAACTCTATTGTTTATCGTATAACTCGCTCAGCAACCACGCTATTATAATCCATCCGTCTGACGAAAAAAAAAACCATCCTATGGAACATTCAAAAATCATCGTCAGAAAAAAAAGAAAAAACTGTCGTACATTTCAATCGGATAAACACAAATCAAAAATACGTGAAATACACCGCCAGCTCAGTCATTTCCAGCCGAGGACTGCAGTTTCGTGCTTATTAGCACTCATCAGCCCGGCATAGGAAAGTGACTGAGCTGGAGATGGAAAACCTCTTAAGGAAGCCAAGAGTGCGAAACAAACTGGTAGCTAATATACAATTAGCAGACCAGACAGTGACCTGCTTTAGCCCTGGCTAATTGGGCGGTAATTTAGTGAATATACCTTGCCTAGCGTTCAATCTTCGAGTTGAACCGAACCATTGCTTCGGTCACTGTCTGGTCTGCTAATTGTATATTAGCTACCAGTTTGTTTCGCACTCTTGGCTTCCTTAAGAGGTTTTCCATCTCCAGCTCAGTCACTTTCCTATGCCGGGCTGATGAGTGCTAATAAGCACGAAACTGCAGTCCTCGGCTGGAAATGACTGAGCTGGCGGTGTATTTCACGTATTTCTGCTTTAGCCCTGGCTAATTGGGCGGTAATTTAGTGAATATACCTTGCCTAGCGTTCAATCTTCGAGTTGAACCGAACCATTGCTTCGGTCACTGTCTGGTCTGCTAATTGTATATTAGCTACCAGTTTGTTTCGCACTCTTGGCTTCCTTAAGAGGTTTTCCATCTCCAGCTCAGTCACTTTCCTATGCCGGGCTGATGAGTGCTAATAAGCACGAAACTGCAGTCCTCGGCTGGAAATGACTGAGCTGGCGGTGTATTTCACGTATTTCTGCTTTAGCCCTGGCTAATTGGGCGGTAATTTAGTGAATATACCTTGCCTAGCGTTCAATCTTCGAGTTGAACCGAACCATTGCTTCGGTCACTGTCTGGTCTGCTAATTGTATATTAGCTTCCAGTTTGTTTCGCACTCTTGGCTTCCTTAAGAGGTTTTCCATCTCCAGCTCAGTCACTTTCCTATGCCGGGCTGATGAGTGCTAATAAGCACGAAACTGCAGTCCTCGGCTGGAAATGACTGAGCTGGCGGTGTATTTCACGTATTTCTGCTTTAGCCCTGGCTAATTGGGCGGTAATTTAGTGAACAAATCAAAAGTTTCTTTTCTTTCAAAACAAATCGCCAAAACAATGAATTACATTTACGGTTGCTTTAAAACAATAATCCTAGACTGAACTGCTCAGCTTCTAACGCGCCAAGCGACCACGCTACTAGAACCCAGCCCTTTTGCGAGTTAAGCGGATGTTTCGCCAAGCAAACAAAAAAGTATAAAATCATATTAACAGTAGCTTTCAAATCTTTATATATTAAGAGGTGCGTTGCCCGGCTTTGCCCAGTCTATCTTGAGAACAAAAGTTGTGTCAAGTGACATATATTCAACAATCAGGCTTAAATAAAAGAAACAAAAACACCATGCAAAATTACCCTTCCAAACAATGACGACAGATATTAAAATACTTTTAAGACACTGAAATGCGAAAGACGAATTTCAAAAGCGTAACCATGGAAACACGAAATAAAATAAGTTTAAGAAATTAAATGCAAAATAAGGAAAAAACAATGGATTCAAAAAGCATAACCGTTGAAACGCGAAAATAAAATGGTTGACAACCTGAATCAAAATGACATTTTTCGAATTCGATTTAAAAATGCTTGTAACTTTTCTTTCCTTTGAAGTTAGAAGCTACGTTTTTCGACCATAGGTCGATAGAGATTGGGAGTAAAAAAAAAAGGCGCTTTTTACAATGGTGTCAAAAAGAAAACTGTGGGACAATTCCTTCACTTTTTATTGATAGATTTAATGAAGAAAGTAATGACTAAATTTCAGCTAAGCCTGAAAAAGTTCGAGCTAAAAACGCAAATTACTCGCGCCGTAATTAAGTTAGATAGTATTGAAACAAATTGTTTAGTACACGGAAAATTCTACCCTTTTCAACGATATATAATATTAATATGTGCAAGCAATTTTTCACTTCCATATTCGGGAATTTATGTGAAATTCGAGCATAAATTGGAATTAAAAAAAAGAAATATTTATTTGGTTTTTTTCGAATTATAGCCTATGTCACTCAGTAAGATAGCACCTTTCATATAGTGAAGGACTTTTTCAAATAGGTGCAGTGGTTTCGGAGATTACCTCAAACATATAAACGCATAAAAATCCGCCCTCTGTCTTTATAATATCAGTAAAGATATGAGGCTTTCGTTATCAAGACAGTTGTGCAGTTTTACTCTATTGAAATGATTAGTTAGAAATAAAACATGGATAAATTTTCTTCATCATACACAAAAGCAGCGATCTTCAACCCACGGACCTCTGGATAGATTTTAATGGCTTACCTAACGACTTAGTTTCCGTAATTTTTTTTTAATTCTTCGTTTTCAAAAAAAAAAAAAAAAAAAAAACAAACAAAAAAAACAAAAAAAAAAAACAATATGCAGCAATAAGCTAAAGTTTTCAAAACATCGTTTTTTGGCGTATCTGTGACGATCTGCTCTTCAAAATGAAGAAGTGAAATCAAAACTGAGGAATCGTGTTTCTTATACTCTTTACTACACACAACTAGCTGACCCAGCCACGCGTTGCTATGGATTAAATATTCTTTTACTCAATATTTCGATAGAATCTAATTATTATTTTTAGTGAAACTTAAAATAGTCTAGCTAATTTTAAAACATATGTGATTGTTAATGGACGTGTTAGGCTGAATTAAGTACTTATTGAATTTAGTAAGTACTAACCAAATTTTCAATGGAAAAAAAAAACTATACTTACGCTTAGCAAATTTTGCAAGTATGACTTCGGCCATAAATCAAAGCAAAATTACTTGAAAGTGATAGTAAATATCGAAACTGATGGCAAAATATCGGAACGTAGAAATTAAGCATAAATCAACCCACACTTTAGAATTTACACTACATTTTATTCATATCAGATCACTATAGTTTGTAATCAATAACGTCTTCACAAAATACATTAACTAAATTAAAAACATATAAAAATTAAATTTATAAATGAGGTAGATGAAATTGACTTCGATCTATTGTGTTTCTATTATTTGAAAACTGAAAATTATCTAAGCACTAAGTGTGCACAATATTCCTGTTTAACCTGTGTTTTGCTAATACGAATAGGTGTGATATCTTTCCCACTTGTGAGTAGGCGACAGATAGTTGCCCATGAGAGAAACATGTATGTTTCAAGTCCAAACCGAAAGTAGACATTATTTGGTCTTGAGATCTATATATGGTCTTCTCAAAAGCTAAACAAATCGGAAATTGAAGCCTTCCAAATGTGTTTGAAAACTATGATGCAATAAATGGATTACGTGGCAACACAAAAATTTCTCCTTTAAACTTTTTCCTCAAAATTGTTGAAATTTTGATGAAGAAACAGGTACTGCTTCATAATCTAGGTGGGGTTGTGAAAAAGAATAATTGGTGAACCAATTTTATACCGGAAGCCGTCTAGTGGCATTCCTGGTATATCCAGAGAATTTAAAAATTCAGTTGGAATGTTTACGGCTTTGTTTCTATCGACAACTGTAAAACATTGTTCAGCATCAATGGTCAGCACAATCTAATTATGGTTTTTTTTCAGCTGTCAGTAATGGCTTATTTTTCAAAATAATTGTAGCTAACCCAGCGTCATTGCAACGTTTTTTCTCGTTGTAAATCAGTGTTAACGAAGTCGGTGACCAATTGATCAGGTGATATCACATCATAATGACTAAACAACAAATTTGAAATTGAAATGCATAAATCTTCAATCAACACTAAAGCTTCATTATACATCTTTGGTATAAAATCTTAAATTTGAACGTCGGTGTGTTTGTTTAATTCTATTGAGCACATTTTCAAACATAAAATTTATATAGTTTCCCCACAGAAATGATGATTGTGTTGGATATTACGTCGTCAAAATTATCTTAAACAGTTGACGAATACTGTTTCTCGTCATGCAAAACCTGCATTAGAAAATGCAACTCTCAATGATTGTGTGCTACCAATAAATACAATTCGCGCAATGCATATTAACGGTACGCTAATATTCCCGTCTGTTCGGGAATCTTTAACGAAAACAAATGCAAGAACAACATTCACTTTGTTTTGGATGCGCAGTTTTGTTTTGGATGGAGTTTTGGTCCCAATGTATTGACTTTAATTTTTATTTATGACCGAGATTGGTGAATGTTGTGTTCTTTGTTTGCGTCGCTTCCATGATATTTTGATTTTATTCAACACTGTAAAAACAATTAAGAATTGTCCTGAAAAATAATGGGCAGCGAATACGCCGAATTTCTGCCAGTAACGTATCTTGCAAAAAAATAGGAACGTATCTCACTAAAAGTGAGAAACCTTCCTAAAATTATCCTGAAGTCTTTCTAAAGAATTCCGAAACCTCTAAGATTCGAGACAATCATTTCTCTGAAATCTTTAGAGAGAGTCGAAGTAAGATTAAAAGTAATAGCTTGTCACATTTTTCGACTTACCAAGAAAGTACCAAATGCGTTGTCGCTACCATAGCCACTGCTAAGTTGAACTTGTAAGTATGCGCAAAGTATTCCTTTTGCTTGTTACTCTTGGAAAGTTACGGAATCCAGAGACTAACTTTCTCCCATTGGGAGTTACGTCAATCTGAATGGATCACGACGACGGTAGTGAAGTCAGTTCACTAAACTTCATTAACCTTCCTAAAATTATTCTGAAATCTTTTTCAAGGATTCAGTGTTATCCTAGGCTTAAAGCCAGTGGTGTCGCTGGACAGTCAGGAAAAACTTAGGTAGATTGAACACAAAGCTTGACACCACGCTACTTTTCCAAGAAAGCTCCATCAATAATGCTGCAAGCATGGCGAAAGGTAAGACCGACTTGCAAGCAAGTGTCGTAAGTCTAAATCGCCTAGATTCCAGCAAAGCTACATTATCCAAAGGGCTTTCGCTCTCTCTGAGAGCTTTTAGGCAGTACAATCGGAACGCAATTGAGTTGAAGCCGATATACTTGATAAATACGCTCAGTTAATCTTTAAACTGGGAGCTAAAATATTTTTCGCAACAGTGAGAAGTGTTCATTCATGACGTTTGTAGCAATTCAGGAACCTTTTGGAAGTAGATAGTTGATTTCCAAATAAAATTGTTAATGACCTGAGAAATCCCAACATGTTTCACGGAAATAATCAGTGACATTTCGGATTTATTTACATTGCATGTAAAATTGCGTGGAACATTGGTAAATAATTTTATCTCTGAGAATCGGGCCAAACACATTAGGTTTTAGACAATGTAAAAAAAAGAAAATCAGGATTGTTTTTGGTGGTGCAAGTGCTCTTCGTAGAAAATATCTTCGGTAAAATATACTCGTTGACCGTTTTCAAGCTGTAGTACTGCAAGATACTATACAGAAGGGTCTCTTTCGCATATGGGGAAACTAAATAACACCAGATAGCTTTCGTTGCTGCTCATATATCCACCCAACGCATTATTTCGTCCATATCTCGTACCTCAAATGCGACCTAATAAGGATAGAGAATAACGTATTTGACAATGTATTTAGCGGATTGTACGGAGCTGGAAAACTTGACATTTATATGAGTCTCATACGTTTTTAAAAGCAGTGGTGAGTATGGAACTACCCGCTGCTTATCAATTTCAACTTGATTTGTAGAATTTGACATTTACATTGAAAAGTGTGGCCTCAGTACTCCTCCTTTCTACGGTGATATTGTTGATAACCATCAATATCCGTAACATAGTATCATTTGTAAATTTTAATTAACTTAAGAATAAAACTTTTGAGGATGAATTAACAAACAGCGCCATCTATTAAGAACTTACCAAACCAAACAATCAATACACACTATTAGTGTATCAAAAACATTTTATTTGCAATAAAAAATTATAAAAACCATCCTATCTTTTAAGTTGGACCAAATTACAGATACATATGAAATTTGATAAAAATCGGTTCAGTAGTTTCGGAGTTTACCTCGAACAAACATCGTGACACGAGATTTTTATATATATAGATGTTAAAAAAGAGGAAGAATGAAAAATTTCTAATGAAACTGAAACAAAACCACCTTTTTGATCATTTTTGTATAGAACCGTGTTTTCTTTTTCAATTCCTACTGTTAGTTCACAATAAGTCCTATGTCTAGTTTAAATCTTGCAACTCAATTTCCAGTCACTTCTTGTGATCAGATTCTTTTGAAATTTTACATGCGACCTCAGACAATGAAATATTCTATTATAAAATTGATTAATATACTATTAGTTATAAATTTATTCCAATTTAAGTAAAGTTTTTGGAAAAATCCTCGAATATAAGGACAAAAAAATGCATGCAAAAATTAGAATTAAATATCTATACAAACCTCTGATTTTTCTGCATAGGATAAAATTTGTTCCAATGTTCCAATGGAATTAAAGCGTTTAACTGTAATTGATTTTAACTAATTTGATGCTAAAATGTAGGTAAACCTTCAAGGGAAGTTCATTGTTGATCACCGTAATTGCTGAACAACGCTTTTATTAAAATGTATCTCCGATTTTGAAAGCAATATAAATATGGCATCCACACATGGGACAAATTTTTTCCTTGGATTTCCCTTCTTGATCTTCGGAATTGACTAAAGGGTGAATATCAGGAAAAGTAGTTTAAGTCCCAGATGTATTTCTCTAACACTTAAAATAAAAAACCAAAAATATTTTTTTTTCATACAGTAAACTTTTGAGGCTTTACTTTAATGTATGACACTGGAACTCTTTTAGTTGTTCAAAATAATGTCGGTAAATATCCCACGTTTGAATCGCAAGTTTCAAAAAAATCCTGTGCATTATAAAACATCGTAGCAGAAACAAATACAAAATGATGTAACGTGTTGTTTATGTTTGCCTATGAGAATTGACCGTTGTGTTATAGAACAAGCTGATGTGTGCCTCACATGACTTCCTTTTACTCCAATTTAATGTCATTTTCCCATTATTGGTAATTTTAATGTGATTCAATAGTTTACTTTCTAAATATCACCAAATTGAAATCAGATTTAAAATTAAAAAAAAAAAATGTCGCCAAGTTGGTGACAAAACTTGGCGACCAAAATACTGGCGATATATTGCCAAGTGTCCGACAAATTATAACACCACTTGAGTTTACATCGAAATTAACAATGATTTTCCCCCAAAAAGGGGCAAATACCTCCTTTAACATCCGAATGCAACCAAAAGGGAAGGTGCACAACTAGACCCCACTAGGAGTCTACGTACTAAATTTCAACTTTCTAGGACACATCGTTTTTGAGTTTTGCGAGATACATACACACATACGCACGTCACGAGAAATTTTGTTGTAATTATCCCGGGGGTCGTCAAAATGGATATTTCGGGTGTCTGTACGTTCCTAGGCATATATCCACGTGTGATCGGGTCGAAAAAAAAGTCAACATTCATTTATGGGTGAGAAAAATGGAAATTAAGGCCGATTTTGGAGTGAAATTTTTTTCGCGAATACAATACTTCCTTTTTTGAAAAAGGAAGCAAAAAATGAATTTACGTCAATTAAAAAAAAAG
Source organism: Uloborus diversus (assembly GCF_026930045.1). Classification (NCBI taxonomy): domain Eukaryota; kingdom Metazoa; phylum Arthropoda; class Arachnida; order Araneae; family Uloboridae; genus Uloborus; species Uloborus diversus. The sequence goes on along the minus strand of NC_072731.1, from coordinate 22,570,247 downwards.
CAATTTATACTTGTCTCAAGTTTTCATACCATGCCTGGAGCGCAAACTTCCGAGATGGTTATTTCTAGTAAAAAATAATTATTTGGCTTCAAGGGATTGCGCGGGACGTAACCTTTCATGTGATTTATAAGTTACAATCGAAAGTTTTCACTTCAGTTGTGCAGAATTACAAGCAAGAATTTTCCAAACTTTACTTTTCTGTTTCAACCAAATGAAGCGTCATGTCGGTAGAGCAAATTAAAACGGAAAATAAATTAATTTCTCAAACTATTTTTGCATAATTGAAAATAATTTTTCTGCAATGAAAATAATAATGCTTTTCAATTTTCTAATCTTTAATTAGCGAAGTTCAGTCTTCAAAATTCGGGAAGTTCGTCACGTCGGTAATAATCATGTCGGTAGCACATAATTAGAAAACCATTTGTAACTGAACTGATGCGTGCGTTACCGATGCATTTCACAATTCTTTCCTTGTGTAATGACTTTGTTGTAAAAAAAAATTGAATATTTGTCAGATTTTTAACATTCGCCTGAGATAAGTAACAGTCAAATACATCCCCTCCCCCTCAAATGGGGTTAAATATTCACTTTGACCTTGCCCCAATTTAAAAAAAAATCTGTTACAGATGTGTAGTTAAACTACAGTATTAACTTTAATTTCTTCGTATCTTTAAAAATCGAAAATTTCCATAATCAAATTGGCACTTTTCCTGATATTCACCCTTAAATGTTTCTTTTTTAAATATCTTATTTGTTTAAAGAATTGTTCACTATTTAATTAAACTTTGTGTCGAAAATCGATTGTCACTAATTCTTAAACTAAACGAGATCTTATTTTAAAACTTTACTTTGTCTTTCTTTAAATTGAAGTAAGTATATGTATTAGTTAATCAATGCGACCTTCAAAACCTTCTATTTGACCCTTTATTTTAATAAGGATGAAGACAATTGCACCTAATTATAACTTGTAGTGCAAAAAAGTCAATTTTTTATTTTAAAAAACAAAAATTGATATTTTTTTTCAAGTACTGAAATTTTTTATTTAATCACAGGACATTAAATATCTTTAAAAAAATCATCTCAAACAGAATTTTGTTTTTTGAAAATGCCTTAAAGAGTTTTAGGGAACAAACTATCGTTATTTAACTCAATCTTTCGTTGTGAAATAATTAAAAATCATTCATGTGAGTTGAACAGAAACGTAAAATTTAAAAGTTTAAAAAGGAATACCCACGTAATAATGGAGTTTAATCTCGAGCGATTAATCTTTTGCTAAATAGTGTGCCAGCGAAAATATTAAAAATTCTATGTCTTTGCGGTCATTAATTTTTGAGTTAAATTGAACCTATAATTAGAAATGAATAAAGAAAAAGCTTCATGGTTGCAGTACATCAAATTTAATAGGAACTTGGTAAGACATTAATTATACTGAGAAAAACCAGATCGTTGCTTCCTATGTGCGGTGCATTAATATATTTTTCATTGTGTTGTAAGAATACCGAAAAGCGTAATTTATTCAAAAATTTAGCGAGAGGGAAAATTTTTCATTTAAAAAGTCTTCTTTTATAAATCAATACAACTACTTCGAGGTTGTTAAAATTAATAGGCTTGATGGGTATTAATAGTTAAAATAGTATAGCGTATTTTTATTGTATGTGATTTAAGCCTTTAAATAATAACGATTCCGTCTGAACGTTGTTGTAATACTTGATACTCGCTACACGTGTTACACATAAGAAATGATTCAAAAAATAAAAATAATAATTTGTATTTTGATATCTTTAATTCAAATTATGTTTTGACAACCACAAGTTGTAATGGGATCTAACTCATTGGGTTCATTGTTTCTACAAACAGCTCCTGTTCCCCGAAATTGACTTTATTTATACCTGGTCCTCCAAACTTGACAAAACCCTCTTTAGACAAAAAAAACCATCCAAAACACATCAAACCTAAGTAACATGTCCCTCTTTCTGGGCGGTGGAACCAATGTCATCTGGTCCAGGAGCCTCAAGCATGACCCTCTTCTGGGGCGGGGGCTTTTATGTGCGCGTAAGCATGTATTGGTGTTTGTGGGCATGTGTGTGTGTTTGTGTGTTTATGGGCATGCGTGTGTATGGGCGCGTGCGCGTGTGTGTGTTTGTGTGTAGGACATGAACGCTGCCTCCTAGGAGGAGCAGATTTCGATGGACAGTGCTGCTAGTGGATTCCCAGGGCCAGAGGAGCAGCACCTGCAGGGGCCGGTCAAAAGTAGTGCTCGCAAAAGACCCGGTTCCAAAAATCATAGGAACATCAAGTTTGGTTAGATACAGTTATAAGCTATTCGTTGATTGCTTTAAAAAAATTTATGAAGTTTTGCTCTCTTCAAAAGATGATCGTTATTTTTGTTTTATATCAACAAGTAATGTCAAAAGCCTTGTGCTACTTTAAAATCTACAACTAAAGATAACTTTCCATTACTGAAATATTTGATGTATAATGTATATATTATCCATTAAAAAAAGGAATAAAATAAAAAAGTGCACTATATAATAGTATTTACATAAATGTTTAGCAAAAAGTGATTGGGTTTTATGAAAGATTTCATTCAAAGCGGAAATTTAAATGGATATATTTATTTATTTATTTTTTTGTTTCTCTCAGTCAACACACTTTCCAGTCCAAATGTTGAAGCAATTTGTAGGTATTTTTAAAATTTCTTCAGCCATAATTTTATAAATTTTGCATTGTTAATTTCCGTTTTTCATTTCTATATCTCTTTTCTTATCACAGCTGAGAGATGATCCAGATGAGAGAAAAAATGCATCGGGCCAGCTATCTGCGGAGAGCAAAATCTTATTGCCCCCACCTTACGAGGTCTACTTTCTTTTCCCAAGTCGTTGTCAACATCTGGAGTAGCAAAGACACTCCCCACAAACAAAAACTGAATTCAGCAACTAACTAAATAACCAAACCGCCAAAGAACGGAAGGAGCTGAAGAAGAAGGGGAAAAAAGAAAGACAATGAAGACTGACGTATAACGTTCTCCTTTATTTTTCTCAGGTACCTTAATGTTTGTTTGTTATTGCTTTCTTCCCTTTTATCTTCCTTTCCCTTTCGGCTTGTTTCAGATAGAAACGTAAGAGAAAGATCAACCCGTAGAAAGAGAAAACCGATTGAGTTGAAAGATGGGGCCATCCAGTGAAAGAGCTAGTTCGATGTCACGTGATCCCTGAGTGGCCAATCAATCACACCCTGACGGACGGATCGTTTCTCTTAGAATCGGTTGCAACAGTCTTAAGAATGATTTTTGTTCTCTATGGAAAGGAAAAGTATTTCATATGCTTGATAGAAATTTGTGATAAAACGGGCAGCAGAGAAGCGAATTGCTCTTTTACGGAGTTCATTATTTGTGATTGTCTCGATTAAGAAAATATGGCTGAAGTTCTATTTACTGTTGTTAAGATTTAAAATTGAATTATTTTAAAACAGTACGGTATTATTCTTGCCAAAAGTATAGTAAGGTAAAAGAATCAGTCATCGTTTCAGACGTCGGTCGTTAACTCCAAAACCCAGGTGCGACGTTTAGTTCGTCAGTATCTGGAAAAGGGTTTGTGACACTAATTTTCATCAGTTGAAAAATATCCATGGCAGATACAGTCGTTTATCTTAAATTACAGTCAGCGTTCTGCTAGCAAGTTTTTAAGTCGGTTTCACATTTTTATTTAACAACAATCAGTTGGATTGCTGTACACAGTCATTCAATAATTCTCATATTATGTTTATAACTATGTTTCAACGCTGATGTAAATTTTCTGAAATCAAAAATCCACTTTTCTGAAATATTCTCTAAAGTATAGTAAATAGCAGAAATTTTGTGATGATCTGAAGTAAAAAAAAGGTGGAGTTTTTAAAAACAACTTTTTGCTCTTCTTCAAGGTTGCACCACTTCGTGAAAGAGAATTTACTGCACATTATTGAAAAATCCCTAATACTTCATTAAAGAAATTTTTAAACAGAGCATATTTTTAAAAGATGATGCCTGATTTATTTTGACGTTGTTTGCTGATGCCAGTGCACAGCACACTCGCAGAACATACAGTGCACGGGATATAAATCATGTGTCTGAACTTTCTTTTTTATAACACAGTTTTTGCTCATTGTTTGTTGTTTACTTAGCATAATAAAATTAAAAGTATTGCAAAAATGAGTCATATTCTTCAAATGTGCTGAATGTCCGAAAAATCCTCAAAGCTTTTTTCATTTATGTTGTCAATAAATTAAAAATATAACTACTCTGAATGTGTTGCGGGTATACTTTTCGCAAAAGACATAAGGCAAAAAAAAAGACATAAAGGCCTTCGCAAAAGACTTATACATTTTTCTTTTTAGTTTTTTTTGGTTCGGGTTTTTTTGTTTTTATTTAATAATTTTTTTATTTAGTTTTTAAAACAGATATTTTATTTTGTACGCATTATAGTTAATGATTCACTAGGCGGGGGGGGGGATTACGCAGACTACGTTATAGAAATTTTTTGAGGGTATTTTAAAGCGGTTTTTTGGATGATTCTAATACGGGGGGGAAGGACTCTTAGAGGATGGACACCTCCAATATTGTGGATTTACGATTCTAGTTTTTGTACTCAAATAATCAAAAATTAATTGTTTGTATTTTTTTATTTCTGAAAAACATGAAGTCCTTATTACTGTTTTTTTTTTTCCAAATAAGATTTCGATTCTAAATATTGCTAACATTTGTAACTCTTAAATGAAACCTTTGTGCGTGTGTTCGATTTTTATAATGGAATGTATCTTAGTATTCTATTGCATTATTTGCATCAGACATTTTGAATGCTTTCTGGTAAATTCATGTGCAAACATTGTTACACTCTGCAGCTCTGATTTGTACGTTGTAATTCTAATATGCCACTGGCTATTTGTCCAAAGGAAAGTTGAACCCAAACTAATAACTTATCGTTAATAAATTAATTTGGTTATAGAATATTGCATTGTCTTAGGGTCTGAGGTTGCATTCCAAATTTTAAAAGAATCCGATCACAAAAAGAGGGCGAAAATTGAGTTGCAAGATTATAACTTTAATTTCGGTGTAGACGAGATTAAAACGCACGCCAATGATTCCCGGAGGTGGACGTCAGCGAAGACCCGTGCGTTAGATCCCTCGGCCACGAACGCTCATAAAGTGGTGGAATGTGCTAACAGTAGCCAATAGCTCTTACTACAAAGGAGAGTTACTCACAAACATACAAGTGAAGCTAATAAAAGCGTGTTAAAAAACCATGTTACATCAGTTAGATCCCGTGGGTACGTCATATTCGGAGGGATCAGCGGTGAAACGAGAGTTCATAGCTTCGTTCTGTGCATACTTTTGAAAAAAAAAAAATTCTGAAGAAAACGAAATGTTTTGATTATTACGTAGTAAAATTTTAGAAAATAGGCTTTCATACTTTTCGAGGGATGACTTTAGAAAAAAATTAAACCCAGGAAAAAATGCAAAATACAGGTTTTTTTTTAAATTCATAAAAAAAAGAAAAAATGCTCTATCTTCAAAACTTTTTGTTCATCATATTTAAAATTAAATTTCCGACACTATAGCACAAATAATATTTGTCTGAAGCGATTGTTTCGGGGCCTGTGAGGAAAACATTTCTAAAAAGTGTAAAAATCACATAAAACATTAAATTACTCTTTTCCTAAGTAAAATATCAAACACCGAAGACCGAGGTGCACATCGTCGACGAAAACTGCACCTGTATACCAAATTTCATCTTTCTAGGCCTTACCGTTTCCCCGGGAAGCCTGCCACACACACACAAGCAACTTATTTTATTATACGTATAGAATATATGTATAAATACAGAAGATGTAAAATAATTAGTATGAGTAACGTAAAATTTTAAAAATGACTGCTAATATTTAAAACTTATTTAATTTAATGTACATTTTCACGAACAATTTTGAATAAGTAGACATTCTACATTGATTAAAAATATTTACGGTGAAAAATACCAGTAATGTTCTAATGTAGACCTTCTGTCTTCTTCAATAAAAAGGCTTTTTGAAAGGTCTTCTTTAAAAAGATTCCAATTTAAAGAAGAACCATTATTTTTTTAAAAGAAGGGTGGCTAAAGCAAAATGAGTACATGTGCTGAATATGCATTCAACACAAGAGTTCAAGCTAAAGAATTAAGAAAATAGAAAGACCGTCTTAACAAAGGAGAAAGTTTCTATTTTTTAGAAAATATCCCCACTAATTAGTAAAGTGAAGAATAACAGCTCGTTGGAAAACATTTGAAGATGTTATGTAATATAATGACAATAAACGCTGCAGCAGTATATTCCAGAAAATGCATGAATGATCATTTAGAAATTTAAACGTTTGTGGTGATATCTGGAGTTAAAATGCATTCTGAAAAAAAATGTTTGAGCATTTTTCTTTCAATATTACATTTAAGTTCAGGATGTACAACACTATTCGTTCGATGAATCAGTAAAATTCGAAGAATTGTATTTCCTTGAAAAGTACTACGGTGTTTTTTATGACAATATCTAGTATTTTGGCAGAATACTAGAATTTGGTGAAACTATCAACTCGTATAAAGTTAACTTTTTAAAAGAGATATTTAGGATTTAATTTGCCCAAAAACGATGTTATTCAGTTAGTAAAAGTATTTTTTTATCTATTTTTATTTATTTATTTATTTTTCTGGCACATTAAAATTGAGTTAATTAAAATGAATCCTTCCATTCAATTTTTTACACTAATGTGGAAAAACATAAAGAAAGAACCAGAATGCAAAATAAAAAAAGTTCCTAAAAAGTGTAAAAGCAATGTAAGAAAGAGCATGAGATTAATTACAAAAAGTTTTTTATATGTATGCATTGCCTGTTAATCGATGGTTACATTACTCACGTTACGTTAGTCACACACAGTTTTTCGTAAAAGTACTTTTAGGAACCAAAAAATATTGAACTGTAGTAAATCTGTAGTATATTAAAAAAAAGACTCTTTGCCTTTTACAAATATATCAGCCAATCTTAAATGCCTGCGTAACGTTCAGAAAAATTTGTCTCGTAACAAAAGCGTTGTTTCTCAGGGTTACGTTGGTCACAATGTCTCTTTTGGTGAAAAAACACCTGACAGCGATTATTTTGCTTCAAATTTTTGGTAGAAATGAAAAATAGTCAACTTGTGCATCTTTAACCCATATTTTACCACATTATGAAAAACTTGATATTTTTCATAAAAATTACTATTATAGACTAAGGAGACCTCAGGAATACACATAAAATTTTAAACATTACCAAATATGTATTTGTTTCCATTTTACAAGCTGTCCTATATATAGGACGATGGTACAATCCACTACTGTATACTTGGTTTTTCACTCAAGCTCTGGTGCGTGTGAAATGGAAGAAAACTCTCTATGCAAAGTCTTAAATAATATTTTTCATGAACTGCCACTGTTTTTCTTAGTACAATGCTTCAACTTATTGTGTTGTTTTCAGTTCGAGGTTTTTACTAAAACGTTTTCAGTCGGCAGCTTCAAAAGGCTCTTCTGTGTGGTTCGAGTCTTGTTTTGATGAGCAAACAGTTACTTTTCCGCAATGTTTAGCAGCAATGTTACACACAAACCCATGTAAACAATAGTAACTTTTCTACAGACTTCAATACATATTAAGGCTTCTTCTGAAGCAAACAGCTTCGATATTTTCCAAGCAGCTTCCAGTACTGCTTCAAAGGCATTTCGAAATTATGGTCGATCGTTATCATTTTGTATTACATATGGATTCATAATATTTCTATATGATTTTCATGTAAGTCCACAGTACTTTCACACTAGTACAAAATGAAATATTTTTCCTTTTTGTTTCAATTCTTCATTATTCTGTGTGTGTTTTTTTTTTTTTTTTTTGAAAAACTTCGTTTTTTTCAAAATTGCTGATGAGTGATACTTCTTTGCAATCATTTTTTTTTTTTAACTTCGTTTTTTCAAAACTGCTGATGAGTGATACTTCTTTGCAATCATTTCAACAAACAGCTGTGATCTTTGTGCTTCATGTGAAATTTCCTATCGGATGTTTAAATCTCATAATTTTCAAAATTTTGGATGGTTCTAAGGGACATTTTCTCATTCATTAGTGTTGATTCGTTTTGAAATGTTTATTGCTCAAAGAGTCTAGAAGTTTTTCGTCAAAATCAGCGTATCTATACAGAATGCTAGAATCATCATCAGTGAATATACCTGGATCAGAAGGCAATATTTTCAAGTCAAGGTCACTCTCATGGGTTCATCCTACTATGATATTACATATTCTATAGCTAGTTCAGTTGTTAATTTCTTATTCAATATGCCACATGTACTCTTTCTTTAATTTATTTGTTTCTGAGATCAGTGTTCATACTTTAAACAGCAAATATTTTTACTCAATCCAGAAGGTAGCATCACAACGTATTAAGTGCGGATGATAAATTAGTCAAAAAACTCCCTACGACTCCCGAAAACCTGCTCTTTCAAATCTTGTTGTGAGAAAACTTCGTAGTATTGAGTTTTGAAAGAGAACAATCAAGTTTTCCACTCCATTTTCCAACAGCTCAACTACTTTTGTATGGAGCGCTCATAGCAGGGGATTTTACCATCGTCCTATTTACAGGACAACTAACATAACCTTCATAAAACCTATTTAAATGTAGTTTTATCTTTGCAAATTTTGATCAGTACTAATGTATATTATTAGTAATGATAAAATTGAAAGAGGATTTCGGCACATTTTCTACACAATAATTTTAATCAATTATTAAATTATGCATTATAAAACTGCAAGAAATTGTTGAATTCAAAAATAAAAATAAAATAAAAATATTTATAATTGAACTCTAAAATTTTGTCAACAGTACATTTCGAATGTAGGGTTTATAAAAATACCAAATTAGGAACTAAAAATGTGATAACTTTTGCCAAAATGCAATAAATATGACCTGTCCTATATAAAGGACGATAGTAAAATATGGGTTCAATCTGCTCAACCCCCCCCCCAAAAAAAAAGTCTTTTTTTTCCGGTTTTATGTAAAAAGAGTTAGAAAATCAGTTGCGAAAGTTACATTAGTCACTATGGATTGACCCTCCTGTTAAAAAGCTTTAAGTTTGTTGCTTTCGTACAGTATTTTAAAACGCATTTTTGTATCAGGTGTTCTATTCGTTGTAATTCACATGATGAATTTGTTACTCCATCTTTCAACCCTTAAATATTTTTGTATAAAAAGCAGCATGATTTCAATACTATTTTTAAAAAACCCTTTAATCTTTGAGATTTACGGAAACGACATAGATTCCGAAAATTATTTTTATATTTTTTGATACTAACCAACAATTTTCGTTTCAAAATAATTTTCATCTTAAACTAGTTCAGAGAGTGGAGTTAGTAAACTAGATTCAGGCAAAATCTGTTTTCTTCATTTCCATTTCTGTAGATGAGAAAATTGTTTATATTTCTGTACTTCAGTAACTTCTTTCGGTTTATCATTAATTATATATTGCTTCGGAATAAACTTTGTATTATTTTGAAAATACATGCGGTTGAAACAGCACTCTTAATTCCACCCCCCTTTTTTGTTTTAGAAATAATTGCATGCTCCGACTGGTTTTCATTCTTGGAATACAGTTAAAATTATTAAGCGTCTAAATGTACTTTTGAAAGAAACAATTAGCTTACGGTTTTTTAATAAGCATAAATGCACTTTTACTCATGAGATCTCAAAACGAAGAGAGACTTTTTATAAATGAAGTATTTGAAGGAATAGCTTAAAAATAACCTTAACGCTCAAACTTTATCCAAAAATAAATTTGTAAGGAGTATCCTAAAAATTTACTACAAGCCCAAACAAGTCAAACTCTTCCAAAGGAAAAGTATTGAGTAGGACATAAACAAAAAAAAAAGAAAAAAAGAAAAAACAAGTCTATAATCTTTTATTCTTATTTAGTGAATCGGGGCTTGTAAACGAACGGTTAACAGCCTCCCACCTACCTTTTTTCTTTTTCCTCATGTCTACACATTTTTAGGCTGAAAGGCACGCAGTTTTTCTTTCTTCTTTGCAGCCGAAGTTTTCTGTCTTCTTTTAATGGTGCTCTTAAATTCTTGCTAGAGTTCTGCGGCTGCGAAAGCATTTCAGAAGCATATGTTTACTCTCGGTGGAATAAATATAATCTTTAAGTTGCAGTGATGATGTGGGGAAAATGCACCGTTTTTGGTATTTATATCTTAGGTCCAAAAGAAGTTTGGAAGAATGACTATAGGGTCTGGTGGGGTAAAGTGGTCATAAAATCAAGGTTTTTTAACTTAAGTGGATAAAAAATAAAAGAAATTCCTTAAACATTTAAACTTTTTTTGTTGTTATTTTACATTACGTTAATGAAGAACACAATACATTGAATTTTAGAAAGAAAAATATTTATTTAAGTACTTTTGTACCACTTTCTATTCCCTATGTATTTATGACCACTTTACCCCATGGGGTGGGGGAAAGTGGTCATAGCATGGGGTAAAGTGGTCATACTTAAAAAAAGATGCAAAACCAGTATGAATAACCATATTATTTATATATTTTGGTTATTTATATAATGATTACATTTATAAACACGAGTATATGCATGTATACACGAGTACATACGTGCATACATGAGTATACAAGTATATACATGAGTATATGCATCTATGCATTAGATGCGAGTTATGTACGTGTCTAGTCGAGTATATACGTGTACATCCGAGCATATACGTTCGTACACGAGTCTTCACGAATATATATGTGTCATGTGGAAATGTGTTTGGTAGAGTATAAGCGAGTATTTACGCGTATTGACGTATATATACCTGTATAGACGAACATCATGTGCATGAATGTATATCTCTCGAGAATATACGTATGTACACGAGTATACACGTACATATACGAGTATACACGTACAAATACAGGTATACAAGAGTATGCATGAATATATGTTTATATGTCTAATGCGTATATGTACTTGCATACACCAGTATGGACGTATATAAGTACATATAGTTGTATATACGTAAATTAGATGTATACACTAGTATATGCGCGTCATAAAATGCTTGTATGTAGGTGTCAACTAGTGTATGTATTCACGATTATATATGCATGGATATATCAGATGCTTTTATGCGCGTGTATACTCGAGTATATAGGTATGTGTCCAAGTATTTACGTGTTACGCATTTCAGGAGGCTCCACACCCTGCTCATTCTGCTCGACAATCCCGTTCCCCACCAGCGGCGGGTGACAATTGATGCCTTTAATGTTTTTGATGATTTAATAACCGGCCCCTTATCTCCGGCTACTTAAGTATAAGTGGGGTGAGACAGGGCGAAATGGCTTCCCCTGAATCTCCTACCATCCAGCAGAACCAGTATTGACCTGGTAGACGTTGCCAGTCCGGTGGAGATTGGGTTACAGCCACACACAGAAGCGCTCAGAAATTAATGCTATAGAGTAGGCAGCTCTGCCCCTGCTCGCTTCGCTCGTCAGCCCCGTTCGTCCCCTGCGGTGACTCGAAACCGACTGCGTTTGACAATTATTAATTTCAAGTTTCTTCACCAGGATATCCGTCCCCTTAAGGTTTAGAGGGGTGAAACCGAGCGGAATGGCTTAATATGGACGTCCTGCATCCAACGGTACTAGCATTGACATGGAAGAACGTTGCCAGTGCGGAGAAAATAGGTTTAGAGACGCACAAACAGACAGACGCGCAAAGAAAATAATTGTAAAGATAAGCGAGTATATACGTGTATAGACGAATATATACCTATATAGAAATATTCTTGTAGACACCCATGTAGGTATTTATTGGTACAATTATGTAAATGCCTTTTTTTAGTAAACTTGTAACTCTAAATACCGGTGTATAATCGTTTATATACAGGTAAAAGCACGTGTTTACACTCGTGTTTACAAGTTCATACTCGTGTACACACGCATATACGAGTATATACTCGGGCCGACATGTATACCCACATACAGACTCATGTATGCATGTAGTTACATTTATGCTTCTCCATGCCTGTACATACTTTAGTAAACAAATATATAGTATACGTATATACAAGTACTAGCCGCCTTCGGCGACCAGCTGGTCCGCCTTTTTACGCCAGGGTTGCCGTCTTCGGCGGCTGCTTAGACAATTTAGCGACGGTATTAATCAATGTTTTTCTCTATATATCATTATTATCATGTGCCTTTTTTATGCCAGTGTTGCCGCCTTCGGCGGCTGCTTAAAAAGGTTTCGTGGCGGTATCAATCGATCTATATCTATATCATTATTAATTTAAATAAAATATTTTCTAGATCTATCTCCAGTTCCGTCGTTTGGAATATTTTTAAAGGAGGGGGAGGGGAGACATAAACTGCTTGCACTTCATGCAAATTTTGTTGAAAAATAACAAAAAATACTTCCACTTTTACTTGAAAGCATTGTTTTTTCAAAGTCATGGTGTGTGTGGGGGAGGGCATTGACACCCCGTTGAAGTTCCTTAAATAACGGGCATGTCGCTTGCTCTCCATCTACTATATCGACCTCTGCATTTGTCTATCTATCTATCTATCTATCTATCTATACGATCTATGCGTATCTACCTCTGACAGTAATTAACAATGTTTTCAAATCGCAGCGGCGCCCCCACCCCAACCCCCGTTGTTGTTCTTTAAATAACGGGGGTCTATCTTTCACTGTACATCGACCTGTAGATTTATCTTTCTCTAGATCCATGGAAATTTACCTCTGATAGTAATTAACAATCTTTTTTCAAACAAAAAAGTATTAATTCGAGAACAAAATTTAAAATGTATATCTATCTACCTATTCGATTGAAATTCAAAAAAAAAAAAAAAAAAACTTTTATTCCCATTAAAGAACAAATTAATGTACCAAACCGCTAAAAGAAAAAGAGCTGAATTATATTACACAACAATGTATCGACTGAAACCAAATAAAAATAATTAATGAAACAAAAAATGCATTCAGTTTTTAATATTAATAATCAAAGATATTTATGATCAAAATCTCAGCTTTAGCAATGACGAAGTCACAGCATGGCCAACTTCAGAACATCGCTAATAAAAAAACACAAGAATTTAAACGCACAGCTTGACATAATGCAAAGAAAATTCGTTCCTCCAATTACAATTTAGCGATTAAGATTCGATGCCTCGTATCGAATCGAAATCCAAGTAGTGACGTCAGAGGCATAAAAGATTGAAGAACGCTTTTTTTCGACCGATGCGTGGAGAGACATAATGTGTTCAGCATTAAAAAAATTGTTTAAAAAAACTATTGCGTATTTTTAAGAACTTTTTTTCTGAAGAGGGCGAAATGTTTTTACTATTACCAACTTAAATTTTAGAAATGGGGCTTTGATACGTCTCGCAGGATGATATTAGAAAAAAGTAAAACCCGGGAAAAAATGCAAATTAAAGGTTTTTTCAAAAATTCGTTAAAAATACAAAGATTGCTCTATCTTCAAATTTTTTTCATTCATCATATTTAAAATTAAATTTCCTACACTATAGTGCAAAAAATATATGTGTGGTGCGATTGGTTCGTGGACTGTGAGGTAAAAAGTACTAAAAAGTGCAAAAAAACACATAAAACATTAAATAACTTTTTTTCTAATTAAAATATCAAAAATCGAAGTCCGAGGTGCACAACTTCAGCAAAAACTACACCTGCATACCAAATTTCATCTTTCTAGGCCTTACCGTTTTCCCGGGATGCGCGCCACACACACACACACAAACATCTTATTTTATTATATGTATAGAAGATATACACGTGTCGGCGCGCTGATATACGTATTTACGTAAAGCAACGTATTTATTCGGACATGTGCATCTATATACTATTATACGTGTTTACGTACAGATGTAGTAGTATCACACGCATGTGTTCGTAAATTAAACTTTATTTCACACCATTTACTGTAAAAACAATACATGTTTAGTGAAATGAATATTTAATTAATATCTGCTTTGTACGTTAAGATTGAGTGACAGTAGAGCAACAATTTACGTTAAGCCTAATTATATGACCACTTTACCCCATCTTACTTGAATTGCTCTAAAATATTATGTAAAATAAATACAGATAGCTGCTAAAGAGTAAGTGCTCTTGAGACATGTAGGAAGCTTCCCGCGCCGTCAGTTTGATCGAAATTCACTTAAACAAAATTTCCCTGAGAAGTTAAAAGAGCTGTTTAGATTGTTAAGTTTTTCATATGCACACAAAATATTTTTTTTTACTAAATAAAATATTGGCAGTTGTAAAATTTTGTATTCAAAATGTAGTTTCTAACTTCCCTACTCTAAAATAAAAAAATTATACTTATTCGAGCATTAATTTCCAAGTTACAGTCATTTATTTGATGTATGACCACTTTACCCCATTGACCACTTTCCCCCACCAGACCCTATCTTCTTTTCTTATTATTTGGAGAAAAATTAGAATTTTTGAGATTAAAATCTCATGTGCGCATTTTTTGTTTCATTACAAAATTACTAACATTTTAATTCATGACTTCGACTTTCCAGTCCTACTATATAATTTAATTAAAATTGAAAAATAAAATGGTGAAAACTTGTTTTTGTAGAGCTTAAATAGCAACCAGGGAATGAACAGATCCTTTTTTTTTCTTTTTTAACAAGGTTTCAAAATATATGCCTTGGAGGAATTGGCAACAGTTACTTCCTTCTATACAATCCTCCCCCCTTAAAATGCTTAGAAAATGTTATGTTTATTCACTGGTTACGTGTCTTTCTCGTGAATATAGTACGAATCACATTCGTCTCTTTTCTTCTTTTTTTGTAAATAATTGTTTCAAAATAATTAAATTAAAAAGTTCAATAATTGTTTCAAAATAATTGCATTAAAAAGTTGTATAAAGTACTAATGGTTAGTACATGGTGTGTAATTTATGTAGAGCTAAAAAGTGTTTTGTCCAATTCACATAGTATTACACACTATACCATTTCGCAATGCCTGTACGAACCACTAAATGTTTAAAAATAGCACAAATGAATATCTAAATTTTTCAATTTCTTACTTGTTCCACACAGTGCTCAATTTTTAGGTCAAGGATTGGTTTTATGTACATCAATTATTATTTTCTTTTGACTAGAAGTACTATCTACATTCAAGTCAATCTGGATCGTATTTTCACACTATTTCAAATTTCAGTGCTTTGCTGAAGCAAATTAAAAAGTTCTTTTTTTCCTCTACATTTTACTGTAAAGCGTAAATGGACAACTAAAGGGAAAGTAAAATACAAAGTTGGGATATAAGCAGTAATCCGAAAGGGATGAATGTTTTAAACGTTTTTATTAGTTAGTTATTTAATTTCATTCTTAAATTAATTTGCAGAACACAAGACATGAAACAAGATAACGTCAACCACGCATAAATAAACAAACAACTCGATAATCAGGAGTGCTCACCTAGGGAGAGGGGTCATGTTGCAGACCGCGTCATTAAAACTTTTATGGGGTTGTTTTGAGGGATATTTTTGTCTTTTTAGGGGGGGGGCTCTTGCAGTTGAAGGGGTCTTTGCGATATTGGGGGGGGGGTGCGCCTTTGCCCTTGGGAGGTGGGCGCCCCTGCCATAATTTAGAGATTTCGAGGATTCATGAACGGTTTGTACATCTTATAGTATACAAAGAACATATAAGCAAAACATGGGTTTTGGAGAATTGCAGCATTTGCGATTAAGATAACTAGAAGTAGGATCATTAGCGAGGTAAAAACCACAAAGTTAGAAAACCAAAAGATAATGTAAAAAGGCAAGAAATCAATACAAGATTGCCTAAACGTATTGGCTATCCGTTAAATAGATTCAACTATGATGACATAAGAGAAAGTGTTTGCAGTGTTGACGGAAATTTTCCACTTTACGAAACATTTCAAACGTTTAGATTCTATATCTACTGTAAGACTAGGTAAAAAAAGTTAAACTGATTAAAAATGCAACAGTGTCACGAACGAGAACTCTGGCATACTACAAAAACAGCGCAGTGAATATACGAGGCGTGTTTTTTAAGTAAGGTCTATTTTGTTTTAGACACCAGTAGTTCGCGCGCATAACGCAACGAACACATGCGTCGTGTACCTACATGCATCGGGAAGAACTGTGCTCATTTTCAGCTCTATAGCTGGCCTGTACGGTTCTGTTCTATATTTTCATAATGTTTATCAACTGGCCCGCCGTATGCGAGGTTCGCTCAGTGATACGCTCTTTGTCAGCAAGGAACCTGTCTTTTGAAGAAAATCATCGACAGATTAGCGAAGTGTATTGTGATACTATTATGAATGAACAAATAGCGGTAAGAGAATCCAAAGATGGCCGTGACAACATCCGTGGTGAGTGGAAGCGAAATCTTCGGAAATCTGTCGATGAATTTCTGCAGCAGACAGGTTCCTTGCTGATAAAAAGCATATCACTGGACGAACTTCACATGCGGCGGGCGAGTTGATAGTCTTAAATATTATGAAAGCATAGAGCAGAACCGTACAGGGCAGCTACAGAGATGAAAAAGAGCACAGTTCATCCCGAAGTATGCCGGTACACGACGCATGTATTGGTTACGGTGTGCGCGCGAACTACTGGTGCCTGGTACCAGACCTTACTTTAAAAACATACCTCGTACTTAAAAATAGTACTCGAGTTTAGCAATGTGTTTTATAAATTACCGATCACACACTCACACACACACACACAAAAAGCGTTAACGTTGAGAAAATAGTTAAACCCAAGGAACAGGAAGTTATATTTGAAAAAGTCTTGTAGTAATAGCATACCTGCAATCAACGAAGATTAAAAGAAACATGAGTTGATAATGAACACGTATGCTAATAGCACGTCTATAATTTTTCTATTTATAGACCATTTTCTAAATATTCGTTGCTTTTCAACGTCTATTTAATGGAACACTATATTTTCAGGAGATATTAAACCCTTAAAGTAATTCCTCCGGCGTGGTGCGGTATGCATTTTCATCATATTTAATAGGTCAATAATTGCGCAGTAAAAGAGACTTTTTATGGAATAAAGTGACTAATTTATTAATGGATCCAACTTGAACTCTGAAATATTATTTAAACAATTTCTAAAGCTATCTAGTTTTACTACAAAGCATCGCTCGTCTTTAAAGTAGATAAAAATGGTATGTTTACAAATTCATTTAAGAAAATTTTAGTAGTTCTAAGAAGGAAAATAAAGATCATCTAATTTACGAAAATCTGATTTGTTTCAATCACGATGTTAACATACAAAATATTAGAAATTGAAGAAAAAAAAAAGAGAAACATTAAAAAGCTGGCTTGTTATGCCTTATAAGAATCATAGTAAATCAATCATTAATATTCAGCAACGTGTAGTGAATATTAAGAAGAATTAAAAAGATATTTAAACGAAGAAATTCTTACGTAGTTAGCATTGTAAAATAGCAGTGAATAATAAAATGGTCATGATATTATTCGCATGCAAAAAACTACACATAAAAGTCAAGTACTGTTAGTTTCTTTAACTTCATGCATTTTTACAGCATTTTTTTTATATAGCGAAAGCCAAGTATAGAACATAAACACACACACACATCTTTTTTTAAATTTTCATAACTATTAAGCACATGTAGGGAAATGTGAAAAAATGAAATAGCAGAGAAAGTGAAATGGAGAAATATTTAATCTGTTTTTAGCGCCACCTACCTAGTAGTACTTTAAATATGTAGTCTATTATAGTCAGAAAAAGGTTACCTCTAAAGGTCAAAGCATATGATAATATAAACCATTTTCAAAAATTGATACTCATATTGTAATATTTTGCTGCAAGTCAAAAAATATTTATGTTATTACAAAATGACAGAGTTATTGTTATTAATATTTTAAATATTAGTTAAGACCTAATAATATTCGGTGCAGTAATTGTTTATTTAATATTAAGATTATTTCTATTTTAAATGCTTTGTACAAAGTCAAGTGCGTGTGTGGCAAAGGGGATGGGGAAAAGTGAAATAGAATTCATTTCGTTTACTAATTCAATCATTTATTAAATCACTAGCGCATTCATTTATTACTTGATTCATTTACATTTTGTTAATAATTCACTTATTTATTCATTAATTCACTTAAATTATCTTAAATTATTATTTTTTGTCACATATTAAATAACTAATTTATTTTTTTATTCGTTTTTTGTTTCATTTTCTATTGATTGATTCATTCTTTCTTTACTTTACGTGCTCTATTGATCAAAAATATTTCTAATATTCAAATGGAAAACATTTCATCAGAAAAAATATTTTCACTTTGCCCCATGGAAAAAATCAAGTTAAAATCTTTTTTTTTTTTTTTAATTCAAGTTTACTGCCAAAAAAAAAAAATCAATGCAAGTTTTATTATAAACTAGTGGTACCCGCACGGCTTTGCCCGTAATAGAAAATTAAAAGGTCTTTTGGTTCGCCTGTATATTTAGAAATGTATGGTGAATTTTCTCGCCAATTGGCTTGTACCCATGTTACGGTTACGCGTTATGATAATTTCGTATCTCGCCAATTGGCTTGTGCCCATGTTACGGGTTCCACGTTATGATAATTTCGTAAATTACTCGTCCATCTTATAATATTTTTGTTCTTAAAATTGTAATAGAAAAAGAACCACATCGAATGTTCGAAAAATCGCTTCGAGTGCACATCCCCATGCTATAAACTAACTTTGTGCCAATTTTCATGAAAATCGGCCGAACGGTCTAGGCGCTATGCGCGTCACAGACATCCTACAGTCATCCTCCGGACAGACAGACTTCCAGCTTTATTATTAGTAAAGACTACATTGTTCTTTTAACTGCAATTATTAACTGCAATTTTCAAAACAAATTTCTCATTCGTTCATTTTGAAAAAGGTAACTTATCTTCACTGTTTCACTTTACCCCACATTTTCCTAATATGCGTAGCAAATGTTGCATGTGATCACCTCCTGCAACCAAAAATAACACTTTAGCAATTTTGTAGTTAATGAAAAATAATGCATTTTTTGCTTGTAGATTTTTAAATATGTTTACTTGACACGCAAATAATTTTCATGTCTCATTTTTTTTTTATCATTTCAATTTCAAAAAGCTGACACTATCGTTGTGATAATATGTATTATTGAGTTAACTTTTTTGGAAACTAATAAAAGTTGTATGATACCAGAGATTTGCGCGATAGTATCCATAAACATTGTTCGATTAGCCAAAACGAAGTTAGGTATTTATCACATGTTTTTTGAGGCAATAAATAGGAAACATAACTAAAAGTAAACTTTTATTGTGAAAATGACGATGTAACGAAAAATGTCAATTATTTTTGGTTAAATGAGAAAATTTAATTCTTCAAAACCTCATTTCAAACAATGAGTACGTACAACATTTTTAGAGCCTTAAGACATTCATGTGAGTAAAGAATTTTTCGGAGCTTATTGGAAAAGTAGCTAACGATTACAAAATTACTGAGGGGACCCACAAGAATTTACTGTAATTCAATATTAGAGCGCCCCCTGGGGAAATGTATTTAAGTGTCACCCTCTCGACTGCGTGATTAATAGTCTTCTCTTCCCCCTCTTTAAACAGAAATAAGCATCACAAATAGCACAAAAAATGAAAAACGGGAGAAAGAAAAAAAAATCAGATCTTACTCTCAGGAAGCGACGAGTGTCGCAGAGGACTACTCTCATTACAGCCCTATCTTTTTCTCAGGCCTATTAAGGAGGTGGGATCACCCCAAAATATGCCCTGAAAGGTCACACTCCCTCTGCGTCCATTATGATGCCATAACTGAGATATGAGGGGGGGAGGCTGCCGGTTACGCTCAATGACAAGCGCTGATTGGCTGCCTGCTTCCGTTGATAGCCCTCCTGTCTTCGCAATGTGGAATTCGTTACTAAAAGTGTTAGATCTTTTTTCTTATCTTCCTTCTGAAGAGTAACTTAATGAGATATATATTCTAGGCAAGGAAAAGTCACCATGTGTATTACGTCCATGATTAAATTGCTCTTAGACATGTGTTTGGATTTTATTTAAGTCAATGTTTTTCTAGGTGGACGTTAATAGGTCGTAATTTTTTGTAATTTATGAGGGAAGACTTGATTTATGTTGTTAAACATTTTATCTCTTTCTTGAAAAGCTTTTCGAAAGAAAGTGTTCGTATTTCAGAATAGGAACCGATGTTTCCTACACCAGGCAATTTAAATTACAAAAAAAGAAAAAAAAAAAAAAAATGAAAAAAAAAAACGTGAAACGTTCTACTCCCTTTAAACATTTAGAAAAAATTATGTGTTAATTAAGTAAAGGAAAGATGTGAACAAACTTTTTAAGTCTGCTGCTTATTATTTCTTTTTGGTTTTAAAGAGTGAAAGAGTAAAAACATTTACCGTCTGTCTCAGAATGCTTTTGTGCAAAGGTGAAAATTCCCTTTAAAAAAGATGAAGTATGCAAATACAGTGGACGCCGGTTTGTTGAATCAGTGGATGATTGAATCAACCGCTTTAATGAATCAGTGGATAATTGAATCAACCACTTTAATGAATCAATGGATAATTGAGTCAATCGCTTCAATAAATCAGTGGATTATTGAATCAACCGCTTTAATGAATCAATTAGTAAAAATTAAAAAAAAAAAACAGAACAAAATCCAGTTTTATAGAATTAGCCGTTTTATTGAATTAGCCGCTTTATAGAATCAAAACTGTTTAGAAAAAACGTGATTCTTATAAGCGGCGGCCACTACACTTTAAGTAGTCAAAACACGTTTAAAATACCCCAATTCAAACTATCTTTACATTAAAAAAAAAAAAAAAAAAACATGAAAATGACACTACAATCTATTTTCTGATGGCTTTTTAAAAGTGCGTACTATTTTAAACGATATTATAATACGAAAGGATGAAGAACATTTTCCCATAAACTGAAACTGAATGAATGTGATGATGTCAATTTTAATTTCCTATCATAAACTAATGCCGCTGGGATTTTTAAGAAATACAATTGGTTTCAAAACATTTTCAGTACTGAAAAAATATAAACAAGGAGTGTTTTTTGTTCCTTGTTTTTTCTTTCCTTTTCATCCTGCATAAAATACGAAATATAAACGTTTTACTCATTTAGCTTATTGGATTTCCATTCAAAAGGGCGCGTTTTGTGCACTTCGTCCATTAAGTACAGAGCTAAGATATTTATTTTTATTATGTCAAATATTTATTTTTGGGTATTATGCCATCCTCCTAGGACATATTGGATATCCAGCTCACGATCAGAAAGTTGGAACTAAATAATAAGATTATCGTTCTCCAGTGGATCCCAGGCCACTGTGGCTTAAGTGGCAACGAACAAGCCGACACACTAGCAAAGAGAGGTTCAGAAGTCTCGCCAGGGCCGATCCTAGGGTGTCGGCCGCCCGTGTGCAAAGACCTAATGTGCCGCCCCTCAAGTGTAATTTGCATATTTTGACTAATCTTTAACGTCTATATAAATCTTTCTTTAAATTTCTATGCCAAGTTCGAATTTAAAAAGAAGAGAGGGGGGGGAACAGAAGAATGATCTTATAAAAAAGAAGAAATTTTTTATAATAAGAAACTTCTTAGGTACAATTTATATCTTTGAAGAAAGTAATAGATACCAAAATTTACTAGTCGTAAAAACGCATTTTATGGCCTTTCTTCGGTGACATCAGAGAAGGGACGGAGGAAGGGGAAGCGTGGGGGGGGGAGGTGTCAGGGGTTCAGGGGAGGAGGATTAGTCCAAGAAAAATATTTTTAATTCATCTTTAGTTGTGTTTGGTTGCAAGGACAAAAGAGTCAAGTATATTCAAGGTGCATGGAGAAATTTTCGAAATTGACGTCAAATATCGCAATTTTAGGAACGTTTTCGAGACTTTAGGTGAAAGTAATGTTGCAGTTCTTTCCTAAAATTCTTTCAAAATTGAAATCAATTTGAAGCTATTTTTTAAGACCGTAGCTTAGGAAGGATCGCCGTTCTTCCCGAAAAATCTCCGAAACTGAAATTTTAAATCAGCAATTTTGGGTTACTTTTGTTGACGTTGCAGGAGGGAGGGAGATTCAATCGTCTCCCATCGACAGATTTCGAAATATAAGTTTAAAATGCAAATTTAGGCAATCTTTGGTAACGGTAGGGGATCTGGCGGCTATCCTCCGGTAATTTCTCGGCACTATTTTTTCAAAAACCCTTTTTTGGCTAGATTTGAAAACAATAGGGGAAACTTGAA
Organism: Uloborus diversus; assembly: GCF_026930045.1. Taxonomy (NCBI): domain Eukaryota; kingdom Metazoa; phylum Arthropoda; class Arachnida; order Araneae; family Uloboridae; genus Uloborus; species Uloborus diversus. The sequence goes on along the minus strand of NC_072731.1, from coordinate 22,547,925 downwards.
AATATTCTGAAACAAAATATTTTTTGGAACTGAAATCCATTATAGGCTATTTTTGGGAAGGAAGGGTTTTGGAGCTCTTCAGCGGATATTTCTAAAATCACAATTTTATATTATCTTTGGTGACGTTAACAAAACTGGGAAGCTTCTACGGTTCGGATATATTTCAACATTAATATCTGAAAAATATAACTATAGACTTTTGTCCACCTCACCTCGACGATTGATGGATATGCCCTAGCACCGTAAGAAGTTACATAAGCCTGGCAGTTCTCCTCCTGAATTCTTTAGAAAAATAAGTCCCAAAATCGTATTTTAAGCATTCTTTGATAACGATGGGACGTAGAGCGGGCGGGGGTTCAGTGTGTCCTCACGAACTGTGTTTTTGAAACTGAAGTCAATTACAGGCTAGTTTAGGCAGAAAGCTGTAGCTCCACGGAACCGTCTAAAAACGAAATTTTCAGGTATAGTGATTGCGTTGGAGAAAAGGGGGATCCAGGGTCTTTCCCCCAAAAGTTCTTGAAATTCATGTTTGAAAAACGCAATTTTAGTTTGTTTTTCAATAAGTTAAGTGAGAAGAAGGGGGGGGGGGGAATAGGGATTTTTTGAAGGTGGAATTAGGGGCTTCTCTAAAGACGCTAATTGAGACTGTCTTTGGTAGTAATGTTCGCGAATGGATTTCGGGGTTCTCCACCGCAAAAATTTCGAAAAATGCCAAAGCAATTTTATATGACTTTTGATGATAGGAAGGGCTGTCGTCTGAAAACACGTTTTGGATTTTGGAGCCAACATTTTTAGACTATGTTTGATTAAGTTAAAGTGGAAGAGGTGAATGAGAGATTTAATTGGGTTTTTAAGATCGATTGTTCAATCAGCGAAATTTTCTGAAAGTAAAGTCCTAGAAACGCAATTTTAAGCCTTCTTCAGTCTCGTCAAGGAGGTCATGGCATCCTTTTGGATCTTCGTTTTGGAGCTACATTTAAATTTGCTTCCCGGGACAAGGACCCTGTCCTTCTACCTGGGGAGGACAGGGCTCTTGCCTACCTACCCCTCCGGGCAGTTCATTCAAGATTTTAATCAGAAAAATTGTCGTAAAGGAGGAAAAGTACAACATTTTTGTTCGTCATTCATATATGCTACTCTCAAGGGAGTCGCAATTTTCCACTTTCTCTCCACGCATCCTCGATGGTTAAACACAGAGTTTGTTACATAGTTTGTTGTTTGAAATGCTTGCGAGAGTATTTAATCAGTATAGCTTTTTTTTTAATAATTCAAATAAAATATGTTCTTCATTGTTTAGGTCTGTAAAAGCTTGGGGGGTAAACATTAGTGGCCGCCCTCGGTGCTCCTTTTAGACGGCACCATTTCATGCTTCAGAAGGGGGCCTTTTCCCCTCCCCTGTATCCATGCCTGCTTACCGGTTCTGTCGCAAATTTTGCAACCAAATGAAGCATGTTGTTAAGCGTAGACATTAATGGACAATGAACCAACACAATGTTCCCTAACATTCTTTTTTTTCTTAAACTATGCTATGCTGTCGGGAAATCGACACATACTTTGACAATTGAACATTTAAATATCAGCATATTTATTATTCTTATTATAAGTTATCTTGTGAGAAATTCTTGAGGAATTTTGCTTGATTGTAAGAACTATATGATGCGGCCTGCGGCCGCCCCTTGCTTTGGCCGCCCTTGTACGTCGCAAATATCACTCAGCAGTGTCCCATTCCGCACAATGAAAAGACTCATCATAACTCGTTTTCCTCTCAACATCAGAGGAACTGAAGTCACGAACCAGTTCCAAACACTGGAAAGTACTGGAAAAATTAATCATACCTGATTTGCCCCGCCGTGAGGCGGTCGCCATGTTTAGATTTTGTGTACAACATGACTGTCTGGGTGGAAATCTCTTTAAAATTGGTGTATATGCTACTCCAAACTGTAACTTTTGAGGATATTTCACCTTCATGGATGGCCACCGTATTTCCCACTGCAGAGCATTCCAAGCGAGCTCCTTGTTAAAACGGTACTGGGAGGCAAGAAGCCGAATAAGACAATGAGTTTTTTCCCTTGTTCTTTGTTTTACTTCTGTTTGTATTTTAATTTGTCAAGTTCTCTGCCATTTGAAGTACATAAATAAATTTAAAAAAAACCTTACATAGCTAAGCACTTTGGATGCTAGTTAATTTACAGATGAGTGCTTAAAACTGCAGTCAATTAACATTGGTCAGTTCAATACACCAGTTTACTATAGCGTACAATTTTTTTTTTCTTGGTATTGATAATGTATCACAAGCCTCTTGGAGGTAGAAGATTTGGTCATAAAAGTTATAACATTCTGTTGACAGTAAATACAGAAATGTTTACTAGAATCGGCAAAATGGTTTAAAACCAATTTTTACTGAGATAAGTAAAAAAATAAGTTCTCGTTATTTCCGACTCACCGGCGCCCGTGTTGGAGGGATTAAATACGTTTCGTAGCATTGCGTCAGCACTTCCGCTTCTAGATTTTTTGAAATAACAAAAAGCTTTCTGAATAATGAGGAGTTCGCTATTAGATGAAGGATTCTTACTATTTCGGAAACGTTTCCGATATATCCAGAAACGTTTCCGAAATTTGTTACAGTGTGGAATTAAAACTCCCAATCCTATCTTGATGTGCCACTAATCAAGTTACTTTTCTGACTGAGCACAAGTCTTAAGAAACCACTGCAGCTAAGGTACCAGTTACTTCTGCAGCTGACTGATTAGGTCGTCAGTTACTTCTACTGCTGATTGCTCAACGCATGAGACACCACTTACTCAATAGCTGAGTGCTGTGGACTTCAGCTTGCTCGTCTCAAAATCCCATGATCCCAAATGAGGCAGAAAACGCCTTCAGAGAGGGTACATCCATTTTTCATGGCATAATATACGATTTCTCAAGTTGCAATAATATACAAGAAACGTTTACATTCAATATTTCACATGAAAAGGATTTATGTATTGTATACACTATGGTAATTGTACCGCAAAACGATTTATTGTAAGGCAATATTTTAAGATTTCAGTGCATAACTGTCATTTAGAATACTTAGCAGTAAGTTACCTCCTAAACTTAGGACTAAGGCAGAACTGCATGCAGCATACCAGACATCACTCTCCGAGGGTCCTTATGTTTGTCACCGAGGTGACTTTACCGTGATGGAACACTCAGAAACATACCAAACAGCCCGATTACCACACCTTAGACTGTAGTTTTGCCCTTGTTAGGACTCAACAGTCAGGAATAGTGTGTAAGCGAGCTGGAGGCAGACGTTATCACATTGAAGCTAAGAGCGCCAATAAACAGATCGATTAAGTAAATGTATCTCATCAGTAAGTGTCTACAGCATCTTTGCTGTTGAACTCGTAAAAATATTGCATATTTTTGATGAAAATATTTCTGTGTAGTTCCTGAACTACATTATAAATTGCCTCATACTTCCAGAACAATTTTAAATCTTGCGTAGCTAAAGCAAGTTTAAATAGTCTTCTAATTTATTAATATTTCTCAGGACAGAGAAAACTGGTCAAACAACTCTGGATAACGGGTTAGAAATTTGAATATATTTGTGACATTAACAATTTTTCTTGCATATATATTTTTCAGAATCTGTTTTGTTTATTTAAATCGTTAGCGTCTGTTTACTCATGCTATACCTGTCTTTCAAACTGTCAGCATAGAAAAGTAAAATGGGTCTCAAATGTCATGAATAAAATTTTCCGCTTATATATTTGATGTTTATTCCCTTCATCCTGACAGTAAAACGTATTTTAATGGAAAATTATTTTAGCGTATTTTTTTCTTGAAAAGCGTTTCAATACAAACTTAGCGGCTATTTTAATGATTTTGTTTACTCAGTTGTTTAATATCGTATCCGCGCTTTATTTTTACAAAATATCTAAACGAAGCTTAGAAATATATGACATTTGTGCTCAAAAATTATTTATTTTTTAGTTTACGTATCATTTTTATCAAGTGACCGTTTTCGAAACAATATAATAAGTCCTTTATAGTAAGTCCTAAAAAGACTTACCAATTACAAATAATCGCTATTGAAAGTTCTTTTAGGTGGAGGGGTGTCTAAATAACAAGTATAAAAATTTCAGACTTATTAAAAAACAAATTTGTATTTTTGCACAAAAGCAAAGCTTGAAACTCCTTCAATAGAACATTAGTAAAATTCACTTAGATCGTTTGTACAAAAACTTTGAAATGCGTTATTATTCGGAAAACTTATCAACTGTAATGTTTTAATGTGATGAACAAAATACTGCAGTTTTTGACGTTATAGTAAATTTCTGAAGATTATATTATTTTTACGCGTTTATTTCTGGTTAGATTATTCTATACAGCGTTACTTCTAATAAAGCACGTTCTTTTATATGCCATATTATATTTATCTTTTGAAGTCATAGTATACGAGCAGCCAAATTCAAAATGACGTATTGTAAAAGGAAATTTTCCTATTAACGGATATTTTCCCTCATCGTATGTTCAGATGAATTTTGCACATTTTCGTAATCATCGAATAGTTGTAGCATGCATATGATTTTAATCCCTCCTTAAAACTTTCTACTTTTGAAGATATTCTATTATGAAAATGTAAAAGCAATAAACATATAGAAGCTTATTATAGAATGAAAACAATCGATTCGAAATAGTTCTATTTGTATATCTAGCTTGAGAACAGCAACGCTCGATTTAGAATATTTTTGTGAAATCCTAAATGTACAACATTCTCAAACGTATGTCAACTCACAAGGCACAGTGTCAAATGATTTTGAGTTTAACTGTGCACATTGAAGGAGAATGAAGGTAAACTTTGAAGAGATAAATATATTTTTTATTTTGTTTAGCTCGTTTTATGTTTTGGTAGCATTGGTAAAGAGAGGAAGAGATTTAGACATTAATTGGAGTCTGTCGCATTCTAGTCCGTCATTAAGAGGGGTCAGGAAGAGCGAATTAACCCATGCTTTGAGAAATTAACGTAGGTACCTACAAGTGGGCGGGGTTTTAATTGTTTTCCCCCAACGTTTTATGTTACTCTGAGTTCATTGGGCTTGTGAAAGTATTCTAAAAATTGCAATGGTAAAACAGATCTTAAAGTTTTAGGAGGGGGGGGGGATACAATTGAGAGAAAGAGTCGAAAATAGATCAATGACAAACAAATCCACCAATTATAACGACCTTCTGACGCATCCAAATTTTATATATTTAATGGTTAGTTCATTTTTTGGCGGATTTTTTTTTTCGTTTTAATGTAGATATTAATCAAACTTAATGGATAGCTTTATTTCAAAAAATAGGCATTCAATTTTAAATTTCCAGTTATATCGACCTTCTGACGCATCCAAATTTTATATATTTAATGGCGTAGGGGCCATTCATTAATTACATAAGGATCATTAATTACATAATTACATACATCCGCACTGTTCTTCGAATCGTTTCATGAGGCAAATCACTCTTTAAAAATTTCAAAGAAAGAACACTATGGAGAAGAATCGAAAAGAGTAAACGGATTAAAGTAAACGGGAAAAAGTAAACGTACAAAAGAAGGCATATAATTTAAAGACATCGGCAACAAAACCTCAATAAATACAATCTTGTGATAATGTGATCATCTCTCATTTTTTGGTTGTACGTATTTTCAATGCAAACATAAATAACATTAAAAGTGTGACTGAGTAGCTCGTGAAAAAGCAGTAAATGTGCATGTGAAAAAAGGGTTCTGGCAAATACAATCCTGCCTATGTAAGCCTCTGAAAGAAAAAAAAAAGAAGCATTAAAGATATATTAATTGGCAAGGATTCGAACTGGTGCCCTGTCTGATTATTAGCACGACATTCCAACCAACCGAGCAATTGCGCCTTCGTTTTTGAATGCTATTCATTGAAACAATATATCATAAAAACAGCAAAAAAAGCATTTTGCAAAAAAATAAATAAATAAATATATAAAAAAATAAAATAACAGACCATGTATCTATGTTTTGTCATTAACCAGCATGATGTGCTATAAAATTATTCTACAAACATGGAATTCGATTAAGGAATGAGGAGGTTATTGCGTAGCGATTGAAACAAACATTCTAGAGAAATAATAAATTAGATTGAAAATAAGTGTTTTTATTTTTGAAAATTGATACAATTTTCCATATCAGGCTGCTGTAGCCGTTACGGCTTGAATGCCAGCACATGATTTTCTTTAAATCGAACACTTAAAATTTAAAACCAAAACTAGTTGAACTGAGTCCGTTTTTTAAGTGTAATTTTTCGAACGTGGACAAAATGCTTTTTTTTTTCACCAAAAGCAGAGGAATAGAAAATGATTTCTAACTTATGAAGTTGATAATAATTTTAATGTTTTACATGGTATCTTTATATGTCAATAGGCAAGCGGTTTTCTTTCGGTACCGATTTTTCTTCTGTTTGTGAACCGATTTCCTTCATTCCTTTTTTCTTCAGTAGTTATTGCCAAATTTTAGTGTCATCAACAAAAATTTTTGAAATCGAACGCTAATTACCGGAGATATTAATTCAAAACGCATTTTTTCCTAAAGGGCTCTTTCTACGCGAAAGGATAGTCCATTTTTTTTCAAATTCGATATAGTTGGAAAGGTCTTTAAAAAATACTCCTAACGAAGAAGTTATCAAGGCGCTCAAGATTCAGTAACCTAAATCCACTAGAAAAAAAAGTTATAAGCTTTTTTTTTAATAAAAATTTAAATTTTATCTCTTTTCCATTGTCGAAATTAATTGTTGGAAGTGTGAAACGTTAACTTTTAATTCATCTTTTAAACCGCGACACACGGAAAATGCATTTTAATGCTTCGAGCTTGGTATTGGTTGGAAAGCTCGTGAAAAATACTTTTTAACACGTTCTAACCGCTTTTACCGAGCGAAAACGCCAACCCGCTAGAAGCGCTAGAAAAAGCGCAAGAAACAATGAAAAGTTGGTGACAATTCATTTTAATTTCCTTTTCACGCGACATAGCGTGAAGAAATTGCTAGATAATATTACGTGTTGCCATTTCTTGCTTGAGTATTAAGAAATGAAATTCGTTTATACAAAGGTTTTACGTACATTGCTCGAAATTGAAAATGCAACACCAAAAAGAAGTGTTCAAAAATTTATACAAATTTTAGAGTAGACGTACACCACTGAGTTATGTAAATGATGTGAAATGAGCAGCTGTCCGACGCACGTGAAGTAAGATATAAGGGAAGGAACTTGCAGAAGGGACAATATTCGGGTCGTTATTTCTGACTGGAGAATTATCGAAGAAAATTTGTTTTTGTCTTGGAGGATACGTGTAACACGAGAGAATGCCAGACCGACATCAACGAAGGCACTTCCAGCAGATGCACGATTTTACGAGGGGTATGGTGATCGGACTGAGAAGGGAAGGTTGGTCCGTACGTCAAATCGCAGCTGATACCCACATAGATGCGAGCACGTTGCATCGGCTGTGCCGAAGATGGTTGGAACAACGAAATGTGGCAAGATTGAGGGGTGCAGGGGCAGCCAGAGTTACGTCAGAACGCGTGGATCTACGCATCAACCGACAAGCTGTAGCAGACCCACAAGTCACTTGTTCCTCGATTCTACAGCAGGTGCAAGATACCCTAAATGTTCCCGTGTCAACCAGAAACATTTCTCGTCGTTTGGCCGTACGTGGTCTGCAATCACGGCGTCCGCTAAGAAGACTGCCATTGACCTCACAACATAGACAGCAACGTTTAGTATGGTGCCGGACTAGAGCGATGTGGATGACAGAATGGCGAAATGTCGAGCTCTCAGATGAATCCCGCTTCGGTTTTTCCAGTGATAGTCGAAGCATACGTGTGTGGGATTTGGAGACAGATGTAATCCGGCAGTAACTGTGGGACGTCCTGCCGCACGACAACGTGTCATAATGGTTTGGGGCGCAATTGCGTACAATTCCATATCACCTTTAGTGTATTCAGAACACTACGACGGCCCAACGACATTTGGATAACGTGCTGGGGCCGGTGGCAATCCCTTTCTTTCAAGGGCTACCTAACGCAATTTTTCAGTAGGATAACGTTCGACCACACAGTGCTTGCACCTGCCAACATGCTCTCCAGGGCACACAGATGCTTCCCTGGCCACCATACTCTCCTGACCTGTCACCAATCGAACATGTGTGGAATGTGATTAGACGCCGTTTGCAGACTATGTCCCTGTCTCGTTCAGAAGACGAACTGTGGCAAATTGTTGAAAGGGAATGGAGAGCCATCCCTCTGACACCATCCGTACCCTTATTGCCTCTATGCCTAGATGTGTTTCTTTGTTGTCCGCGGTGGTCCTACACCCATTCTACTAAGTCGACGCCATTCTCGCTCTGTATTCTGCTTATCATTTTGAAATTAAGATCATTTATTATTCTTTGCTGTTTCAGTCTTTTTTCTTAATTTCATCACTTTCTGACCACTCCTTCTTGGTGTTGCATTTTCAATGTCGAGCAGTGTATCAACAGTTCTTCTTCTCCTGAATTCATTGAGGCTGTTGGGGTCATTTGTATCTCTCATGATATGGTGCTCTAGCCACAGAAAAGTCCCTCAACGAGTTCCGTTACAAATCATTTGCCAAAGTAGCTACAATCATCAAGACTGATCTCTAACTCTGCTGTACCACAAGGTACACCTGTAGCTAGGAACCTAATGGTGAAGTACAGGATTGGGGATTTGAGAAAGGAGGAATGACCAACTCGTGCCGAAACTCTCGGAATCGGATGTTGCTCCAGACGGAATCTTGAAGAAGATTTTGACCCATTGCTTCTCTACAAGTGACCGGGAGGTCACTTGTAATCTTCACTTATTATCTTCGTTAATTAATGCCATTCGAAGACGCAACCTAGCTCAGAACAGTCTCCTTTCAAAAAATTTTTTTTTCAAAATCGGTCCATCCTTTAGGCGCTAGAGTGGCACAGACAGATACTAAGACACGTCAAACTTATAACCCCCTTCTTTATGTGTCGGGGGTTAAACAGAACACCTTGTGAATATACTTCTCCATATACATATGATGATGCTCATCCCACCATGCCATTGCTGCTGCTGTAAATGGCGCGTTTACTGCTATTTATAAATACCACTTACGCCACCGTATACCCATCAATACTCACACAACGACCTCTCTAAATACAAGAGGTTGATATGAGGCAGCCTTAAAATATTAAAGATGTTTTGAGAACGTGAAAGACATTTAAGGGTTTTCAACAGGTTGTCAAAGGGCAGTAAAATAAATAATAGCAGGTACTATACATACCGACAGGTGCACAGGTAGATGACGAGTTTGACTCTCAATACCTGAGTTTCAACTCAACGTCCTGACGCAACTTTTATGACTCTGTTTCAAGAATTTTTTTATTCAGTTCTAACACCGGATTTTCTGCGGAAAAAAAAGAAAAGAAACAGTTTATGTTTAAGAGTTAATAGCTTTGATCAAAACATTGCTGTGTTTTTTAAACAAACCTTTCGATAGTCATATCTAGTCATCATTAAACATCCAGACTTTTCCTTATGAATAAAATAAAAAAAATAATAATAATAAAGAAGTTTGCTGTTTTCCCAATAACCTAGTATGCTAAATCCCTAATAATTGACTTCCCAGAACAAAAGCCACTAAATCAAAAATTTATATTAATGACAGCACTAATTGCGTCATAAATCTTTTTTTCTCGCAATGCTCTTGAAAAAATTCTGTTTAAAAACCTTTATAACCAATATTTAATGAGTTTCCATTGGAGAGGGTGGCCCAAAGCGGATGGATCGCCAAAAGCGGGTAGACCTTCGTATGCCTCCCCCCCCCCCCTCCCATGATGTGTAAGTGGCGGTGCATACATATGTCGTGTTAACTTGAAAACCTCCGTGTTTTTATCACTCCCAGCAATGCAGCAGTGAAGCGGCACTGCGCACAGTGGGGCGAAAACGCCAAAAAGCGCTTAAAAGTGTTTTTAAACCTCTCCCGCTTGTTTTGTTTACAGGCATGTTATAATGGATTTTTCTCGATTTGCTTGAGCTCAGGGTTCAAAAGTTCGCAGATTTACGCAGCTAATTCTTTTTCAGTGTCTTTCTACAGACCATTTATGACTAATTAATATTAATTTCGAAGAGGACATAAGAGGACATTTTTTTGTAGTGTGTTTTGAAGGAAATGACCTTGAAATCCGAAGTTTTTGGTGGTGTTCAAAACCGGTTTTTGGTTTCAGAATTCGATTACTCATTTTTTTCGTCCTATTACTATCACGGCAGAAATTAAATATAGCAGCCTTTATAGGAAAAAAAAATAATAGACTGCTTAAAAGCAATTTTTGTAAACTCCCGCACTTATGGTTTTTCACTTTTCTAAAGGTTCCCTTCAGCTTTGTAATGGACGAAGGGCTATAAAATTCCAGTTCTGATGGCATAAGAGGTTGGAGTGTGCAAATTTATTAATATGCAATCGGTTTAGTTTAGGAAAAAAGAAAACCATTTATAAGCGCTTTTTGGCGTTTTCGCCCCACTGTGCGGCGCGACCAGACTTAAAATAAAAGAATGAAACATTTCTTTAAAAAATGAAATTTTGTAACTTTTGATTAGTCGAAGAACCGCTTTTTTTTTTTTCATTGTCAATAATATTACGTTATTCCCACACCATCCACCTACAAACTACGATAGTCATTTCGTTTGTTTCTTTTTTTAAAATTTAAGGTTATAATTATTGAATTAAAAAACGTTCCTTTGGACAAAGAGGGAGGCAAAGCAGGTGTAGAATTTAATCATATATTTATTTAGGGTCATTCTACAAAAAACGCGCTTTTTTTTGGTCCAGGGTGGTTAGTTTCAAAAATATTTATTTTTAAGCACTTTTTTTATGAGATTTAGAAAAGTATAACAAATTTTGAAAATGATCAATACCAATTAATGATGTTATAAAAAATTTTAAATGTTTTTTTCACTGAACGGAAGGATACTTGTATGCCTCCGTTACATGTCCCAACACATTTCTTCCCATGTACTTTTTCATTTATTTACTCAATACAAAAAAATATAACAGATTTAATAGTGAAATTTAAATCATTTGATACTTTTTTAATAAGTTGAAAGAGTTATGTTGTGAAATAAAAAAATATATATTGCATTCATAATCTTTTGACTCACTGTCGCAGTATTTCTTGTATCCACTGTTCAGGATTTAATTAAGTAATAGAATTTCCTATAGACGGCAGTACTGGCAGCTTATTAAAGAGGTTTAGAATCACGAGTTAGCCCTTTTCAACTCTGGATGTCACGAGCACTCGATAGTTTCGGCATTGATTGTTGGCAACACAGACACCTACAAAAGGGCGTTGCTGTATTGGCTCGAGGCCTTTTTCGAATGTTCGTCAGCCGTCGATGTTGAGTTTTGAAATGAGCCGGTTTTTGCTCAACCTTTTGAAATGTGCCATCATTTTTAAACATTTTTCAATGCACATATGTTCCAGTTACTAATTAAAGTTCTAACCAGTTTAAAATGTTGAACTGTCGTTATTTCGTATCGAATAGAAAAATTTGCTCTCCCAAATAATCAAGCTGTTTCGATGATGAATTGAACATATTTTTTGGTGCCGAAACCAGGCTTCTTTAGATTGTTGAATGTCGAAAACTCGGAACTATTTGGATTAACGAAAATTTGGACACTTCCTATATTACTACCATCGAAAAATTGGATTATTGGACAATTGGAACTCTAGGACAATTTTACTATTGTGCTATTCGGATACCTAAACAATTCTGGATGATTGCACCTTCTGAGAAAGGGGTAAGTAAAAATACCCACTTTTACGTTATTTTATATTTGAACTTATTTTTCACCATCTATTATGGATTTAAAATCATTGAAAGCGATACGAACACCGTATCGAACACTAGCTACACGCATTTGTAATAAAATAGAAGAAAAACTCAATAATACAAGCACACCTATTGAGGACTTTGAGGATTTGAAAATTCAGTTAGACGAAAAAACTGTTCTTTTGAAAGATTTAAACGAACAGATTTTGCCTTTAACAGATGAAAAAGATATTGAAAATGAAATTTTCGGTTGTGCAGAATACAGTGATAAAATGCGTACATTAAGGTTGAAAATTGATCGAAAAATTTTAAAATTCAATAACAGTACATATGGTAGTCAAAATGTTTCGGGGTTTGAAAGTTTAAATTTGATCAACACTGTGCACTTACCTAAACTTCACATAGATAAATATTACGGCGAAAGAGATAAATATTTAAACTTTTGGAGTCAGTTTGAAAATGCAGTTCACAAAAACCCTACGTTAACAGATGTTGACCGATTTTCTTATCTAAAATCGCTACTTGGTGGTTCGGCTGCAAATGCAGTTAGCGGGTTTGCGTTGACGGCGGAAAACTATAAGATTGCAAATGAAATTCTTCAATCCCGTTTCGGAGGACATTCAGATTTAGTCCAAGCTCACTTGAATAATTTGTTAAATATTCAAGGTGTAAAAAATTCTAGGGATTTATATGCATTACGTGCTCTTTATGATAAATGCATTGTTGAAATTAGAAGTCTGGAATCGCTTAATGTTGCTGCTGACACGTATAGTACACTACTTTGCCCTTTAATCTTAAAGGTTCTTCCGTCTGATTTAACCCTCAGATTTACGCGAGAACAATCTCAGAAGACAAATTTGAGTGTTCAAGACTTAATGGAGTTTATTAGAACAGAAATTGAGACTAAAGAACGAGTTTACGCAATACAAAAAGCAGAAATTCAATTTCCCCAAGGTCAAAGTACTCCAAACTTAGAAAAGAATAAATTTGCCTTTAATAAATCGAAGAATTTTTCTAAAAAACCATTTCATAAAAGAAATATTACAAACACCCCTTCAGCAGTTGAACTCTTGACACCTCTCGATAAATGTTGTATGTTTTGTTCGAATTCAGATCATGATAGTGAAAGTTGTTGCTCTTTAACTGTTGATGAAAAAAGGGCAATTTTGAAACGTACCGGAAGGTGTTTTTTTGCTTGCAATCATTTCATAGAATGATAGACTGCCCTAAAAGTGATAAATCATGCACATTTTGTACAAAGAAACACAATGTTACTTTATGTTATAGGAAAGAAAATTTTAAGGATAAGGTACATGTTAATGCTAATAAAGTTGAAAACTTTGTTTCAAATCATGTAATCGAGGGTCATAATAGAATTTTACTTCAAACTGCACCCTTGGAATTAGGGGGTAAGGATTCCAATAAGGTTTTACATTGCCTTCTTGACACGGGAAGTGAAAAAACTTTTATCCGGAAAGATATTTCTAGATCCTTGAAGTTACGTACATTAGGAAAAGAAGAGTTGTTAATTCATACGTTTGGGTCGAAAATTCCTCGTCGTCGCGTTTGTTCTCGAGTAGAAGTCAAAATAAAAAATAAATTGGATTGTACGGAATTTAAAATTGAAGCTGTTGAGATTGACGAAATTACTCATGCAATTTTAGAGTCACCCCCCGCAGAGGTACATGAGGAATTGAGATCTAAGGGGATATTGTTAGCCGACGTTTGTGACAATGCTATACGGGGTAAAGGCATTTCTTTGCTCATAGGTGCTGACAATTATTGGAAAATTGTTACGGGGAAAATTGAACGCTTGAATTCCGCTTTGGTAGCAACTGAAACCAAGTTAGGTTGGCTTTTAATGGGAAAGTTAAAAGAAGATAAAACTGGTTTTGAATTAGGAAATAAAACTTTTGGCGTTCTTTCTATTTCATCTCTGTTTGTCCACTCGCCTAACATAGAAAACTTATGGAGATTGGATGCTTTGGGAATTCGTGGCCCAACAGAGAGTAAAAATCTAGAGCAAGATGCGTTAGATACTTTCGAGAAAACTGTTCGAATTAATGATGAAGGGCGCTATGAAATCAATCTTCCTCGACTTGAAGGGTTCGAAGATTTAGACAGTAATAAAGAAACAGCAAAACAAAGATGCAGGTCTACTACAAACAAATTACTTCGGGAAAAAAAGTATTTTCAGTACGATGCAGTATTCAAGGAATGGTTAGAAGAAAGAATCATTGAGGCAGTACCTTTAAGGGAAATATATAAACCAGCTCATTATTTACCTCACAGAGGCGTTTACAAAGAACATTCGACTACGAAAGTACGTCCAGTGTTTGATGCCAGTTGTAAAACTAAACAAATGCGGTCTATTAATGACTTTCTGCTAAAAGGTCCGAATATCTTGAAACAAATCCCTCCTCTTTTAATTAAATTTCGTAAAGATAAGATAGGCGTAACTTCGGATATCAAGAAAGCATTTTTACAGATCTCTGTTGCCAAAGAAGATCTTGATTTCCTACGGTTCTTATGGTGGGAAAATATTGAGGAACGTGAATTTCGAACATTTCGTCATAATCGTCTGGTTTTCGGACTAAATTGCAGTCCGTTTCTGCTCTCGTCAGTTTTAAACCACTTCATTGCAACTTATTCCTCTCAATTTCCGGAGACTTGCACCATTTTAAGAAATGCGTTCTATGTGGACAATTGTGTTACATCCGTTCCAGACGAGAAAAAACTGAATCAGCTTATTCATGAATCAACTTATTTGATGAATGCGGGCTGTTTTGGCCTAAGAGGGTGGGAGTATACCACTCAAAATTTTGAAAAAAAATCTGAATCTATCGCAGTACTTGGATTGCTCTGGGACAAACATGAAGATGTTTTATTTTGTCAGATAAAAAACTTGGATTTGGATTCCTTAGAAATTACTCGTAGAAATATATTGTCGATAGTTCACAAGATTTTCGATGTAATAGGAATTTTGTGCCCAACTACGTTGATTCCAAAGCTTATACTTCAAAAAAGCTGGGGTTTAAAACTGGGGTGGGATACACCACTACCAGAAGAGTTTAATATCGAATTTAAAGCATGGGCCAAAGATTTACATTTGCTTTCGGAAGTTCGAGTTCCAAAATACATTAATACATTTGAATCGGCTGAACTTTCTTTACATACATTTTGTGATGGAAGTAAAAGTGCATATAGCGCAGTAGTATTTCTTAGGTCAGGTCAGTATGATGACGTTCACGTGCAATTAGTACAGGCGAAAAGTCGTGTTGCTCCACTGCGTAAAACTACCATTCCAAGAATGGAGTTGCTGGGATGTTGTATTGGGACTCGTTTGGCCTTTTCTACCCTACAAGCACTCAACATTCCAAATCTTCAAAGCTACTTTTGGACTGATTCGTCTACAGCTTTAACGTGGATTAAGAAAAATGAGCCATGGGGAGTTTTTGTTGAAAATAGAGTTAAAGAAATTCGAAAACTAGTTCCTGAGGGTGTATGGGGACTAGTTCCTAGCGCTTTGAACGCGCCTGATTTGCCCTCAAGAGGGTGCTCAATTAAAACGCTTATCAAATCCGACTGGTGTTTGGGTACAAATTGGCTGAAAAAGAACATTGAGGACTGGCCGGACACGAAACTAAAGCTAGATGAGGAAGAAATATCGCGTGAGAGAAGGAAACAAGTTATTCAGACTGTTACCTGCACTTCTCAAAAACGATGGTATTTAAGATATTTTCCCAAGTATTTTCTGATCGTTAGAATGATATCCTGGATAATTAGGTTTGTTATAAATTGCAAAACACAAAGAACTAAATTGACAGGGGAACTGACTGTTGATGAAATCGATGTGGCGGAAAAGAAATTGTGGAAAATCGTCCAAGAGGAAACATTTGTTAAGAATGTTAAACTTAAAAACCTCTGCACTTTTGTTGACCAAGACGGCTTGATAAGGCTAAAAACCAAGATAATTAGAAGAGAGGATGATGAATATTTTCGATGCCCTATCTTGTTGCCCTCTGACCACAAATTAGTGGAATATTTAATTATTGATTATCACCAATGGTTTTCTCATGCTGGTGTACAATTTGTGCTTTGTAATATTCGACAGAAATTTTGGATTTTGCGAGGTAAGAAAACAGTGCATCGGGTGTTGAACAAGTGTATTCGATGTAAATGGTACAAAGTACAACATCCAGAAACTGTACCATCTCCCCTTCCCGAGGATCGAATAAGAGAAGCCTTAGTCTTTGAAGTCACTGGTATCAATGTAGCAGGCCCCCTTTACTTAAAGAAAGGAAATAAAGTATGGATTTTGCTATTTACCTGCGCTGTTTATCGTGCGGTCCATCTTGAGCGTATCGATAGCATGTCAACAGACGTATTCCTGCTCGGTCTCCGAAGATTCATTGTTAGAAGGGGACGACCGAACGTTATATATATAGACAACGGGACTAACTTCGTTGGTGCGGATAATCTCTTGAAATCCGTAGATTGGAGACAGATTGAATGCGATTCTTCAGTTTCAAGAATTCAGTGGAATGTAACCAATACAGAATGTGATTAACTATGTGAGAGTAAAAAGGTGATAAAAATATAAAGTAACTTTTTAAAAAATTGAAGATTTTTTTTTTTTTCATGAATTCTAACTTCAAAAACCTATGTTTTTTGTATAATGACCCTTATAACTTCTTGACTCGTGTGCTGACTTATACTTTCTAATTCAATAGGATAAGTATAGGTTTAAAAAGTTATTTTTTAGGATGACAATCTGTTAGTCTATAAATTTAATCAGTTATTTCGTTATGTTTTATAAACAAATGTGCTGACTTTAAATTGGATAAGTACAACTGCTTTACATTTTTTTTAATATAATAGCAGGTAGCTAGTGAACTATTTTGATCATTTATAACTTCATATTTGATTGGAAAATGTACCATACCACCATTAGTTAATCTTACCTGCTTTGGGTTCCCTGGTAGGGCAAAGCGGGTTTTTCAGATGTTTGTAAAAATTGATAACAAATAAATATTAGGTTTGAAATAATACAAAAATCACTTTTTCTTTTGAAGCTTAAGATTCCTGCTAGTAAATAAAACCGAAATTGTTGCGATAAAAATCCAAAAACTACAATTTTCGAGTGTTCTTCGAAACCCCTTCCCGCTTTGGGCCTCCCTTCCCTAACCATTCAAAATTCCAACAAATTTTTAACTATATATAAACGAGACCATTCTAACTATACAACTTGATAAATGTACAAACTTTGGTAGGCACAAGCACCCTTTTGGGATTCAAACTGTTTAGTTTTGGAGCCAATTTCATTAAGTTGGAAGGATCAATCGAACTTTTTTTTTCATGAAGAGTGAGTTTTTAACCCACGTAGTAAAATAAGAGGTGGATTTCAGAAGGAATAGAAACTGAATCATTTTTGACCGAAACCACTACAGAGGAGTGGAAACTAAGTGTGGTTTCTAACTCTCGAGAAGTAATACAAAGATTTGTCCATAAATTGGTATGCAGGTGGATTTTAATTTAAACAGACGCCTTATTTATTGTTTTTGAAGAAAATTGCTTTAAAAGGGGAGATGCAACTAAAGGTTTTACCTCGCTTTAGTCGAACTACACTGTTATAACCAGGGGTTGCAGACGAGTGAAAGTAATCCCTCTAAAGTGAAAGCATAGTGCCTGAAGGTGCAATGCAAGCTAGAAAATGGAGCACAGGAGCCGAAACAGCATGCAATCACAAAAAAGACTCATTGCGCATGCGCTTTTGCCTTAGACATACATTCAACCACCTCAATATGGCGGACAAAAGATGATTGCGTTTGTGTGTCTTTCACATTGAATGAAGTACACTATTGGATTTAAACACAAATTTTCTTGGATTAATTATCCGAAATTACCAGTAAGTACAGCTTTTGGTCACTTTGTAGTTTTTAGGGCTTTCAAATATATTTAAGTAGTTAAAAGTGCATTTATTGCTTTTCAGTTACCGTTACTGTCTTTAAGTTTCCGTTAACCGTTACTATCGTGAAATTTCTTTCTAAAAATATCTGTCATTATTTTCTTGAGTACTCAATAAGCAGCTTTTATTAATCACAAAAAAAAGCTATAAGATATCAATAATCAACAATTGAGAATCTTAATAAAAAATGATTCTTGTGCTACGTAGATTATAACAGAAAGCTAGCGAAAAAAAAAATCTCTCTCAGTCTAGCTTTTTTTTTTTTTTTTTGGCTTTTTCATTCAAGTGTTAGAATCATTTCCTGTTAGCGGTTAATGTCTGGATAGCGTTATAAATTTCTTTTGGTTTTTTAACTATCGAAGAACTTCATGTGCATTTTATTTTGTTGCCCTTGATTAACGTTTATGAAACGATTTTGTTTTTCCTTAACTGTAATATCCCTGGATATTTTTGGCTCTTCATGTAAATAATCCATAAGTACAGCTATGCTTCATTTTCGGAATGCGTCAAGGTTTTAGTAAATGTATAATTTCTCACATTATTTAAATAATTACTCGTCATTAAATTATAACGATTTGTGACAGATCTTTGATACCAAGTAAAGGGGTAGATATTTATTGTTTTATTAATTCTTAACATTACTTTTTGTAAAAAAAAAAACTCGTCAGAACTCTGAATTTTTCACATGTTTTTAATGGCCCCACAGTTATTATTAATATTATTTATTTTATGAATTTTTAAGAAAACGATTAAGATTTCACTGGTTCGCAAAGTTTTTCATTTGCTTTTACCGCGCCCGTGAGTCAAAAGAGGTTGAGAAACACTGAGTTAGAGCAATAAGCACTTCATAACTATGTTGAAAACTCTGAAATATGATCAAATGCTGTAATTACATGTTTTAATCATTTCCAGTATCGAGTTCAATGTGAAAAATGTCCAAAACGAAGAATATCATAAATCAAAACAAAACTTTAAAAAAAACCACAACTGTATTCAAAACCGCACACAATACAGGGGAGGGGGGGGAGGATCTATAGTAAGGGTGCCATTTCTCTCTCCAAAGGTTCCTTTTTTTCTTTCCGGCTGTCTATTTTTTAAAAGGTGCCTGTTTTTCACCCTATTTAGAGGTGCGATTTCGACTCCGTATTGGGTGTCGCTGGTGAACAAGCGTTTCTCCCCTGAAAGGTGCCGAATGCATCCTGTAGTTTTAACAGTGTACTGCCATAAATTTTCCCACTCACGATCGTCAAAGAATTACGCCAACTTTGCTGCGATAGCGCATAAGCTTGAAATTTCCAAGACGTCAAATCTTGTTTAGTTTGGGCTACTGTCAAGAAACCGAATTAACTTAGTTGCGAAAATATATTGATTAGAAAATCCGCCAAAACAGTAAATGGCGATAAACGGATTGTCATAATACGTGAATTCGAAATGCAACCAAATCTTAGCAGTTACTATATCGAAAAAGTACCGTGTTTTGTTTTATGTATGAAATAAAAGACATTTTCATATTAGCCAAAACATACTAATTTTCTTTTAGTTTTATTCAATAAATCATATTGTTATTTTGCATACTTTTTTACACATTAAAAATGCATTTGGATAAAGGAAATGTATTACAAGAGCATCTTCAAAAATTTGAAAATCTATGCCAGAGTTGCTAAATTTCTAGGAACTGTTCAAAACTGAACAAACAAAAATTGATCAAATCAAAAAACGAAGTATGGAAATTAGATTTAATGATGCAGATATTTCGGGGAAATGATCCTTGAGTTGAAATATTCTTTCAAAGCTCATAATGGGGAAAATGTTTTTTAAACTAATATACTAAACTAATTATATTTCTTGACTCATTTTCGTTTTTAGCAATTATTTTTTAGTATATTAAGCATTCATTCACGTTCTAATTCTTTCCCAATGAAAAAAAAAGTCACGGCCTTTTTTCCAAAAATAATTGTAAAATCACCTTTTAAGGATGTAATTAAGAATTCATTCTTGCTCGTTATGCACTTTCTGAAATTTCAAATCATATGCGAGGATTTTGTGTTTCAAAAAAATATTGAAAAACATTGACGAATAAGAAGCAACTAATGAGTTACCTAATTAACTAATAAGTTATATAATTTGTGTAGTGATTTTGTTTGAAGGCACAATTTTTGTCAAGTACTCGTGTAAAGTATATTTGATCAAATTTAGTGGAATATTTTATCCTGATCTGTATGTTTTTGTAACCAGTTTCAAATAATTGAACCGTGGCCTACAAGGCTCATGAATCCTATATTTTCTTTTTTTTTTCCTGCGGTCCTCTAAACTTAATCCATGTCCTCCAAGTGTGTAATATAGCTGCCTTTGAGAAATATTGTCCCGCAATAATATCATCAACTATTTAGAACGCGAATGTACATTTAACGACGATTTATTTTATGAAATTTTTACTAAATAGAGAAATATTTCTGTAGTGGAAAAATGTATTTAAAGAATATTTGAAACATTTGTTGAAAGTGATTACATCAAACCGCCACAGTAAATTAGAAACTTTTTGTGATATTAGTTACCATCAGTTTATTTTAAAATTTCCTCTGCCCCCATCGCACCATATTGTTTTTGACGTTTCTCTTTATTCGTTAATTTTTCCAAACTAAGAAATCACGTTTTATGTTGAAAAAAATATTTCTGCTTTGACAAACGCATCCACAAAAAAAAAAAAAAGTAAATTAATTTGTATTTTTACCTCTTGAATTCAAATTATGTTTCTCGCAATCACGAGTGTGTGTATGTAGGCGTGTGTGGGGGGGTATGTGTGTTTGTGTAGGCATGTGTGTTTGTGTCTGTGTGCAGGCATGAATGTGTGGGTAGTTGTGTGTATGTGTTTGTGTATGGGTGTGTATGTGTTTGTGTATGGGTGTGTATGTGTTTGTGTGTGTGTGTGTGTGTGTGTGTGCGTGCGTGTGTGTGTAGTTGTGTATGTATGCGCGTGTGTGTAGGACATGGATGCAACCTGGAGACGGCTTTCGCTATAGGAGCAGCATCGTGAGGACCCGGTCGACGGTGATGGTGCGGAGTGTGGCGGAGGGAAAATAAAATTATAGGACATCAAAACAGTCAAGTGAGAACAATAAGCAACCGGAATTGCTCAAAAAGAAAAAAGAAAGAAAGAAAAAAGGAAGGAGTTTAAAGAAACCCCATGAAATCCTTTGCAATATAAAATATTCCTCCAGAGAAAAAAAACATTAAATTAGAACAACAGTTGCTTTGAAATGTCAA
The DNA here is from genome assembly GCF_026930045.1 of Uloborus diversus. NCBI lineage: Eukaryota > Metazoa > Arthropoda > Arachnida > Araneae > Uloboridae > Uloborus > Uloborus diversus. The sequence goes on along the minus strand of NC_072731.1, from coordinate 22,526,829 downwards.
AAAATACATCAACGTCATTTTTTTATCGCTTATCTTGCCAAGCGATCAAGCTACCGAAACCCAGCCGAATAGTGAGTGAAGCTAACTCCAGTCATTAACGTTCCGATCTTTTTAACTGAAACGTTTTAACGAAACCCTTGCTCTCTCCCCTTTCCTTCGAAGAAAAAGGTAGTTACAAAACACATAACTAGAACAAAAGGAAAATTCTGTTCCCAGTATAAAAATGAATTTAACTTAAATACGCACTCAATTTAAATAAAATGATCATTCTGCTCCACATAGAAAAAAATTAAATTGAAATGCGCATTTCAAATACAAAAGGAAACTTCTGCTCATCAAAGAGAAAAGAATTTAACTTAAATACGCACACAATTTATATAAAACCAGAAGCAATGAAGTACCTATTTATCTTGATATGAGGATCTCGCCAGAATAGCTCGAATATGGCAGTACTTTTTCCTACTTATTTGACACTTATCGTAATATATTTTGGAAAATTCACCCAATATCCTCATATAAATAATAGTCGATGATCGAGTAACACGCTCCACGGCATGATAATTTTATAATATGTTTTAGTAATGTTTTCACGTAGGGAAAAGCTTTATTGAGACAAGGCTGAACTCGATCCGGTAACTTAACTGTTTTACTGGGAAGACTCATTTCAGGGGAATGAAGAAATGAAAAAATGGTCAACAATGAACGCTTACCTACTGGAGTTTAGGGTTCATTCACTGGAGTTAGGGTTTCAATTTCAACTAGCAAAATATCACCAAGCAGGCAATTGCTTTGCTCAGTTGTAGAAGCAATTTTCACTCGTCATACCTTTACGGGCGACGTTCTAGTTTATATATAAATTATAGCCTATGCGTTATTCTGGTGTAGTTATATTGTTCTAAAGTTTCATTAAAATTTATTTGGTAGTTTTTCGGTGAAAGGATAACAAACATCCGTACATTCATACATACACACTAAAGCGTTCATACTAGCAGTAATACAAGATATTCATATAAAAGGAAATGTGTAACATTCAAGCAATTCTACAATATATTCATCCATAACCTTGAAAAAAAAATGAAACAGAGTTAGAATACGTCCAACATACAACCCAATAAAAATTAAAATATAGATCAAACTAAACTAAAAATAACTTTGACATTAAATAGTGTTAAAAATAATAAAAACAAAATGGTACGGCTTTCGCTTTTTGTGAAATAAATAGTACCTTTTAGGTTTTGGCCGCTGACAAACTAAACAAAGTAAATTGAAATTCAATAAAAATAATCGGAATTCCATATGTATTTTACATTGATAATTCAATAATTTACTTTCTTAGAATATCATTTGCAAATATTTTATGCAGCACGAAATTCAAAACGCTTTAATTATTTAGAATTTTGAACCTTGGGGGTTTGATCGACAATCAGACTATGGATTTTTTTTTTAACTTATATCTTTTTTTATTTTATGAAACAATAAGTAAAGAGACTCTTGAGGCTATCAACCTTCCCTCCTCCCCGTCTAACTTTACCTTTCGTTTTTTTCTTCGAATTTCTGGCTCGGGTATTTTATCCGGTTAGGGCATTTTATCCGGCAGTTATCGACTTATAGACTTATAGGATAAAATTCTGAATTTCTACCGTGAAGTCTATTATTAAATATTTTTGAGCTGTTGAAAGGTACTATTGAACTGAAAAAGCCAAAAATTTTTCAAAGATATAATCAAATCAAACCCAGTTGTTAATGTAAATCCACAACGTAAATCTGCATTTAAAAAAAACTACATTTTCTGTATTGTCAGATAGCATAGAATATAGTTTTTGGAAGATTGGATTTTTTTTGCGGGGGGGGGGGGGGGGGTCTATGAAACTGAAAATACTGAATCTTGGAAATAACTCAATTTTGACACTGTAAATAAGAATTCTTTAACAAGTACAGTTATCAGTACTACTTGAAAGGTTTTACAAAAAAGGAATAATAAACATGTTGTGAAAAAACGCAGCACATTCTCGTTTTCTCTAACATCCCTTTTATCCTATATAATTAAAAACTGAGTGTATGTACCTATGTATCTATGTCCGAGTTACTTCTCCCGAACGTCAGTGAACTGACCATCGAACCAGGTATCGATCGATTCGTAATTTTCCCGTCATGTTGGCTATGTAACATAATCCTCTGATAATAATTGGCGGAGATATCAATTAAACTCTATTAATTATGATACTTGGATTTGGACATAAAAACCCTAATTTTCGAAGGCTTTCCTCCATTAAAATTATTATTCAGTACTTCAACTTAACTTTCCGTAACAATGCTTTTATTAAAGTTTGTAGCTTGAAGAAAATCATTGAAAAGTAAGATATATTGCCATTTTTTTTCTCGCATATTAATAAATAAATTTCTGTTCTTTGTTTTGAGGCTTTTCCTGTAATCGGGGTATAAAATGTTTCCTTTTTGGTTATTTTTTCGCAATCTGCAACAAAAATTTACTTATTTATTTATTTTGTTTGTTTGTTCAAGCCGGATAGTTGAACACGCGTTCTTGACATAACTTTTATTTTCGAGGTAGACCGAGCAAAGCCGGGCGACGCAGCAAGCATTCATTATTTTCCGTTGATCCAGAAACAGCGTCAAATTTTATAGCATTAAAATAGTCTGTCCTGTCACAAACTCACGTCTGTAGATCTACAAGGAGTGTCTATCCATGAGTAAATATTCTCAAGCTTAATCTAAAACGCCCACGTTTGCGCTCACTACACAGAAAGCATCTTTGTATTCTGAGTCCATTGACTACTTAACTATGCAGAATCCTGTAATGCCTTTCCGCACAAACTCTCTTTGCCTACATATTAAGTACTGGATTCTAAACGGAAATTGCTTTCAGTGTTGAAAGTTTTAAATCTATAAACTAACCGAATAGTAGGCACGTGTCAAGACAGAGCGTTTACATGAGAGTTTCTGCGCTATTTCTGCACATCAATGTGTGATTGGATTGCTTCATTTCAAGCTTCAAATTGATTTCAAACGTCGTTTGTTTTGGAAGATCAGCATCAAGGAAAGAATTCAAATGAATAAAATTGTAATTTCTAGTAGTAATCGGTTATATAAATATTTGTTATCTGCGACACTACGTTGACAATATGGGTTGGCTAATATTTTAAGGAAGAGCTAGTTGCAGAGATTGTACTTTACTCAGTAAATCTTTTTAAGAAATGAAAAATTTTCTTCCCGAAACTTCGAATGTAGTTTTTATTTTGACTGTTAAGGTATTTCTCATGACTTGGCAGCTCCTTGAATCAAATCTATGTATTTATTTTAAAGAAAGTTGAGTTTCTATTTTTCACTTGGTTTCTTCGTCTGTAGCTATACTAATAATAAAGTTGAAAGTCTGGATCACAGGATATCTGTTTTTCTGGATCTTTGGATGTCTGTGACCGTTCGGCCGATTTATATTAAATTTGGTACAAAATTAATTCGTAGCATAGGGGTGAGCACCTCGAAAAGATTTTTCGAAAATTCGATTTTGTTCTTTTTCTATTCCAAATTTATGAACCTTTTACTGAGTATATTATCACAACGTGGTCAAACAAATCATTATACCGTGGACTAGCAAACAGTGGTGTAACTAGGAGTTGACAGGAGTAGTTCTCGCTAGGGGTACAGCAGCCAGAGGGCGGCATTTCGACTAATTTAGACAAAAAAAAAATTTCTTTTTTTTTTTTTGCTTTTTTTTAAGTTATCATATAAGTAGAAAAATATTTAAAAAAAAGAAAAAAAAAAAAGAAAATAGAGCTACGGAGGAAAATAATATAATCCTTAATTCTCAAAAAAAAGGGGAGGGGGGATTTTACCCGTGGCGTGAAATTTCATTCCGCCACTTCTATACACAATTTGTATACCAGGGAGCGATGGTGGAGGGCGTTCTGTATAGGATGATTCCTTTTTTTTTTTTTCAGGGAGGCGGTGACATTGTGAGTTTAAAGTTTACAGTTTTTCTTATGTTAAGTATTGATTCTCATTATAATTAAAAAAGGCACAAAAAAGTCTCATTTGAACAAAATATTCGGTGGCCTTCATTTCCGAATATATAATACTTTTATTTTGCCTATATGTAAATGGTCTTGCTTTATAAGCAAAATTCAGATTAGCCGTGCTTTTTGTATGTGCTCTAAATTCCTGATTATAATAGAATGTTTTTAATGCTTTGATTTTTATTCAAAAAAAAAAGGTTTCTTTCCTTCTTTTAGTAAATGTGCAAATTATTTTTATTGTATATTCTCCTAGTGTTTTGAAACAAGTTGATTTACAGTTAAAGCTATTTTGAAAAAAAAAATAAATACATTTGTATAAACGGAACTGAAAAATGTTTATGTTCTCATTGAGTTCAAGAACGTGCATTATTTATATTTATTAATGAATTGCAAATGTCATTGGTTTTATTGAATTTATGTGAATAAGAACATTAAAGTTGCAATACTGTCTCCTAATTTGCCGAATCAATTGACTAAAGTGCCCCCCCCCCTTTTTTGGGGGGGGAGGTCATATTGACCTCCGGTGGCTTCCCATCAGGGCGACACGGGTGGGGGTGCAATTTTTTAAGTTCGCCTGGGGTGCCAGGCCCCATAGATATGCTACTGCTAGCAAATTACCATAACGTAGACGAGCAAACTACCATATGCGACCATGTGCGAGCAACTTAACGTATCGAATTGGCGAGAAATTCACCATCCATTATTTGCAAATATACAAGCAAAACAAATGACCTTTTAATTTTCTACTACGGGCAAAGCCGAGCGGTTGCCACTAGTATTACATGAAACAGCTAAAACTTCAGATAAAACATTTAATAATTTTTATTTCCAATGCGTCAAAATGATCAATTTTCAAAGCAGTAGACAAACTGATTTTTTTTTTGAAATCATTGTGCAGAAGATTAGATCATTCCTAACTAAAGATAGCTTATTTTTATAAAATGGCTACGAAATCTTCGATTTAAGTATAAACGATATTAAGAACTAAAAAAAAATTTTTGCACCAATTATTTTCAAAACACTTTTTTGATAGTTAAATTTAATTAGATTAATATATTAAAAGCGAAATTTTCACTTGATTTTTTGAAATCATAAAATTAACTTTAAAATTGTCCAACCCATAAACTGAATTTTTTTTCTTTGCACCAAAAAGGCGCCAATGTAACCCAGAAACACATTTCTGTAATTTTTCATAATTTTTGCGTCAGTTAGGTTGGTTTTATGATTAATACATTGTCAGTTTCTACTTTGACGTAAATTTCACTTTTAAACACCGGTAAATAATTATCTCGCACCAGAAATACGTTTCAATTTTTATATCTTGCGTATCTCAGCAAAACGAACCGGAAATTAAAACTACTGTTTCAGGCAAAAAAAAAAAGAGAGAGAGAAGAAACAATTAAGTTCATTGCCATTAAACAAAACATTAAACCTAAGCTGTCTTTTAAGAAAGAGAAATGCCGCTAATCTATATAATGGACGAGTCCACAGCGAAAATTGGTTCTTGCTTTAATGACGCATCATACACTCCAAAAGCACTCCAGCCATCACATCCCATTAGGAGTGCTATTTAACTCAAATGATGATGTGACTTATATGAGTCTAGTTTTTACAATGAAAAATGCACCTACTTAAATTCAATTGCATCCACTAAGCGGGCATTCGGCACTAATTTAGAACAGTGCGCCAAACAAAGCGTAAATCATAAACGCCTTTGGAATATTATGTGATGGTAAATACTTCAAAGTGGCTTGTTGCATCAAAGGTAAGTAATACAATGAATGCAAACTAAAGGGCTCCATTCGTTTTCAGTTGAAAAATTGTCTAATTGTGCTCAGCTAAATAATGGCTTGCAAGGTCGTTTTCAATAGCAGCAGAATAAATCCTCTGGGTATATTAAGATAGAAAACATTAATCAAGCAACGTTAATAACACAAATTAAAAAATTTCATTAGATTATTTGTTTTTACTCTTATATTTAAAAAAAAAAGTTCAACAGATAAAGGGGTGACGTACAAGTTCGTTTTTAACACTAGCAGAATTTGGTTGTTACCAAAGTTTTTTTTTAATATATTTCTAAAAGGGCATGCCTTAAAACATGGGATTTAAACATTTTTTAAATAATTTGACAAAACTTAATATTTTTTAACATATATTTTAATCGGTACTCGGATTCAATTTCGTTTTTTACGCTTCTGCGTATGACATCTCAAGTGATGAAATGCCATTCATTGGTGCCATTAGCGCAGAGAGCAATATTTAATTCACTTCTTTATTATCATGAGCTGGCTACGCGGTGGACAGCAAAGCGTAAGCATTTAGAGCATGAAATAGAGTAATGCGCCAAAGTACATCACTTGTGACGATATAAAGACCACGCCTTTTTTCCGAAATCATGCATTTAAAAAATTTGAATAAAAAGTAACTGTTGGGAAAATAAAAGTTTTTCCGGCATCATGTTTTTTTTTTTTTTTTTTTTTTTTTTGCCTATTCAATCAATTTTAGTGACTTAAAGTTGTACTTTTGACAGAATGAAACATTCCCATACAAGCTCTGAGCTTAATCAAAATGCGTAATGGTCTTTGAAGAACGGTACTAAAAAGCAAAAACCTAGACATAGTGAGCGATTTATATTTGTTTTTTACTTGCATGAGCTTTAAACTGAAAAACGAAGGATTTAAGCTGCCGTATTGTCATCTTTGAAGTAGCGTTAATTTAATCAAGGCGTTTTTGAACTGTCATAGAAATTGAAAATTTATTTTTTACACAACGAACCTTTGTAATCAGTTCTCTTGGATCACTACTTATTTGAAATGTCTTTCAAATGTAGGTTTACGATATATTTTTTAATTAGGATATTATCATGTGTATAAACAATATGAAATTAAGTTCATTAAATAAACTTTCGTAACTAGCTAAATATTTGGTACAAGACTCTGTTTTAAACCCTGAAAGTAGAACTGCATTATTGCTCAATTTTGAACTTGAAACTCTTAAATGGAAACAATATTCTTAAATTTTGCGGGTTATTTGAAAATAATCGTGATTTGAGATGTTATGAGTCGCAAAAAAAAAAAAGCCGAGGAGAGGAAAGGAACCGTTTAGAGATAACCAGTGCAACTAATAGGGACGTTCGTAATCTGTTTCCAAGCAATACGATCTTAGTGGTAGTTTCGCTCCGATAACTTAACTGCGATGGGTGATGGATTAAATGATTTCATATCATGAAATAGGCTATTACTATAATTTAGAGTCAATTTTATTATAATTACTAGAAAACCGCCCGTCAAGAAATGAAGGGTGAAAATTGCTTCTACATTTGAAGATATTGACATTACTTCAGTGAATTTAACCCTAAATTCTAGTCGACAGCTTTAATTGTTGAACACTTTTTCGTTTCTTCATTCTCCTTAAATGACAGCTTTACTAGTAAAAAAGTTAAGTGACCGGATCTAGTTCAGCCTTATCAAAATAAAGCATTTCCCTGCATGTCAAACAGTGCCAAAAATTATTATTATTAAATTATCATGCTGTGACACGAGTTTCATTGGTGACGTCAGAAGCGTTACTCACATCAGTTAATTTGATCACACACACACATTATATATATATATATATATATATATATATATATATATATATATATATATATATATATATATATATATATATATATATATATATATATATATATATATATATATATATATATATATATTAGTGTGTGTGTGTGTGTATGAGGGTTTTGTGTATATACAGTAGAACTCCACTATAACGAGCCCTCAGCGGCCAGGCTTAGGTAATCGCTATAACCGAGACTTCGTGACATTCACCTTTAAAAAAAAGTCCAAATTTACTAAGGAGTCATTCCATTGTCAAATCAACAGGAAAAAAAATTGAGTTTCATGAAATTGACAGGTTTGAATCTGCCTAGGTATTGATAGAAAAAATGTTTCTTAGTTTTCTTCGACCGTTAGTTTTCTGTGTGAGCCCCCCCCCCCCCCCAAAGTACTCGAAAAATGTCAAAAAATGATATTTCGGTACTTACAAAAGTTCCTTTTTCGCAGTGTCTATTTGAGCTACAGTATCGCACTAGGTGACATTTTAAAGCTTTTTCATTGGACTTTCACATGATATATAACTTGAGTGTTATTAAGAAAAGTTATGTGTTATTATATATAAGGCCATGAAAATCATTATTTGACCTTGAATACGGTTAAAAGTATATTGTTTTGAAAATTTGAAGAAAAAAAAATTGCTTACTAATGTGGTCTACACAATATAAAAATTTCAGAATGGGACTGCAATGGTATCATACTGAAAATTAATTATTTAATATTTTGATGGCGCAGAACAATGCAGTTTTTCTCATTGTACTGTTTCTAATCGATAAGTAACAATTGAAGATACATTCCTTTCACTATTATAAATCTTTCGAAACATTTCAGAATGAGACTGCAGTTGGCTCATGATGAAAAAAAATAACTTCTCACAGTCTCTAGACTTAAATTATTGAAACTGAGTTGTGAGACATTACAAGGATGTTATCAAAAGCTATGTGTATAAAAAAACTGCAAATCATAAATTATTCTTCATAACTTAAGGTTTGCACAGTTCGATTCTTGTTTTGAGAGATCATAAACCCTTCTTTTTGTATTTCTGCTGGGGTCTGCTTTTGTAATAACATCATATCCGCAATACGATTGCTAATCAATAAATAGTGATTGCAAATATTCTTCCTTCTAAATTTGATGCAATCTAAAATGTACAATGACGATATGAAAAAAAATGAGCAGTAAAAATATATGTTTTTAGAAATCAAAAGCTTTTTAAAATCACTAAAGTTATTGGGCTAAATTTTGGTATAAAAACATGTTCAATCATGTTAATCTTGGTAACCATTGATCAAAACTGGGGGATCAAAGTTAAAATGCATTTCTTCGTCAGATCCTATGACAAATGTTATTGAGATTGTGTGAGTGGCAGGGTCAGATTACTAAATATGCTGTAACTAGACCGTGGTCTAAAGCGGCCCCCACTTTTCTGGGTCCCAAATTGCGAAAACTGTTTCAGAAAATCGTAAGGTGTGACTACATGGGGTCCCGAAGAACTTTTTGACCTATAGCCTCTCAGTTTCCTTATCGGGTCCTGGTGAGTAGCACTTATAAAGTACCTGCTTGCATCTAGAGCCAGTCATCAAACAACCTATGGTAACCTGTGTATGACTCTACGACACTAATTTGATATGGCAAATGGAAAATTAAGCCAATAGATCTTTAGTAAGTAGCATTTTGCAGCAAAACAGAGATGAAATTTTGAAACTTAGGAAAACGATAGCAATATGTTGTTCTCAGAGATTTAGCTCTTTAATTCCATTGAACAAGAACATGCTATAATTGAAAGCATTTAATTTTTCGAATAATTCAACAGTAGAACGCATCAAAATTTTCGACAATGATTTTAAATGTTTAATAAGGTTTGGATTTTGAAAATGTGATGGATATTAGTTACAAGGTTATCTTTAAAAGGCAGAAAAAGAAGAGAAAAAAAAAATAACACAGTGCAGCAAAAGTTTTCACGTTTATATGGATCTTCACATTCTTTCTACTGTCCGAACTTCAAGAAGGTTTTCAATGCACCAATAAATGATATTATTACACAAGGAGATTTCTGCAGAATCCCGAAAAGAAGGATTTATGACCTCTCAAAGCAAGGAACGAACTGTGTAAACCATAGGTTATAAAGATTTTTTTTTCCTTTTCGCATTTTTTTCTGTAAATATTTTCAAATACCATCGTTGCCTATGGCTCTCAAACTCGATTTTAATAATTAAATTTTGAGACCGTGAAGAGTCATATATTTTTTGAACTGAGTCAACTGCAGTCTCATTCTAAATGTTTCCGCACATTTATAATAGTGAAAAAAAATGGATCTTCAATTATTCCTTATCGATTATCAACCGCACAGTGGGAAAAATTGCATTATTTTAAGGTATCGAAATATTTCATAATTAATTTTCAGCATGATAATATTGCAGTTCCATTCTGAAATTTTTACCACGTACAGACCACATTAAGAGGCAAAAAATATATTTTTCTCATATTTTCAACAAATAAACTTTTTAAAATATTCAAGGTCAAATATTTATTTTCATGGCATTGAAAGATTAAGAACAAACCTTACCAAGTGACATATCATGCCCATAGAAAGAGCTTTAAAATGACACCTAGTACGACACTCTAGCTTCTATAGAAGCTGAGAAAAAATAATTTTCGTAAGTTCCGAAATGTCATTTTTTGCCGTTTTTCGAGTATTTCGAGGGGTCTCACACAAAAAAAACTTACGGCCAAAAAATCTAAAGAACAAAATTTTTACTTCCTTTTACAAAAAAGGAAGTATTGTATTCGCGAAAAAAATTTCACTCAAAAATCGGCCTTAATTTCCATTTTTCTCACCCCCGAATGAATGTTGAGTTTATTTTTCAATCCAACCACACGTGAATATATGCCTCGGAACTTACAGATACCCGAAATATAAATTTTGACGATCCCCGAGTTAATTATAACGAGTTTTCTCGTGATGTATGTATGTGCGTATGTGTATATGTGTGTATGTATGTCGCATAACTCAAGAACGAAATGTCCTAGAAAGTTGAAAATTGGAACTTAGACTCTTAGTGGGGTCTAGTTGTGCACCTCCGTTTTTGGTTGCATTCGGATGCTGCAAAGGAGATCTTTTGCCCCTTTTTGGGGGGAAATCATTGTTTATTTCGATGTAAACTCAAGTGGTGTTATAATTTGGCGGACACTTGGCGATATATCGGCAGTCTTTTGGTCGCCAAGTTTTGTCGCCAACTTGGCGATAAATTTTTTATTTATTTATTTTTTTATTTTTATTTTTTTTTTTTTAAATCTGGTTTCAAGTTGGCCACTGTTGGTGATATTTAGAAAACTATTGAATCACATTAAAACTGCCAATAATGAGAAAATGACATTAAATTGGAGTAAAAGGAAGTCATGTGATACACACTTTAGCTCTTTATCTATCAATACGTGGGTAAAATCAAAACTGTAAATTCTGTGGAAATCGATGATGGTCAGGTTCAGAGGGTCGTTGATTTGGCGTTTAAGATAATTTCATAATGAATTGTTTTGTTGCACGATTTTCTTTCTGTGATTAGGATTAAAATATGTAGAATATTAGTATTAACTATTGTACTCAAAGATAAGAAACTATAACAGTTTTTCTCTTTAAAAATGTCATTAGTATGGAAACAAAGTAATTTATGGTAGCAAGATTTTTTTGATTTTATGTTAATTTCTTTGATTATTCTGTCAGCTATTGTAAACAAACTTACAACATATTTATCTAGTTTCTGTATTTAAAAAATTGCCAAAATCATTCACAGCTGCCTTTGGATTACAATTCTGCTAAATAGTGGCTACAGAATATTTGGAAGAATTCAGAAAGTTTGGATATTCTCCTTAAATAACAGTTATACCAGTAACACAGTTAAGTTACCGGATCCAGTTCAGCATTGCTAAAATGAAGAATTTTCCTACATGTCATACATTACCAAAAAATATTTTCAAATTATTATACCGTGGTGCGAGTTTCATTTTTTAGGACGTCAGAACGTTACTGTGAATTCGCTATTATATATATGAGGAATTTGTGACTTCAGACAATTTATATTCAACATTCTAAAACATTAGTTTCGTAAATAATATATTAATTTATAATTGAGATCTACTGATACTCAGTGCAGTACTTATTAATTTAATGTCAGGCATAGTACGTTTTTTAGTGTGTTATTCAATTTTCTTAATGCCATACAGAGCAAAGCGAATGGATCAAAGTAGATATTAAGCAATAAGTTACAACCCCTTAGTAAGGGTTAAGGAACAACTACATGCAATATACCGACAGCAAGGGAGGAAGTTTTATCTTAAATGTCCAAGCAAAATTCAATTCTCGTCAACTGATGGCAAACTTCAATTGACGAGTTGAGCTGCATCATTACTGCAGACTTTCGCTGGTGAGCTAAATATACTTTCACCACCACTTTGTCAGCACTCGCAACTTCAGTGAGACGGCATCTGCCTCCAGCTAAGCTATTGTCTCTTCCGGACATTCCATTTGACGAGTTGAACGTACCAGTGTGTTAAATTTACCTCAGCTAGCAGTTTTTAGGCACTCTTAGCTTTAATGAGATGACATCTGCCTTTTGCTAGGTTGGTGTCTATTCCAGACTCATTGGTCCATAACAAGGACGACACTGCAGTGAGGGACAGGACACTGCAGTCAAGGACGACATCTCTCGATGCCATAACTGGGCTGTAGGTACATTGAAAAGTAATATTCAAGTGTAGTTTAATTTAATTTATTTTTTTCATTATTTTTTAAAAATTACACATACCTTCATTCATTAACAAAATTCAATTATATCGCCTTCTTTATTCAATTAACAATTTATTCAATTCATCATTGATTTTCTTATGCAATGAATGTTCTATTTACATATATATTAATTACGTAATTTATTGTTTATTTCTATAGTTTTTTATTATTAAAGTATTTATTGATTCATCTACTTGAAGAAAATGTTTTGAATAATCAAACAGAAACTATTCCAGCCGAAAAATGTTTTAACTATTACTTTGCCCCATGTATGGAGCTGGGTGAACATTTTCTTGTTTCATTTGACGATTCAAATTTTTTGCCAAAAATGAAGTACATACTGTTTCTATTCAAAATTTCTAACAAAATACATTATTCTGTATTGCAATTTCCAAGACAAATCTCCAAATCTTTGACTTTGAAAAAAAAAAGTTATCTTAACTATTTCCCTCATACTCCTACGACTTAAATTTAATAATTTTTCCCATAGAATGCAAATTAATGTATTTTGATTTGTGGTTTTTAAAGTGTGTGCATGTAAACTTAAAAGCAATCCTATTTTTGTACACTTCAAAAAATATTATGTTTCCTCTGGTAAAGAAATAATAGTTTTTTTCATTGTAATACACAAAAAGAAAAAAAATGTATGGAACTAATTAAAAGTTATACCAGCTAATTTGCCAATCGTAAACATTTACATTACTAAAAAAACAGACATTTGAGACAAAGGACGGTGAAATTTAATTTTTAAGTTTATAAAAAAGAGAGAAACCTTTGTAATTAGTCAGAGAGTGACACGTGTTGAGATTTTTTTTTTTTTAGAAAAACAAAATTATATTGGAACTTCCAAATAAAATTAGTTTAGAAAAGCATTAAGGGTTTGTATTTCGAATCATTGTTAAAGTGTAAAATGATGAGATGAAAATACTATCGTTGAGGCTTTTTTTATTTCTTGTTATCATTTAGAAATTGACTAACATTTACGTTTAAAGTGCAGCAGTTAAACATTCTGAAACATTTTCAGTAAGTTACCGCCCTATAGCCAGGGCAAACGCAGAAATACATGAAATACACCGCCAGCTCAGTCATTCCAGCCGAGGACTGCAGTTTCGAGCTTATTAGCACTCATCAGCCTGAAATAGGAATTGACCAGTCACCTCCTATGACGGATATTTCGTGTATTCTGAAACAGTTTTCTGTTTTATGTCTTGTAGAATTGTTTTGTAGGAGGCATTTTTGCTCTTTAACGTATAAAATAATCTCTGGTTGACAACATAAAATATTTTCAGCAAAATTGCGACGCTTCAATAAGCAAATTGAAAAATTACCTATTACAGATTGATCAGCAGAAGAGAATCGGCCGCTTACTGATTAATCGGAAACTGATTAATTTGAATGATAGTGATTTTTAGTTCTGCGATTTCCCCATCACCATTTTTTTAATTTACATTTTTTTACCTTTCAGAAGTAATAATAGCTTGCTTTTTTTAATAATTATTCGTTTTTCTCTACTTTTATGCATTTTTAAAAATTAAAAACTAAACATTTTATTCAAATTCTGTAAACCAATTTTTTAAAATTTTTCAATAAAATTACATCATTTTAACTGGACATGAAAATAAAAAGAATGAGTTCGTTCGGGATTGGAAACTCTAGTGGCCATCTGTCATTCTCCCATTCGAAAAATTTACATTACTTACTCTAAGGGGTCCGGGACACAAAAATCGTCAAAAATTGTAATGTTTTTAAAATAATTTAATGAAATGTTCCATTTTTTTTCTGCTTAAAATGGCGTTTGAATCTTGTTTCTATTTTATATAAAAGCGAAATATATAATTAATTTTGTAGCTTGTACAGTTTGTATTAATATTTTATATATGAAAGAGTTAAAATAAAGCATTTCAAGGGTATTAGAATTTTAAACTTTTAGATTTGTTCAACCTATTTAAAGATAGATTATGGTTTGCCTTTTTTTTTTCTTTCAAATTTTGCCGTCAATGCGCAGTCTGAAGACATAAATATTAATTGTGTTAATTAGTTTTACCTGACTGCGCGTGCGCGACGCAAAGGAGGGTAATGTGTTCATCAGTCTATGTATGTATTTCCGTTTCTATGTGGCGTTCTACAGGCTAAACGCCTTGACCAATTTTGGTAATTCTTACTTCAATAGATTTGTCTTAACCTTGCGAGTGTCACTAAACACATGACAGTAATCAAAAGTACCATTTAAAAAACCTATTCCTATTCATAGTCACAACTGACTACAACTGTATTTATGTCGATGACTGCATACTAAGTGCCTTGCCTCCATTATTTTATATACCGATAGATGGCAGCACCATCACCGGATCGAACAGTTAATGAGAATTTAGAACTAGTCCAGGAGCTAATAGCTACCTAGCACTAGCACCCCAAAGGTATCGTTTCACTTGGAGGACATTGAGACCACGAGCATATTTAACGTCGCCCAGTCCCCTTTAATGACGACGGTGGGTCTTCGACCATCGAGGTTCGAACCCAGGACCTTCCGGCCCGAATCCGACACTCTACCGATCGGGCTATCACGGCCCCATTTCAAAAACCAGTTGATATTTTGTCAGTTTGGGATCGGTGCACGCTAGGTGTCGCACGCTACCTGCGTGCTACAAATGCAGGTAGTTTTCGCAGCCTGAATTTTTACCCGACTGTTCGTGAGCGACGCAATGGAGGGAAATGTGTTTATAAGTCTATGTATGTATGTTTGTTCCTATGTGGCGTTCTGCAGGCTAAACGCCTTGACCAATTTTGGTAATTCTTACGTCAATCGATTTGTCTTAACCGTGGGAGTGTCACTAAACACATGACAGTAATCAAAATTCACCATATCAACAACCAGTTGCCATATTTTGTCAGTTTGGGATCGGCGCACGTTGGGTGTTGCACACTGTGTCGCACGCAGGTAGCGTGCGACACAGGTAGTTTTCGCTGTCTGAAATTTTTTGTTTACTAAGTCTACTAATTGGGGGTCTCATTTACCGAGTGGTCTAAGCGATTGCTTCTCCCACTTGAGGCGGTGAGTCAAGACACCCTCACTCCGGAAGTACTTTCCCCTCTTTTTGATGTAAATTCTTTCATGTGTTCTTTATATTTATTCTGTATTGTAATAAAAAATATAATATGCGTAACGAAGGCAAGACACTCAGATTGTAGTCCTCATCAAAATAAACCCGTGCAATAAGCACCAAAAGAAGGAGTCTACTAATTCGATTTTCATTTCTAACATGTTGCATTTGTTTTTGCCTTGATTCAAGGGACTGAGTTTCGCGACGTGTACTTTCTTGAGAGGTTTTTTTTTAGTTTTGCGAGAAAGACTTGACTGACGACGTTTCCGATTTCGCGTCATCATGAGTTATACAGGCTGTTTATATAGCTGTGCTGTGGTTAACAAGTTCGCGCATTTTTGCCGAACGTCAAACCCATGTAGCTTTAAGTCGAGTTAGGTCCCTAGAGAGACTAATTATCAGTAGTTTAGATCACCGCAAGTTACTTAATAAACTTCACGATACAAACAAACTCTCCCAATGAAATGACAAGGTTGCAAAATGTACCGTCTTATAATCATAATAATTAAGTCAATGAAAATTAACTAAAAAGTGTAAAATAAAAAATTATTAAATAAAAACGAAAATCCCGACTGCGTAAAAATAAAAAAAAACTAAAAAGAAAATGGATAAGCCCAGTAGTTTAGAATGTTATTAAGTACTACTGAATAACTATACCGGTGAAATAGTTTTATAACCGTACACAGATAAGGCAAATCATAAATTCAAAAGCAGAATAGAAGGATCAACAGTCGGGGACCATTCAAATTTTACGGGGTTCTTTGAATCAGAAAGGAATCGGCCCCGATTGTTGATCCTTCTATTCCGCTTTTGAATTTATGATTTGCCTTATCTGTGTACGGTTATTAAAACTATTTCACTGGTGTAGTTATTCAGTAGTACTTCATAACATTCTAAACTACTGGATTTATACATTTTTCTTTTTAGTTTTTTTTTTTTTTGGTTTTTACGCAGTCGGGTTTTTTGTTTTTATAAAAAGTGTTAGTATAATTTCGTCAACGTTTGAGAAACGGGGTGAGGTTCGAGGGTCCAACCCCCGGAAGGTCTTCAAAGCTTAAGTCTTTAAAAAAGAAATTAAAAAAAAAATCCTCAATCGATGTCTTAAAAACACAAATTTAGGCCATCTTCAGCAAACTAAGGGGTTCCCCTCTGCGAAAACATGGAAAAGTAGAAGCTTTCTTTTGGTGCTTAATTGCACAGGTTTATTTTGATGAGGACTACAATCTGAGTGCCCTGCCTCCCTTAAGCAAGATATATTTTTATTACACATATAAACAACAAATGAAAGAGTTTTTAAGGCATGAAAGCGATATTATTGAATAGCGATATAAATGAATATAATAAGAATATAATAAGAATTATAAGAATGTAAATGAATATAATAAGAATTTTTAAGGCAGTTTTTTCGAGGGGTATTTCTTTCTTTTTTGAGGGCTTTTATTCTGGATGGGTACTTCGTCACACTTAAGGGGTGCGCCACCGCTTTTTTTTTGGGGGGGGAGGGGGACCCTGAATTGGCATTCTAAAATCAACGATTGTAGTTAAGTTTACGAAAAAAAGTTCCCTGATTTCAACTTTTCCGAAGTACAAAATGCCACACAATGATATAGTAATGTCAGAAGGATAATTCTAAAAGATCTAAGCGAGCTCAGTAACCAAATTATTAGTGACAGGAGTTATTAAACTGTTTAGAGCGCTGGAAAACCAAATTTTTGTGCAGCATAAAAAAGTCCAAATTGACTAAAGTTTCTCTACTTCTTGAATAATTTACTTCAACTTTTCTACAATATTTTGCCATCATCGTAAGGGGGGACAAACCGAAATTGCCAATAGTGAGACATGCAATGCTGCAATTCTGCACCCTCTAAGTCGGTGGGGGTTCTCATTTGCAAACACCAAGCTGCCTCTCTTTTACGCAGCAGGTTATGTGAATTATGCTAAATATGTGCACATGTACTTGAAACACTATCTGAAACTTTAGAGTACATTATGCGATAAAAAAAAAAAATTTGATCACATCAAACATCAGCTAAAACATCAGTTATCCAACGATGTGACAAATTCAGGTGGTTCAGAACCTGTAGTGATTCAACGATAGAACCAGTCTTGATGAGAGCAATGAGCAATACAACAGTAGAATGCTAAATATTTACACCTTTTTGTCTCTCAGTTTGGAGATCACAATCCGTTTCTAAAGTCACCAAAAGTTTCTTCCCTCTCTATGTTGTATTGACTCAAGTTGGTAGTGGTATTGCTTGTTGATACCGGTCGGTCGCTGATGATAAGGTGAGTTGTGACGAGGCCTTTAACGTTGGGGTAGTAACATTAAAGGATATTGAAGACAAACAAGTTGGTTGCATTTCTTTGTAAAGAAGGTAAGCAGTTACGTCTTTAGCTTCTGTTACAATAGTTACTCTCTGTAAAGGTGTGTAAGCCCAAACCATCTTTTACACCGAATGATATGAACAGTAAAGATGGAATAACAAATTGCTAAAAACTTCTAGTATGAGTTACGCGCTGATCCTCCATCAGTATTTGATGAATCTGGTTTCAGAAGGAAAAAAAATCTTGTATCGTTAAAATGCTATTGTCTGAAGCAAAAGATCTAACACCATCATAGAACGAACAGCTGGTGTCATATATGAGGTAGTGAGAAGCAAAGGGATGTAAGTGAACATTTTCAAGTTTTGAGTAAAACGCATTTAAAGATTAGCTCCTAGGTAGACTTTCATTGATTTTTCTTTTAATCATGTTGTATAGCAGCAACTACCATCTCTACTAGTACCATCTCTTGCCCCAAGACAGAGGAGAGGTTCACCTACCATTTGTACTGGTTATTTCCAAATTTTTAATTTTGCCACATACATCCCTTTGCTTCTCACTGCCTCATATGTAATAGATGGAAGATACCTTCTCGATCATATTTTTTGGTAATGATCTGCAAGCTTCAAGGAAATATGCCAGCGATGCAGTGTATAGGTCACTTGTAAGTATGGGGAAGTTAGTGTCATTTTTGATGGGTACATAAAAAGCACCACAGAAATATAGTCTACGTCCTATTACAACAGCAAAGCCTTCTGCTCTAGAAGACTTTCTGCGCCTCAAATCTTGTGCTTCCTCTGAGGGGTACATTGGATATAGTAAATGTTTGAAAAGTCTAAAAGTAGACTGAACTGCTCAATTATGTGCACAAACTGTGTTAGACATAGCTGCAACAATAACGATTTTGCTGAGGATCTAGATTCCAAAAAAGATCTCGATGACGAAGACTTTTTGTTACAAGCTTAGGAGAAATCATTTGAAAGCAAAAAACAGCTCAGTGTAATTTTTGGACCATTTAATCAAATGTGCGCCATCAGAGGGGGGGGGGGAGGGGGAATCTTTTAGCATATAATTTCGCTTTGGGAGGTGAGCTACTGTTCTTATGAGGTGGACAGTTCTGATTTACTGCATTTTAGATTTGCATGAAATAATACTTCTACTTGAAATTGAAGGGGGGGGGGATTGAGGTATTATTTATTTGGTGGAAGGGGGTGCTGTAGCTTTGGGAGGAAGTGCACCATCGCACTTGGAGGATAGACACATTTGATTTCTAAATTTAACTTTGCATAAAATAATATTTCCATATGAAATGTATGGAGGGGGGTTCGGGGGTATTGCTTCGTTTTACGGGGATAGGGGGTTCTGTAGCATTAGTGGGTTACGTCATCCCTCTTGGGGGGCAAACACCTTTAATTTTATGCTTTTAAATTTAGTATGACATAATATTCTCACTTTAAATTTACTCTAAAAATTCTGGAAAAATACCCAAAAACAGCAATTTTTAGATGCCCCCCATTCCGAAACCCGACGCACAATGGGGTGGGACTTTTTACCTGTTCTTATTGGGAGGGTAATAAATAATTTGCACCAAGTTTAGCTTTTTTTTTGTGGATGTTTGGGTCCGACCCCTATTTTTACTGTATTACTACTGAATAACTACACCGATGAAATAGTTTTGTAACCGTACACAGATAAGACCATTCACAAATTCAAAAGCAGAATAGAATAATCAACAGTCGGGGCTCATTCAAATTTTACGGGGTTCCTTGAATCAGAAAAGAATGGGCATCGACTGTTGATCCTTCTATTCTGCTTTTGAATTTATGAATGGTTTTATCTGTGTACGGTTACAAAACTATTTCAACGGTGTAGTTATTCAGTAGTACTTAATGCATTCTAAACTACTGGGTTTATACATTTTCCTTTTTAGTTTTTTTTTTTTTTTTTGAGCAATCACGATTGCTTATTGTTCTCACTTAACTGTCTTTGATGTCCGTGCCTTTTTCTGCTTGGACCAGGGGCCTCTGCAGCATCAGCGCTCACTGTCCTCTGTAGGCCCGGCTCTGAGCACTGCCTCCTGGAATCCATTTCTCCTGGTCGGTGGAGTCCATGTCCTACATACACGCCCGCTCACACATACACATGCTCACACACACACGCCTATGGCCTACGTGCATACACACAGGTCTACGCACACACACACACACAAGCCTACACATACACACACAGCTATACACACGTTACCGCCCGAGAGGAGGAGTAGGCTTGGGGGCACAGGAGCCATTTGTATAAACCATAACTCCAATGAGTAGGGTCCTGTCGCAACTCGTGATTGCGAAAAACATCATTTCAATTCAAAATTTCAGAATTGAAGTTAATTTTTTTTTTTTGTTTTGTTTTTTACGCAGTCGGGTTTTTTGTTTTTATTTAATAATTTTTTGCCATATTCCATATGGCAATGTACACCTTTTTTTTTCTTTTTTACTCTTGGAAGATGCTTCTCGAAAATATTCTTTTTTCGCTCCACCCTGACGTGCAAATGCTGACCTAATTAAGTTAATTATAGAATTCTAAGTTTGGAGTTCATCTCGTGAATTTCATCTACAATGTGTTGAAAGCAAACGTAGAACTGCATACCACGCGTACCTCATGATTGCAAATAGTTCTTCAAAAGCAACAAACGCATTTTCAGTTATATTTGTATTATAATTATCCTCTTATATATAATAGCAAATGATCGAGTAATGCTCCTGACGTCATCAACAATGAAACTCGCGCCACGGCATGATAATTTGGTAATATTTTTTGGTGATGTTTGCCGGGAAATGCTTTATTTCGACAAAGCTGCGCTAGATTCGGTAACTTAACTGTTTTACTGGCAAGACTCATTTTAGGAAAATGAAGAAACGAAAAAGGGATCAACAATGAATGCTACCTATTGGAGTTTAGGGTTAATTTTCTGGAGTTATGGTAAAAATTTCAACTATCAAAATATCATCAAACAGGCAATTGCTTCGTTAAAATGTAGAAGAGTAAAAGCAATTTTCACCCGTCATACCTTGACGGGCGACTTTCTAGTAATTGTAGTCATAATTACTTTTTATATTAAAGATGCAGAAAACATTGCGCCTGGGTTATAAATATTACAGAGTTGTGAAACTATACTAAACATAATTGAAACAATAATTGAAACGAACATCTAGGTTATTCACTACTCCAGCCAGATGAGTTCTAATAAGAACGAAACTGCAGTCTCTGGATGTGATCACTGGGCTGTCTGGCATATTGCATGTAATTCCATCTTAGCCCTGGCTTAGGGGCAGTAAATCACTGCTAAATACTCCAGCTTTGTCTTCAATTAACGAATCTAACCGCACCATGCTGCGAACGCTCGCTGGTGAGATAAATTTATTTTATCTACCCCATTGTTGCCACTCTCAGTTTCAGTTACATCTGCCTCCAGCTCGATTATTCACTACTCTAGACTGATGAGCTCTAATAAGAACGTAACTGCAGTATTTGGATGAGATAACCGTGCGTGATTTCGTACCTCTCAAAATCAAATTACCATTACAAAAAACCCTTTCTATATTACTCTTCATGTAACGTCACCAAGAAAAGTTCGCACAAAAAGGTACCGCTTAGCCGTAAAATAAAATAAATAATAAAGAAAAAAGAATACAAATTCATAAGACATTGCGCGTTTTTTAGCATAACACCGCTTTCAATTTATTAATCAAATACTTTTGAAATTTGCCCAATAACTTCAATCGTCGCACTTTTGTTTGCCATGGAGTAATGTTTGCTTATGAAAGACTTATCTCATACACTTCAATGAAAGCATATTACTAGTTACAAAATCAAAGAAAAGTCATATTAAGAGGAACTCATGTCTTGAATGCGTATTAAAACCCATTAAATTGTGAAAACTCATTTAACTAAATAATGCAGTACAAATAAAGGAACATTTAAACTCATTTAAGAGCCACTTTGCAATATTTCAGTCATTGAATATCTATCTTTTGAAAGAAAATTTAAATGACTATTTCACAGTTCAACAAATCGAATAGTGAAAGTGATTTTTTTTAAAAAATACTCTATTGGAATTTTTGTTCTTAGATCAAATGTTTGATTAAAGTTTTTAGTTAGACAAAAAAAAAAAAAATTATTATTAACTACGGCTGAATTATTTTATTTTCAAACAGCCTTTTAGACAGAGCGAGATAACTACACCGTATTAGTTTGCCATATTTGGAACTAACAATTTTCACTGCAGGCACCAAAAGCCTTTTTATTGAATTTGATAAGTTCATTGTAATATATTTGGACGATATAGAGAAACAGATCGACCGGTACACACATTTGCTCCCAAAAGTTTACATTCACAGTTTTGCTTATTGAGCAATCACATTGCTTATTGTTATCATTTGACTGTTTTGAATTCCTATGATTTTATTTCCCCCCGCCTCCTTCTGCAGCACCACCGTCGACCGGCCTCACGATGCTGCTCCTCTAGCGAAAACCGTCTCCAGGTTGCGTCCATATCCTACACACACACGCATACATACACACGTTCACACACACACACACACACACACACACACACACACACACACACCTACACACATACCCACACACTCATGCCTGCACACAAACACAAACACACATGCCTACATACACACACACTCGTGACTGCGAAAAACATAATTTGAATTCCAAATGCCAAAATTCAAATTAATTTTTAATGTTTTTATTTTTTATTTCATTTGAAAAAAAATAGCAGTTTTAACTTTGAAAAAATTATATTTATAAAGACAATTAAGACATTTTAGTGGCGAAAACCCCTGATTGACACCTGATTAGTGTTTATTTTTAATTATATTTATACTCTAATTTTTTGTGCGGAAGTTGAGTAAAACTGGATAGTCAGGTGTTCCAAAACTAGGTTACGCGGTACGATGAGGGGTGCCGCAAATTGTCTGTCAACATACACTATATGATTTTTTCAGATTGTTGAAACAGGAAATATAAAGATTTCCAATTTAGAGGAAATCCTATGCAGAACTCAATCTAAGCACGGAGTTAATGATCAAAACGTAGAATCTGAGAATCCAAAGACGACTTTTCAATTGAACAAAATATTCATTTTGCTAATCTCAGGAGCACCTATAGATGTGAAATTTGATACAAGTTAGTTCGGACCGCAGTGGGGGCAAAAAAAAAAACCGTTTATAAATGTTTTTCCCCCCTATTCAACCAATTTAAGGTTAATAAATTTGCACACGCCTATCTCTTAGGCAACCAGAGAACCGGAATTTCAAAGCCCTTCGTCCACTACAAAGCTAAT
The DNA here is from genome assembly GCF_026930045.1 of Uloborus diversus. NCBI lineage: Eukaryota > Metazoa > Arthropoda > Arachnida > Araneae > Uloboridae > Uloborus > Uloborus diversus. The sequence continues at coordinate 22,503,628 of NC_072731.1, read as the reverse complement.
GGTAGCCTTTAGAAAGTTGGAAGAACCATGAGCGCGGGAATTAGAAACAATGAAACTCGCGCCACGGCATGATAAGTTGATAATACACTCCTGTTTGCGAAAATTGAAACACCATGAAGGAAGCATCATAGTTGAATGAAATTTAATACACAGTTGAATGGTAATAGTACAAATAAATGATTACATTTTCAAACCAAACCAACAATAAAAAGACAGAGAAATTGGTATTTTGTTTTGTCACCACACGCCGCAATAATAGCTGCTACACTACTCGGCATGAAGAGAAACAAAGTATGAATATCTGCCTGCGGAAGAGTATTCCATATTGTTTGTATGCGCAACCAAAGTTCGTCTATCGAAGCAACAGGACGAGGATCACAAGCGAGACGCAGCCCAACAAAATCCCACACATATTCAATCGGTGACATATCCGGGGAATATGCAGGTCAAGGAAGAAGCTATACCTGCTGCGAATCAAGGTAGGATTTAACAGTCCCGGCGACATGTGGATGGGCATTATCCTGCTGGAATACAGCCCCTGGCAATCCTTACAAGAAAGGAATAGCTTGGGGCTGTAAAACTTCGTTTTCGTATCGGATACTGTTCAAATTGCCCACAATTCGTAGCAATTGTGATCGTCCATGATATGCTATGGCACCTCAGACCATAACTACGGATGTTCGTCCACTGTGGCGTTGGATAATGCACTCCGGACTGTGCCGTTAACCGGCATAGCGCCTGACACGAATTCGGCCATCATGGTGCCACAAATTGAAGCGGGATTAGTCGGAAAAGACAACCTGATGCCAATCACCACGCCAGTTCCTATGCACATTGGACCATTGTAGCCGCAGGCGGCGATGGTTTTGCGTGAGAGGAACCCTGTATAAAGGAATCCTTGCGCGCAGCCCACGCTGCAGCAGACGTCTCTGAATTGACGAAGCACACAATGAAACACCCGTAGCTGTTGACCACTGTGCTGACAATTGTCTAGAAGAAGCTGTGCGGTCCATTAGCGCCATACGCACTAGGTGTGTGTCATCGCCAGCTGATGTCACATTTCGGGGTCCACTCCCGGATTTCCGAGCTGTCCGACCCTCGTCCGTCCACTGCTTCCAAATACGCATGATTGTGCTGTTGTTACGCTGCACACGAGCGGCTACTGCACGATAAGACAATACAGCTTCACGAAAGCCAACGATTCTGCCCCGTCCAAACTCCAAAATTTGCTCAAATTTCGCTTTCTTTCGTCGAAGAGGCATAGTAAAGATTCAGTTAACGTTTACTCTAGCATGTAACCACTGATAATCGTACACGCCTCGCTACAGCCGTCTTTTTTTATCCGGTTCGATCCGCCGTTCAGAGGGCGCTGCTGAGCATAAGCATGCGCTACCGGTCTGCAATTCTAATCTTTTGCATATTATGCCCTACTTTACATTTCCTGCAATTTTCAGCTCACTCGCGTAAGTCTTTCGTGGTGTTGCAATTTTCACAAACAGGAGTGTATGTTTTGGTAATGTTTAAAATGAAGGGAAAGGCTTTATTGTAATAAGGCTGAATAGGATCTGGTCACCTTACTGTTTACTGGTAAGACGGTGTCATTTCAGAGGAACGAAAAAACGAAAAATTGTTTAACAATGAACGATATCTACTGAAGTTTACGGTTAATCCCCTGAGTTAGGGTTAAAATGTCAACGTTTAAAATTTCATCAAATAGGCAATTGCTTCGTTCAAATGTAGGAGCAATTTTTTACCCTTCATATCTTGACGGGCGATTTTCTAGTATGAATTATAGTCACACACATTTGCTTTGAGGAAATATTTATTTTATTGAAAGTTCTCTTTTTTGTCAATGTGAGTGTCTTGTTACTGTCTCAAACATTTCTGACAGAGAAGTCCTAGTTTCGTTACCATTGGTGGTTAAATAAATTAATTCACATAATAGCATTTGTAGAATAAAAAATACTTTGTGATCGGTCAATTCAAATAACGTAAAATTTCAAAAATTTTAACATAACATTTCAAATTAACATAATTTCAAATTAAATATTTAATAATACTCTTTTTTGCAAGTGTGTGTTTTTAGTACTTTCCAACGAGTATGCTTTCTATTTATTACTCAGAAAATATTATACATTTAAACTGCTTTTTACAGGATACCGAACTGATATAAAGTTCGAGCTTTGGGTCTAAAATTATTAAGAATCTTTTTTTTTTTTTAGTTTCTTAAAGGAGTTTTCTAAAAGTTTAATATTAAAAACTTCGTATACGAAATCGGAAAAAATGTTCTCTAAAGCAAAACTTTTCAAAAATATACCGTCAAAAAATTGCTGAACTTTTTGCTCAAGTATTATAAAAGCTATAGAAATACGTTCTGAGTATTTTGATAAGAAACGGAATGTTTAACTATTATAATGTCGAAGAATTTGTTATTGAAAAGAAGATTGCAAAAAATCTTTTAATAAAACTAATTCCAGTAAAAGACTAGCAAAGAATTAGAGCATTTTCAGAAACAATCACTCAGTTGAGATAACCTAGTTTTTTTTTTTTTTTTTTTTAATCTTTTTGCGTAGCAGTAAAATAACATTTACGGATTTGATTACGATTTTCATTATGTTTTAAGTGCGTTTTTTTAAGAAGGAAGATTTAAAGTTAAAAGGGGGGTGGGAGGATGAAAGTTAAGAAAATAAAACGAATTCTACTGAAAGAAGTTTTTTAATTTTCACTTGTAACAAAACTCAAACGTACAAAATTAAAAATTTGAGCCTTCGTAAAGATTTGTTCTTTGAATTCTAGTCTAGTGACTAATTATTTGAATAGATTAGTATTTCACAAAGTGTGTATTTCATTTATTTTCAATTACGTTTTTTTCTTAAGAAAATTATGCCTTTGGTGGAATTGAATTTTTGAAAAATAATGTGTTTTATCTTTTTTTTTTTTTTTTTTTAATATGAACTCGGCACGTGGGCAAGGTCTCACATAAATGAAGAAAATCAGATAATGGAAATTTTTTGGGTTGGAAAATTTTAAGAAGCTGCTCATTACATTTCTAGAGTTTAAAATAGCCAATTTTCATTCAAATATTTTTCTAGAAATAAAATAACATTTTTGAAGAATCTTAATGAAAATTTCCAGCTCTTTTAGAATGTTTCAAAATCTTTGAATATTTACAACTGCATATATTAAGTTAAATTCATACAAGAGTTTGAATTGTACAATAGCTGAGCACTGTATAACATTTTAATAAAAGTTTTACACATTTAAACTTAAGTTTTTTAAAATGTATTCAAATTAACCCTTTTTTTCAACAAAAAGACATGATTATATACACGCATTCAAAAAACAAAAGAGAGTTAAGAAATGATATGCTATCGTAAATTTTAAAACATTCTGTATTTTCTTGAACTTGATCGGTTTTTAAAACTTCTGTTTTTATCCATTTCTTCTCTTGAAATAAAAGAAAAGCGAAAACATTTTGAGGAAGAACCATTAAAAAGCAACACTTATGTGAATTGCATATAAGATGAATGAAATACAGTTGACGCTCATTATAATGACCACATATTACAAAGACCATTCTATTATAACGACCGGTGATAAAAGCCCCAACTTTGTCCCGATGAAGTCTATGTTGATTTTGTTTTCGGTATAACGACCGTTCTATATCGTCCAATCCAATACAGCGACCAAATTCAGCTACCCTTTTTTCGTGTTTTTAAAACAAATTTGTAACAATAATCTATGTCATTTCAAGTTACAAATTTGTTTAAAACAAATTTAATGACATTGATTATTGCTTACGGGGAATCTTCAATGTTCAATCCAACTTGGAGAAAAGGGAAGGGGGGGGGATTACCACTAACCACAGCACAGAAAAAATAAAGGGAGGAAAAAAGTGAAATTTCCGGAAACCTAAGGAAAAGGGGTTGACAGATGTATTGTTTGATGTTTGGAAGGCGTGGTTTTTAAGAGTTTGTTTTTGCACTCGACAAAGATGATGATTACAAAATGGATATCCTTACAGCTTTGCATCACTCTAAAGCAGCATGGAATGAAACCTCAGAAAAGACCATGAAGAATTGCTTTCATCATGCTGATTTTAAAAAGGAAACGGAATCTACCGCTGAAGTGATTGGTCGGACAATCCAAAATGAAAATTCGATGAAGAAGATGAAATGCTTTTTTTTTAAGAAAACGAAATTGGATGAAGCATTGAAATTTGACGATTATGATGAAATCGATTAAGATGTAGAATATGACGATCATCAGTCAGAAGATGAACTATCTCTCGATATTGTGCAAAAAACAAATTGATGTAGCATGATCAGAAGATGAAGAAGAAGAAATTGAGACAAAAGTTCCTAGTGTGAAAAATGTTTCGAATGTGCTCGAGGGACTTTTAAATGTTTCATTGAAAGGCAAAAAAAAAAAAAACATTTTGTCATATATAAAACTGAAATGGAAAACTATGCAAAATTTTGCAAAAATGACGTGCGTTAAAAAGACAACCAAATGTTTCTCACTTTATCTTCAGAATAGAAATGATAATAAGCACGTAATATTTTTTCCCCCTTTTTTTCCTACTTTAAAATCTGTTTAATATTTTCGCCCACAACTTTACTAAAAACTCTTATGAAAAAAATAATACGGACATTTAACTGGAATTCTCCTTATAAAGAACTTTTTCTCTGGAACGGAGATGGTCATTATATCGAGCGTCGACTGTAATTGTGTAGTGCAAATACACTCAGGCACATTAAAAGTAGCACTCCAAGAAGGAAGCATTTTATTGAAGTGAAAGTTAATGTACAGAATAATACAGATGAGAAATACAATTGATCCCAAAATCTAGACAATCAAATTAATACAGGTTAAGAAATGAGATAAATACACAGGACTTCTTCAACAGTGTGTTGGACCCCTTTTTGCTACAATACAAGCCACAATATAGTCGGACATTGAGCCAATTAAACGTTTGGTGTTGTTCTGAGCCAGATAGACCCCAAAACTTTGAACAGCCACTTCTAAATCTTGCACAGAGTAGCACGGCGACATCGGTCGTTTCAGCTGATCCCATACATGCTCTATAGGGGACAAGTCGGGGTAGTGGCCTGGCAATGGAAGAGTCTCAAAAGGAAGTAAGAAATCTTTAGTAGCTCTAGCTGTATGCGGGCGAGCCTTATCTTGCTGGAAAATTGCTCCTGGGGGGCCATAAAGGAACGGTCCTAGATGTGGTTGCAGAATGTCATTAACATAACACTGGCCCGATAAGGTTCCATGTACCACAACTACAGTGTACCTGCTATTATAGACTATAGCCTCCCAGACAACTGTGCGGGTAGTCTTTCGTGTGATTAAATGGGTGGAGTGGAACCTTTCTCCAGGGCGCCTCCATATCAGTGCGCGGATACTATCTGACCCCAAAACGAATCGGGATTCATCACTGAGCTCCACCTTTTGCCAATCAGTGACATCCCACATCGCTCTGACTTCGCAACATTGCAGACGGAGTTGCCATGTTTTGGTGTTAAAGGGAGTAGATGAAAAGGGCGCTTGGAGGGCAGATTTACTTATGCAAGACGTTTAGAGATGGTTTGAGGAACAAATTCTACTCCTACGTCTGATTGTATGGTGAAACGAGTCACTGTGGGATCCACTAGCGCATGCCACACGATCCTTCCATTCTCTCTCCTCGTAGTCTTCCCGGTCGCTCCAGACCCTTTTTTTTTTTTTTTTGCACGTGAGTACCACCTCGTGTCCACTGCCTAAGTTCATGGAAAATCAAAAGAAAACTGGCGTGTAGTAATTTCGGAAAATATAGTGTTGTTAGCAAGGAAAAAAACTTTTATCCATGATTAATATGCTTAAAGTAATGATTCTTATTTAAATGAGTTTTTTCACAACGGTTATACAGTTCTACGTGTGCACATTTCGTAGCCCAGAAAAGATTTAGACGGGTTTCGAACTAGCAGCCGCTAGCGCAGCCAGCATTTACCTTCTGGAGTGCGCGTGTTCTGTTATAACAGCCCTTATAGGAACATATACTTATTATTGTCATGTTAGGATTTGAAATATGCGTTGAAGCCGACGTTTCTGGGCAGTTGACCCTCCAAAAACCCATACGCAGCGCGCCTGGAAGAACTTTTTCTTTCATAGAAGGCATTTTCTGTTCTCGCTGTTAGCACCACCTTTACCGAATATTTTTTCAACGGGGAAAAACTTGATAAGTCATGGATTCAAGTAAAATGAGAAAAACGAACAAATCTTAAATTATATATTTTTTAAATACATTTTCTTTATCAGTACAAGATTTTATAAACACCTTCTATGTATGTGAAGTAAAAAAAAACAACGTTAAAAAGCACAAATTGAAAATTTCTTATACAGTAATCCGCAATTTGTGCTTTTTGACGTTGGGCTTTTTTACTTCCCTTTTCAGCACAAAGGTATTTATTTATCCCTCTATATATACTTTTTTCATAATTTACATATGGGTAAAAACCGTTACATTGAATAATAAAGTCTGAAATTGCTGATTTCCTGAACAACTCTTGATCTTTTTCTGCTAAACAAACAATATAAATAAATTAATAACATCACAGTAACTTTCTGGGTGCTAATATCCATCATAAGCTGAAGGCTCACTTCAGAAGGTAATCTAAACCTCTTCCCATTCGGCAACGACTGCTATTGGCCCTTTCGTAAAGAGGCATAATCCAAGAGAAGGTAATTACATTAGCTGCAGAATTTTGTTGAGCAAGGGGCGAGTGACGGTTACGGTCACAGACACGTGTGACGATGGAACAGAACATTGTCTTATTCCAGGCGTGAGTTAATAGGGACATCATGTCTCAAGTCGCGTTCTGTCTTAAGGATGATTGAGGTATTTCTCGGAATGCGTTTTCTTACGCATTTCGAGTTTCGTATCAGTTACTTTTTCCTTTGGTTGTTCCGATAGGAAATTATTGCTCTTACAAGATATTAGAGCTAAAACTTAGAATTTTCAATTTGTGTGTCAACCAGCAAGTTGAGGAAATGAATGAGGCTTTATTTTGCAATAAAATAGTATTTATTTTTTTATTTTTTTTACGACTCCATTTTTTGTATGCTCCCTGTTTATGAAGTAAGCACAAGTATCCCTCGTATAACACGGTAAATTCGCTCCGTGTAGTATCGAAACCGTGCTACCAGACTTTTTTATAAATGTTTTTTTTTGCTCATTTTTTAATCTAATTAATCATGTATATATCATAAATCATGTCAATGTGCACCGTGTTATACCGAAACCGTCTTCTACGAGACCTCGAAATAATGTAAATCAAGAAATATGTACCGTGTTAGATCGAAACCAATTCATACAGTGCAAATTTTATAATAGCTGAAATTTCGGCTCAACAGAACATATAAAAGACTGGCAGCCAGAACATACAAAGACCCACTGATTTAAAAATAGGAGCTGTTATAAACGATAGAACTTAATTATTTTACATACCTTAAATTAAAACGTATGCACAACAAGAAGAAACTTAATCCACTTTTCGTTCTGTACTAAGAACAAAACGCATTCTATAAGAAAAAGTATCGGAGCTTTTCTGTAGCAATTAAGTCCGTCTGAGCAACAAAAAATAAATAAATAAATAAATAAATAAATAACAAAATAAATAGAATCATTCTTTTTATTTTATTTTATGTTTTGTTGCGACTACATTTTTCATTTATCGTTTGCCAAATTTAGCTTATGTTTAATCCTAATGTTATTTTCTTAGAATGCATTGGGAACAAAAAAATATTTACATGTTTGCTTTTAGAACACTGATGAGAAAATTCAAGTATGTGTTAAAAGTTAATAGTTAATGTTATACGGGAAAACCAAACTTTTGAGCCCAAGACAGAATTTTTTGTAAAAGTTTCAAATAAAAAAATGTTTAAGAAGATACAATGCAACAGAAATGATGAAGATTGCATCTTTTAAATTTATACAGTATCCTCAAAACAGTAAAATAGTTTTTAAAAGAAAATACAGATATTATGGAAGTTATGTACGAAGTTAGTCCGAAAAACTGGACAAAAATTACTGAGTGATAGAAAACATCTAAACAAGCAAGATAATATAGCAATAGGCTAACATCACCCAATATGATGGTACTTCCTAACAGAGGGTACCTATGTATGTTTTTATGCGGAATTAATTGTGTAAGAGTTCATGCTTTGTGCTGTGACTGGAAACAGTGGTATGAGTTGCAGTTACGGCGTTTATGCATAAGTGTTCTCGTTTTACAGTTTTGAATTTTTTGAGAGTGCTTACACATTAAAAATTGAAGCGTTATAAGTTATAATTTTTTCTCTTTAACGTTGAGTATATGCAACTTCAGATTTTTTTCGATTTCAATCATAGTTAATGCATGTGGCTAAAATGGAAAACCAGATTAAAGAAGTGCGCAATATGGAGTAAGGCACAATATCGATAAAAAAACAACCTTTTCTGAAGAAATTAGATACTGTGTAAAATCATTTTTGTGCAATAAGTTTGTTACCTGTTTCGCAACGTCAGTTTCTGGGTTCGTTTGCATGTAGCTCGCCAGTATTGCGTTTGTAACTGTGTGTTCTTCTAGCATTTTTGCATGATTACATGTTTTCTATCTCCTCACTATGTTTCGTCCTTTTTTTCAGGCTTACCCTTAATAAGCTAAATCGGTGGTTACTGACAACATACGAGGCAGTTAGAAGCAAAGGGATGTAAGTGGACATTTTCAAGTTTTGAGTAAAATGCGTTTAAAAATAACGTTCTAGGTAGACTTTCATTGAATTTTTTTTTCTAATTCATGCTGTACAGAAGCACCTTCCAGAGCTGCTAATAATATCTCTTGCCCTAAGATAGAGAAGAGGTTCCCCTACTATTTGTATTGTTTATCTCCAAATTTTTAACTTTGCCACTTACATCCCTTTTCTTCTCACTGCCTCATATGTACTCTAATTGCTATCAAGTACAATGGGATGTTAAATGGATTAATTTTAATAAACCACCTCTAATAGCAAAAAAAAACTGTGTAGGCATCCTAAGTAGTGGGCAGTTAGTTTAAAAATAATGTCGCAAGAGCTTCAAAGTTCGGGAAAAGAAGTCAAATTTCAAAACTTTAATTATTGTCCAAATATTTCAAATTTTTGATTCAATACCACTCTAATGCTTCCTTTTAGAACTCTTTCACGCGTTTTTAAAACTATTAATTTCTTTTCATAGTTTTTAATTTGCACATTAGTTGTCATGTCTCGTAAAAGCAACCGAAATTTGACCTTTTGTAACTTTTTTTTGCACGGTTGAACATATCGTCGCCTTAGGGCAACAGTAAGATATCTAAACCTAGAAAGAGCTGCAAAATATCCTACTGCTGTTCTGACGCGATCATACTTTATTTTACTGTTCAGTTCTATATTTTCCAAATAAATGTTCAGTGTGAAATTATATTCTTGTAATTCAGAATATTACATTAACATTAAGAACCCAGAACCCACCCAAGGAGAGAGCTGCACTTCGTGTTCCACCCTGCCCTTCCCATATACATAGCCAAAAAAGATATTAGTTTTGTTTTCATATATTGACACTACATTCCCATTTTCAGTTACTATATGATATTAAATACGTTTATCAAGATTTGAAGTTGTTGAACTTATGATTCAGTTTTATCATGGATGATCGTGATTATTTATTTCTTCATATAAATCCATCTCTTGTTATCTCCTCAAATACCATTCTGCCGATTCACCATGAGTTTCACAAATTTTTTAAGAGTTTGAGTGCGACACAGAACCTCTTTCTAAGTAATTGAGAAAGCTTTAACTGCGCATGAAAAACTAATTTCTATTTACTTTGTAAGAATTCATTGGAAGAAATCGAAGTTATAAAAACAAACTTGAAAATCAACTAAAAGTATATGTGTATTGTAAGTGCACTACAGAAAACAATAAGGCTCTGCTCTTACCTTCAATCTTTCTATATTTTTATTGCCGTAGCAGTATATTGTTAAATAGTCATAGTCGATAAGACAAAATCCTAAAAGATGCAATTACATTAGCTCCTGGGAATTTCTTCGGCCGAAAACCGAGTGAATGCATGCGAGACGGCACGTACTACGACGATGGGACATTTGTCTTGCCCTGTGCCCAGTCCTAATAGGACATCTTGTCTCCTGGCTCTTTTACCCTGGCGGATGATTGCTGTGTTATCATGGAATTCTTTTGCTGATGGATAGATAATGCTGTCAAGTATTTGCTCTTTATTTGGAGACTCTTAATTGAGATTGCACATTTGTGGGAAAGATTAGTCGATAAAACGAATAGATTACTGCTTGGACTTTGTCACTCTGCATTTTATATATCCTGCCCTTTGATGTAAACGCAACGCATTTAGTTTCTGTGAGTGCTTTGTTTGTAGGTAACTATTTTAGTGAAATATAAAAAGCGATCATTTTTCTATCTAAAATTTCACAATCGGTAAAATACCTTAGATAAAATGGAGTTATTTGCAGACATGTGTAAGAGACAAAAGAAAAGTTTTGATTAAAACACGTACAACGCAATGTAAGAACAGTACTATCTCTCTTTCGTTTCGACGAGATGTGTTTTGTTTATTTCAGTCTTATTTTAAGCCCCCCTCTACCTCCAAGTCAAAACAAAACAAGTATCCGATACGGTAGCCCGTTTTTTTAAACTACATTGATGGAGGCATCTCCTCTCAGGGGCGGATCTAGGAAGAATTCTCGGAGGGGGCCATTTGGAAAGATACGATGCTTTGGAAAAATTTTGAATTTTACAAATATCAATATAGCCCACCTTTAACTAGAACATTTTTTAAGGAATTTTCACTAGGCGACGCAAGTTTAACATAAAGGTTGTAATCTTTCCAATATTTTTCCTCTTTTCTTAACAAAGAGTGCATATATCGTTGCCCCTAAGTAGTATTCTTGTAATCAGTACTGTGTTCTGAGGCGACTGTATAGGACTTCTGATTTAAAAGAAAGCCGATATGAACCAACTGCAAATATAACATTAACCCCGAAGTAAAGAGGGCCCAGGGGTTACTCCCCAGGGAGCATATTTTCCTAACTAATGCATTTCAAGTTTTAATTTTGCTTTCTATATAACGGTGTCCCTAAGGCAAATACAAGGGATTGGAGTCACAAACGCTATACTTAGGTAATAGAGACGATATTGAAACAAGCAATATATAGTGTGACGCTTTTGATAGTATAAATACTGTAGCAATCTTTATTAATATCGCTTCTGCAGTTGCTTTGAACTCGCTTAATGTTTGGCAAAGCACTACAAACTTATAAGGGCACACAAGTTATTGCTTAGACGTTTGTTACATCTAATAAACACAATGAATTCCTGTTATAACGAACAAGCGACCGCATAATTTGTTCGTTGAAACGGTATTGAGGTTTCAATAAAATTCAAACAATGTAGTGGAAATAGATCGGGACAGGAAATTTACTTCGTTGATAGGGATATTTCGTTGTAATGGCATTCGTTGTAATGCTACTTGTATAATGCTACTTGACAGTATAAAAACTGAAATTAAAAGTTAATTTCTTACTGTGATCCGCACAATGTAAAAGCAATTTGTTTTAACTGGTGAAAAAATTTCGGAAAATATACTTTAGAATGCAGACTTAGAAAAGCATAAAAAATAAATGCCTTAGAGATCTTGCTGAAAAGTATATCCAACGCTCCTAAGTCTTTCTAAACGTGTAACAACTTTGAAACAAAGCCTACATTTTACAAGTGTTTAATGTCTAGATATGCTCAATATCTGTAATATCTGGAAGTCATTGGACTTCCAGAACTATTGTTAAAATCAATATTTAAATCAATCATGTATATATCTTACATAAATGAATGTTACAATTAAATTAGTGCCAAACCCAACCAATATAAATGCTTTTTATAATCTCTATTAACTACCCCCTTGTAGTTAAGCTGTTGCAATTAGTGCTTAGAAATACCGCATAGTGATGACCATACATTACGGTGAGCTGAAAATTGGACATTTTCCACAAGTGGCTTCGAATTGCAAAAAACAAAAATTGTTTCTTGGCATCATAAAGATAGGAAAAATAGTTTTAAAAAAATTGTGTTTTAATATCGCGTATGTGCCTCAGAAAATGAGAATGTTTGAGAAAAGGGATGAAAAATGGTAAAGTTTCAAAAATTGCATGAAAATATAAATATTATAAGGTTCATTTTTCAAGAAGTGTAACTTTTCTGTCACATTCCTTTTACAGTAAAAGCTTTAAGGAACAACGATGTTTGTTAATTTCATCAAAAATATATCTATATAAACCTGCCATCATTTTTTCAATAATAAGTTTTATTTTACTATGTTTTTGGTTTACAACATGTAAATTCTCACCTCCGTGGCATGTCACACACCTTCTGTCACTGTTTATGTTGCTTAATAACGTGTTTAATTAAAAGTATAAGCTTATTTATTTAATTTTCCTTCCACAAGTATCTCGGATACTAATTGTTTAAGAATATATATTTTTTAATATTGTGTTTTAGTTCGTTTTAGTAGGATAAGGAGTCATGTCACACAATAAATTCTCACATCCGTGCCCTAAACATAAAATTCCATTCCTCATTAACACGTGGAAATAATGACATCAAGTTTATTTTCTATGATACAAGGGAGTCTTGTTAATTTTCAGCCATAAAGAAGCTGTGAGATTTTTGTCGAAAAACAAGTAGATAGATTTTGTTTTAAAAACTAAGTGTGGTTATTGTGACTTCTCACCTCCGTAAACTTGAATTTCAGGGATGTAAATTAATGTAAAAAAAGAAGTGAACATGTTTTCATATGCTTAACGTGTGCAGGTTGTAGCAACGAAGAAAAAAAATATTTCCCTGAAAAATGTATCCATCAGACATATATTAATGGAAAATTCTTCACCACCGTGAATCTCACCTACGTGACAGACCTTATCAATGAGATTATTTCTGAGGTGAAAATAAATGATGGAGGGGAAATGCAACAATTTTAGACAGTTTACCAAAATTATAAATTAGCAGTATGTTCTCAAATTTACTGAATATGTATTTTTTAACACACAGTTGAACTAAAAGGATAACTATTAATTAAGCCGTACTTTAATTAAGAGAGCTTAATATTAGATTCCCACTAATCATTCAAATAGCTCATTATTTGCACAACCAACAAAATTACTTTTTTGGTATTAAATTGGTCTCAATTTTTAAACGTCGAATTTTTTTTCGTTTTTTTTTTTATTATTATTTTTATTTTCGTGAACAAGGCATCTATTATTATTTATTTATTCATTTATTTTTTATTTACTTTTTTATGAGTAAAATAATTGGAACTTAGCTGGGCCTTTGTTTATGGTAACTTCTAGTAAGTAACACTTTCATGTAAGAATGAAAAAAAAAGAAAATAAAATGTTTCGAAATTGAAAACTATTTGCGTTCAAAAGTTACATTTTCTGGAGAATGACCCAAAAATGTTTAAATTGATAGCACTAATTTGTTTCCCTTTAACACTTTTTTCATTACATGTATAATTTTTTTCCAGTTTTTAAATCACGCATAAACCGTAAAAATTTTGAGAATCTGCCAAAATTTTACTTTTTTCAGTTTTTTTTTTTTTTGGACTTAGCCATATTTTTTCTTTTGTATTATAACTTTGCACTTTTTGCAATAGCATTTTAGTGAAGCTCTTTGCTCGTAAAATTCTTCCTCCAAAACATTCATTGCCCAAAACATTACATTTTATTACACTATATCACAATGCCCCACGAGGAGGTGCCGGTACTTCGCGTTCCGCCCTGCCTTTCCAATGCATTCAGACAAACAGGGTATTTGTGTACAGGAGTTACATGTTACATATTTGCAATATACTTTTATATTTACAATGAGCGCATGATTTTTTACAATATATTTTCATTTAAAACTATTAAATGATTTTAAACAAGTTTGAATCAAAATTTGAAGACAGACTTATGATTCAGTTTTGATGGTCGAAGATAGAAAGTTGTTCTTCCGTATTTTGTGTCCACCCCGAATACATTTTCTGCTTATCCACTGACCAGTTCTACCATTCAATTGCGTGGAAGCTTTAAGATTGCAAACTTTGGCAATTGTGTAGTTTTTGTAAATGCCAAAATATTCTTGTTCGACCCATCATTAAGAAACAAGAATTAAAAACGCTTACCAGACAGTCAAGTCTTATAATTCGAAGCTTCAAAACACGAGATAGATGGAAATATTCTTATTATAGCTGAAAAAGTGTTTCCTGATGGTTGACCTAAAGGCTTAAACATACGTATACTACTTTTTTTAGAACTACCATGGCTAATCACAAATTATCAGGGTTGAAAAATTAGGCATTTCAACGATGTTTACGACATCATCGGGCAAATGACTTTCAATAAGTATAGAAGCTCCGTGTTTCACGAAAGATTTTAGTTTTATAACAAACTATACTGAAATATAATGTTTTAAGATACAGCATACAAACAAATATCTGCATCTGATTTGTAGTTTAGTTAGAAAAATACAGTTTTAGGATTTTACTATCACACGTTACCGTTAATGACTTAAAGGTTCTGCGTTTTTGACAGAGGAATCAACGTCACGTTTCACTATTTGTATTTCACTGATCAAGCAAATACTTTTGGTCGTCTCTCAAGTCAGTTTTGGAAACGCCGATTTTTTTTCAAAATAAACTCCTTCAAAAATATTAGTTATTTTTTCAAAGGCAATTAAAATTTTAGAGTAATTCCTAAAAACGTCTCCATGTCACTCTAAGATTGATAAAGGAATGTGAAGTTGGTTGAAGGAGTGGTGTATGGGAAAAGACAAGAGATGGATTTTTAAGAACTTTTTCAAATAGTGACAATCAAGGCCTAAACTGAGTTGAAAGTTAAAGTTCAAACCTTTATCCAAAAAGAAAAACCTGTTTAAAATTATAAAGTAAATGTAAATATATTGTAAGCACGTAAACACTCTAAATAACAGTCCTTCTTGCCTGGATGGATGAGAACGGCAGGGTAAGAAACGAAGTACAGCCACCTCCTCCTGGTGAATTATGGGTTGTCAATGCAATAAAAATAGAACTGCTTTATAAGATAAGAGCTGCACAACACATTTATTGCGAAAAATGTGAAAATAGTCTGTAAAAGAAAAAATACGGTAATGTCCAAAAAAAAAAAAAGTTAAATTGTGATTGATTTCAAGAAGCTTTACGATTTATCCACAAACTAATAACTGCAAACAACTTTAAAGCTATGTGAAAAGAGTTAAAAGGAAGCATTTTAATCTCAATAAGATGATCAAAAAATATATATTTATACTTTCATAAAAATTTTGAAATGTTACCATTTTTACCCTTCTTAAAACTTTGAAGCTCATGCGCGATCTAAAGGCACAAATACTTATATTTTTTAACTGTTGTTCCCATTTTTAGGACGCCAAGATGCAACTATTTTTGCTATTAGACGACACGTACCCAAAATATCCATTTATCGGCCCACCCTAATATACATCACTGTAAACCAAAATCCTGCTTAAAAGTTACATGTATGTATCATTTAGATAATTTAATTATATTTATAAAGCAAAGAGATGCTCTTAAGGTATTATGTAAAATAAATCTCCAGTACTTTTGTTATTTTATTTTGTATGTTAAAACAATCAAACGTTAAACCAATAAATAAAGACTAAAATATTGAACCTTAATACAGTTATTATGACTCCTATTATTATCTTTATTATTGACTCGATAGAGTACAGTAGAAGGAACAAACAAGAATAATTCCGGAAACCATTAACTATCCTTCACAAAGGCACAAGCTCCAAAGAAAATGGTGAAACATTTAGAAGTGATGTATAATCCCTTTTGTTTCTTGATGCACTTTGGAAGGATCATCTTTTGCAAAAGATGGGCTTTCAAAGGCGTTCTTCGAAATGCGTTAATCAGTTATGGAATGGTTCGATAAAAATAAAGGTTACATTCTTAGAGAATAGGAGTGTAATGTCTTAAGATGTTTTCATTGTTTTGCTTATTATCTCTGGCATAAGCAGAGCCCAAAATTCACCCCATTCTCTAAATCACCGTACGGACATTAGGGGCTTTAATCTTCAAAATCCGTCACATTTAGTCAATGCTTAAAAACACCTGCATGATATTAATTCGATAGCTGAATAAAGCTAATGCCTTTACGCTAAAAATTGAACTAATGAAACATTAATAATAGAGCCCAAAATAAACAAATATTTTTTATACGAGTTTTGAGGTTTCAAGGAAACCTTTTTTGCATTTTTGCAGTGTAGAAAACTTAGACATGTGTTGGGGAAAGTGGACGAATTCTGCGTGTTTAACTTCATAAAACTGTAATATCTTAAATATAACAACGACCTGAAGGATTTTTTTTTCTTGACAAGAGTGAAGCATAAGACATCCAACATTTGCAGCACAAAGCATCTATCAGTGCGATTTTTTAAAAATATATCTAACATAATTCTTCTCATAAGTTAATCAGATGCATTCAGTAAATGAATTTTTAAAAAATCGAGCTATGTAAGTCTTTATAACGTACTCAATTTTTATTACTATCATTTAGAATTTCTTTAAATTTGGAAGTAATGACACTCGTTTTAGTATTTTTCTGTTTCTTATTTGTTTATTTAGAAGACTCATAATATTAAATATTTGCAGAAAATATCATCATAAATTTTTGAAAAAATGGTTGACAGCAGGTCCAAAACCTGACTTTTAACCAAATGATTTAAGTTGTCAGAGGGGAATTTAGGAATGACAATTCGAATGTAAAATATCAGTGATTGCAGTAAAAAATGATAGATTTCAGTGAAATTCAATAACAATAACAGTTCAAAAAGTTTAAATCAGAGTTCAAATGATTTTTTGAAAATGACTGTAATGTAATGAATATAATTATTCCTTTGTTTTGCTTGGCTTCCTTGTCCGAAGCAAAGGAAGTTTGCTGTTCACAAAATATTCCCATTTAAATTATAAATATAAGTGCTGACTGATTCAGAGAGCTTAATGTGATTTGTTTGCTTCATAATTTCTAAGCTCAATTAAGCCCCAATAAAATTTTTACAGTTATAGTAACTCTTATTTCTTGGTGTACAATGACGTCGGAGAGACGTACATTTGACGTTGTGGAATGGCGCCTCTTAGACGTCCTTTTTTCAAGGTTCACTGAGGGCTTGTTGACATCGTCTAGACATTATTGAATATCAAGAGGTAAAAATGTTTTTGTCACATGCACATTATCAATAGCACGCCAAAGCACAAGAAGATGTAAATAGAACAGTAGTTGATAAAACCCTACCCGATAATGTAAATGAATATTTTCAACTCCAATGTGTAACAAAAATAATCATAAAATATTTTCTGCCAGACTTGTGTCAAAGCTTTAACTTATTTAGTTTGGAAAGAAAAAAAACTACGGTAACCAGTCCTGGTGATGCAAGTCGTTGTTTTGCGAGGTAAGGCTGTTGTTGTAGCTGTTTATTCCCACTTTCTCCGAAATCTAAAATTTCTTCCACCCTTTAACGTATCAAAAGGTATGACTGAAAATGAAAAACAGGTAGTGGTGGGATTTAAAAAAAAAAAAAAAAAACTGGTGGGTCGCTGTTGTAGCTTCCAAATTGTCGTCGAGTTCCTTGGAAGAGTCAATAGGCAAAACGCGAACACTTTTAAAAGCATCAAGAGATTGTTTTCCCTCAAGGTGTTCCGAATTCAAATAATAATAAAAATAATAAAAGTACGGAAAAAGTAGGCTTCGTCGATGCACGAATATAAATTTCAATAGGGTAAAAATATCCATAAAAAGTCCTCCTCATATTACCACTCTTGGATTGGCAAAACCACTAGGTTCATTACCAGTGTAGGATCGGCAACATAGCGAGATAAATTAGGTCCTGACTGGTTGAACAGAAAAACTTCAGTCTCCCTGTGCCCCCCCTCCCCATTGAGGCTCTTGAACAATGAGAAGTAAAAGTAAATAAACAACAGCTCTGACTTTCTAGTGCAACCACTACTGAAACTGCAATCACGCTCTCCTCTTTGTTAAGTATTGTATCATGATTTTATTACCAACAATTCTGATCAGTACAATTTTAAAATTTATCTTTTCCAATATCAAGTTACGTGCTTTGTTCTCTCGATGTTGCCAATCTGCTAAAACTTAAAACATAAATACATGACATGCCCTTTTTAAAGGAAATAAAAAGGATTAAAATATTTTCTACAGTAATAAATAAATAATTGAATTCAGTTCAAGTGTATCCATATCGCTGAGGCTTGACAATAGTTCTTGACGATCTTCTTACCGGGTTTTCCGCGGATGCTTGCTGGACATTTGTTTTGTGAACTATTTGTTCTGGCATGCTTGAATGTTCTTTATTTATTTCTCGATTTGATCCCTTAGCCAAAGTCGAAGGATAAAAATCTTCCACTGATCTTGTTTGTGAAGAACTATACTGCTCTGATTTGTCTGGACGAATGTAAAATCTATTTCTGCGATAAACTCCACCATCCTTCCCTTTAATAACGTAAGACCGAGAATTATGATTGGATTGAATGAGTTCCTTGCTTCCACGGCTCGTTCGGCATTTTACGAAACCATACCTTTGCCTGATTATGAAGAATTGGCAACTCTTTTCCATGTATGTTTGCATATTTATTTTGTGCTTTCTGTCGCTTCTTTAAAGATTCTTGTGCTTCCTTTAATGGGAAGTTTGGTCGCATTTTCTCTGGATGCGATGGCAAAAGGGATCTAAGTCGTCTACCCATCAACAACTCAGCGGGAGAAGGAAGATCAGAAGATGGTTGGGTTCTGTAGTCTAACAAGACCGTATATAAGTCTTTTCCATCTTGTGCTGCTTTTATCAGTGATTTTTTTATTGTCTGAATTGCTCTTTCAACCTGTCCATTGGCCCTAGGAAAGTACGGTGACGTGATCTGATGATTTATGTTCCATTCCATGCAAAAACTTTTTACACACTCTGAGTCAAATGGCGGTCCCCCATCACTCACGAGCTCCTCCTGAATGCCATGTTTGGAGAAAATAGATTTAAAGATAGTAGTTACGTTTTGTGCACTGTTATGCTTCACTGACTGAACTTCCACATATTTTGAAAAATAATCAATCAATAAAATATATTGTTGACCTTGCAAATGAAAAAAATCACAGCCCACTTTTTGCCATGGCCTTTCAGGTACTTCTTGTTCAATCAGAGTTTCTTTTTGATTGTTACGTTGGTGTTCCTGACAAATTTTACATCTGTTAATAAGGTTTTCTACATCAATATTCATGGAAGGCCAGTAAAAGTATTCTTTTGCCTTCACTTTACAAGCTACTACACCTCTGTGAGTCAAGTGCAACTTATTTAATGTTTCTGATCTTGAAACTTGTGGCACAACTAACCGTTGACCGCGACAAATAATTCCTTCTTTTGTAGAGTATAACTCATCTCTACAATGCCAGTAAGGTTGGGCGAGTTTCTTAGTACTTCGTTTATCATCCCACCCATTTTTTATATGACATAAAACATCTTGTAATTCTTCATCATTTACAGTAATTGCTGCAATATCTTTCCACTTGCTTGGTGAAGCTCGAGTTAGAATATTTATTTTTACACTTGCTTCTGTCTCTTCTTCATTTTCAAATTTTTCTTCTTTTAATTGAGCTCTGGAAAGTGTATCAGCAATGAGTAATAATATTCCTGGGACGTACTCAAGTTTGATATCATATCTGTTAAGTCTAAGGAGCATTCGTTGCAGCCTAGGTGATATAGTATCATACTGCTTCTCTTTTAATCCAATCAATGGTTTGTGATCAGTCTGAACGATCACTGGTCTACCATAAGTATAGTAGTTAAAATGTTCCAAACCATAGATTACGGCAAGCAACTCTTTTTCAATCTGGGCATATCGTTGCTGTGTCTCACTTAGTGATGCTGATCCATATGCTACGGGTCTGTTGTCTTGCAGCAGAACGGCTCCAAGTCCATTGCGACTTGCATCTACAGATAATGTCACAGCTTTATTTTCATTAAAATATTGTAAGCATGGAGCTTGTACTAGAGCTTTCTTGATTTTCTCAAAATCTCGTTGAATATTTGCGTCCCATATCCACTGTTTATCTTTCTTCAACAGTTCTCTTAAAGAATAGGTTAAACTCGAGAGGTGAGAAGTAAATTTAGATAAATATGTCACCATACCAAGGAATCTTTGCAACTCTTCACGGCTCTGTGGTGCTGGAAAGTCAACAATGGCTTTTACTTTCTTAATATCTGGTTCTATTCCTTTGTCAGATAAAGTGTGACCTAAATAATTAACTGACGACTTTGCAAGTTGGGTTTTACTGATATTGAATTTCAAATTGGCTTCCCTGGCTCGCATTAAAACTTTATTCAATAATTTGCAGTGCTTTTCAATGGACGATGAACCTAGAGCAATGTCATCAAAATATGGGTTTACTTCTGGCATATCATCAAAAGTTTCTTCCATAGCTCTCTGAAATTCCTCTGCAGCGTTATTAAGGCCAAATGGCAGAACTAAATACCTATATCTTCCCCATGGAGTTGCAAATGTAGTTAAGAATGACGATTCTGTATCCAGTGGTAGTTGCCAAAAGCCATTCTTTGCATCAAAAATCTTACTAATATTATATATGCGAAAGTTTGTCTGTATGGATGGATGTATGGATGTTGGATGGATGTATGGATGTTTGTTACTCTTTCACGCAAAAACTACTGAACGGATTTTGATGAAACTTTACAATAATATAGCTTATGCATCAGAATAACACATAGGGTAGTTTTCGTCCCGTTATGGGGTTGAAAACCCCCTTAGGGGGGTAATAAAACATAATTTTTGTATAAATTCTCTAATATTGGGATGAAAAATACTTGCACATATTTACATTATATGTCCATCGAAAGCTCTGATTTTTCTGCTGAAGATGGCACCTGTTCGAAATTTCTAAGTAGAATAAAAAACGAGTTATGAGCTTTTTAGATCCATGTTCGAAGGCTTTCCTCAACTCAATACAGTATTTAGTGTATCATCTCAACTCCCTGTCGATAGCGACAATTGTTGTATTGTTGACTTTCTTTGCTTTTCGTGATTGTTCAAGGCTTTTCTCAAGTCAAATCTTAAAGTAAGATTTTTGCACAAGATTGGCAAATAATACATGATTTGGCTGATGATTTTCCATTTAAACGGAACTTTAGTGTAATTAATGGTTTTTATTATTATTTATGCTAATTGAACACTTACTCATTATCCAAACAACCAGCAGATCGCCAAAATTTTTGCAGAAAGATTTCCGTAGCTGATGCATTTGGCAGTTTTTTCAACGTTGCTGTTTTTGAAGCCGAAGACTACGTCATAATGTTTCTCAGCTTTCACCATGTAAACAAAATATCGCCAATCAAATAATTTTCAAAAGACTTTTTTTACTGTGTTAAATAATCCAGCAACTAAATTAGGCAAATCCATAAACAGCACAAAAACTTCCATTAATTTTCCTTTTTGCACAATTTCAAACAATCGCCAAATTTTATTACTTATTTCGGTAACATTTCGGATGAAACTGTTTAGCGCCATTTTATGGTGACCAAAAATATCTCAGCATCTGGCGACGATATCTCTGTAACGAAAATTAATATCATATCGTTTTACAAAGTAAGGAAAGAATGGGGGAGCATCATCGAAGGTACCTCGAAACGACTTTCGCAAATTCGGTAAAATCGCACCAAGAGCCACAATGATTGAAATTTCCCGAAATAACTAAAGCAAGTATAAGGGGATTACGAGCGCAGCTACTTTTTTTTAATCACTTCGTACTTCATTAGCCATACAGAGAAGGTTTTAGACTCCATGTTAAAAAAAAAAGTATCAACAGATTCATCTTTTTAAACATGAGAAGATTAATTTCATGTTTTTTTAAATTTGTATATGCTTAAATATAGTGCTTTCGTTTCTAAATCAATACTACTTTGTTCTTTATACTTATTGCTATTTTATTTTATGGGTAAGGAAGAAACTCGATTTTTAATCACGTCAAAAAGATGTGTTTTAAATTCTTTTACTTAAAACAGAAAACAAAAGCAAGTAACGATTTTTTCTAATAATTATTACTGACCCAGGCAACGCCGGGTATTTTTGCTAGTCGTAAATATTTTACTTCCTTGAAGTCGTGTGATAAGGTTGTCATTTGTAGGTATCGGGTAATGAGGTCGTAAGATAGCTTCATTGAGTGGTCTTGGATCCAGACAGATGCGTAACTTTTTTGCGGTATTAACAACAACAATGCTGTTCACCCACTCTGTTGGTTCATCCACTTTTGTAATAATTCCCGAATCCATCATATTTTTCAGTTCTTCTTTAACTTTATCATGCAAAGCAAGAGGTATTTTGCGGGGTGCTGCTATGTGAGGGGTGTAGTGATCTTTCAGTTTTATTTTTACTGAACGGTTTAAACGACCAACCCCTGTAAATACGTCAGAAAATTGGTTCAAAATTTCCTCAGGAGTTTCACCTAAGTAGCTCACAGGTCTCAATACATTATAAAGTCTTTGAATAAGACCTAATTCCTCACAAGCTTTGAGGCCTAATATTGGACTTGAATCCAAAGAGGTAACTAAAAATTTTAGAACCTTATTCACTTTCGCTGTTTTACATCTAAGCATACATTCACCAAGAATCGGCACAATATTATCGCTGTAATCAAGTACAGGTGTTTTGATTTTCTTCACCAATGGCTTTTCAACCCACTTTAATATCTCGCAATTTGGAATGACATTAACTTGAGCTCCCGTGTCCAATTTAAATGTGACTTCATTTCCATTTAAGTCTAATTTGTAAAGCCATACATTTCTTGATTTTCCTTCTTCCAGATGATTTATATATTTCAACTCTCCTAAGTACCCATTTTCTGAATCAGAGCCACTAGTTTGCTCTACAGTATTAACACTTGGCAAACGTTGTCTATTATTTGATTTTATTCGGCACACTTTGGACCAGTGATTATTTCCGCCACAGTTTCGGCACTTATCGCCAAATGCAGGACATCTTCTTGGCGCATGACTTTTTCCACATTTTTTACACAGAAATTCGCGTCTTTGCGAATACGTGCGATTTTCCTTGTATTTTATATCATCTAAATTAATTTTCTCAACTTTCTCACCCATTTCTGCCGCTTGCAATTTACTTTGCTCGGCTGTTTTACATTCAGCCACGATTTCATACAGAGTTTTCTTATTTTTGTAAGTTTCCCGAAACAATCGCTCTTGTAACGATTTATCATCAAGTCCTTGAATTATTTTATCACGAAGCATTCGATCTGAAAGTTCACCGTAATTGCATTCCACTACTGCGCAGCGTAAACGTGAATAGTAATCCACGAATTTTTCTTCACTTTTCTGGCTTATTTCCAAGAATTTGAAAGAGGCGTAAACTTCATTCACATAATCTTTAAAGTATTTGTCAAATTCAGTCAAAATTTGTTGCAATGTTACCTCTTTTGATCCACCCTCAGGCTTAATGTTGAAAGTTCGTAACTGCTTCTTCAATTCATCGCCACAAACATGTCGAAAGAGGGCCGTTTTCGTGTTTTCCGATTCTTTACCATATTTTAATGCTTCTACATAATCGTTAAAATCTTCTCGCCAATGGCGCCAAGCCTCGGATGGATTTGAGCCGGGATGAAAAGCTGCTATTGTTGGAAGATTTGCAGCCATTTTTTTTTTTTTAAACTCCCGAAATCAAATTTTACAAATAAAAGGACTAATGAAAAGCACTTTTTGCTTCTAGTACTGGCTACGTGAGTACTTTATACTCTGACACCATGTTAAGTATTGTATCATGATTTTATTACCAACAATTCTGATCAGTACAATTTTAAAATTAATCTTTTCCAATATCAAGTTACGTGCTTTGTTCTCTCGATGTTGCCAATCTGCTAAAACTTAAAACATAAATACATGACACTCTTTACACAATCCCTGATTATCAGTAAAATTAATATTTAAGGTTTATCTTTTAACTTAAGACTAATATAATTTTGATATCAGTATAAATATGTGAAACTATGATCGCAATTTGCAACTTTAAACACGGAAATCAAATTTGTTCTATCACTTACGCCTCATTAAACAGCATCGAATAATGCATGCAATTACTAGACTTTCAAATAAGGAGCCCATCTAAGAATATTCCACAATGTAAGGAATAGGAGGAAATACCCGAAATAATCCCCCTCGCTTCAGTTTCCTGCTTTAGTTATAGGCATCCTAAAACCAATTTCCTCACAGGCGTCAGTATGTGTTGGAATATGCAAACGTGGCTCAATAGAAGCGTGTTTTGGAAACTGATATGGACTTCTAACCGATTTCTGTCCGGAATTGCGAAGTAGCTGTTTAAACAATTTCAGACATTGACTTGAATTTAGGGCTTCAATGAGAATTGGCCGGGAGTGTTTCATAGCTTGTCAAGGTTTACATTTCTAATCAAATATATGCCTAGAGCATTATCGTACATTATGCATACTAATAAGGACTCTGGTTCAAGCTACATAAAACATTTAAGCAATCGTGTTTTAGCTTTGAATAAAATCAAATTGTTTTCTTGGTTAAAGAAATTACTAACATTGTAAATATTTCAATAAAACAAGAATGAGATATATACATTATGAACATTAAGAAAGGAAAGTAAGCAATGTCGTAGAAAACAATATAAAAACTCCTCTTAAAAAAGTAATTGAACAATTGAATCGGTGAGAAGCAAAGGGATGTAAGTGTCCAAGTTAAAAAGTTGGAGATAATCTGTACAAGTAGTAAGATAGCCTCTCCTCTTTTAATGCAAGAGATGGTGCTAGTAGCTGAAGTGGATGCAGCTATTCAACATCATTTAGAAAGAAAATTAAATTAAAACCTACCTAGGATCTGAATTTTAAACGCATTTTACTTAAAATTATAAAAATCCCACTTACATCCCTTAGATTTTCTCTGCCTCAGTTTATATTAACACGGATCACACACACATACAAAAAAAAAAAAAAAAAATGTGACTGCCACAAAAGATGTTAAATGGAGATTAGAGAAAGACTGCCTAGTATTACCAGTCTTGTGGAATCTGATAACCGAGTAAATTCACTCTTGATACTGAAGTGAAGTGATAGCGCTTATGTTTGATTTATTTTGTCGATAGAAGCTCAGAAATGTGTAACGTGATGCTATTTGTTTTTCTTTGTTCCAGTTTAAGTCAGATCGTTTGTGCTTGGGATGCATGTTAATCAAAAATTTTTCTTCTATATCTGCCACATTTACCCTTCTAACACACATAATAACGCCTAATTACTTTTTCTCACTTTACAAAGAGCGTTTTTTTTTTTTTCCCTTGAGAAATAATTCGTTTTAATTTTAAGCTACAAGGTATATCACGATTCTTAAGGAACGGTATATCACGAAGATGCAGTTAATTAAAACTATTTTATCTTTGAAACGGTGTGTATTTCATGCATTACGTTCATCATCACACTCCTGTTAAAAAAAAACACAATTCCTTTGCAGTTATATTTGTTGGAGCTTTTGTTCGTTAAGAATAAAGCATATTTTTTGCTGAAGTATGTATGTCTGAAATCAAAAGTTTATAACTAAATTATTCGTTTCTTATTTATTTTCAGGCGCTATATTTTTATATTGTTAGAAATAATAGAGTTAAATAGAAGACCTCGGTGCAAAAAGGGGACAATGCCAGTCCCGCCTCGAGAGCTCCAATATATAACAAATAATTATACATAGGTAACAATATTTATGCTACATTAAAGTAACATTGAAATGGCGTTTATGCAATTTCAAAACCATACAAGTTGAGCATAAACGATGGACCCGATTTTTAAAAAATCTAATGTTTGAAACTGCAGCACATATCTTACAATAAGTAATACATGAATGTAAACAGAAACACACCAATTATTTTTTCTAATCACGTTCATTTACGCAAAATGTTCAATGTTGGAGCATTTTGTTTCAAGAAAATGTGTAAGCCGTAATCTAGCTTGTTCTAAGCATCTTAAAGTACCACACTGGTGATGGTTACACAAACGCCTTTTTAAAGTTCTTGTAAATAGGTTTTTAACGCTATTTCATAAAAAGACATAATATGATGTCGAGTGGAACGAAGTTTTGTTACAGATTAGACGTTTGTTGTGTAACAAAAAGCTCACATATCGAACATTTGTAACTGAAAAAATAATTTGTATATTTCTTTTTGAGATTCATGTGTCAGCACATTGCAGCATGTGCAATAATTTCAAAATTATGAAATATATTTTTTTTAATCTGATAATTTTTGAAATTGATTCCATCATTTGTGCTTACCCTGTATTTAATACTAGTGGTACCTGCATGGCTTTTCCAGTAGTAAAAAATTAAAAGGTCATTTGGTTCACATGCATATTTAGAGTTAACGTCTACTATGCGTTATTCTTTTATTTATTTTCTTTTCAAGATTTCTTCATATTTTTTGTGGGTTTGAAAATTTAGCAATTCGACAACCAGTCGATAAGTCGCTATTACCAGAATTGTGGTATTTTTTAGGAAAAAAATGTCAAAGAAATTGAAAACATGGTTGCAGGTGCTGATGTACGCTAGTCACCAAATTTGGTGCATCGGTTTTCACTTCAAATTTTTCAAAATGTCTCTAAGCTGTCGTCAAATTCTCTCCCATTTAAGAGTTCACTTCTGTCCCGTTACTTCTGTAATTTTGCTACCAGTGTAAGACATTTTACCTTCATCGAGCCTGTTAACTTCAAAAACGCTTAGTTTGTTTATTGAAGATAAAATTTGCTAGAATATTTCTGCTATAAGTAAATGTAACATTTGATATAATTACATTTAATTAATTATAAATCAAAACCGAACCGCAAACTTTATAAACTAAACGGAAGAAAAAGCAAACATTTCACACTGGAATTAACCTTAAATTAAAAACTCTTTTATTATCTAAACGGAAATGGTAAGGTTTTAAACCTTATTATTATCAAGCCCATTTATTAATCGAGCTTAATCATTTATAAATGTTTGACTTGCTTAAGGTAAGCTTTGGATTCAGTTTTTTAAAAACGATTCTTGCAGTTTTTCTAATTCTTGTAGAAACTTTGAACAAATTTCGTTTTATGCAAAAAAATTTCAAGCTTTGATTGACCTAAAATTGAAAAATGAGCATGAAATATTTCTCTCCCATATTATCAACTTTATGTGAAAAATGATTTTAAAATTGGAATAAGAAAGATAAAGGAAGAAACCAAAATCAATTTTTTAAAAATCGCTTTGAGATGCACACGATTATGCTACAAACCAATTTTGGGCCAAATTTCATGAAAATAGGTCGAACGGTCTAGCGCTAAGCCCGTCACAGAGATCCAGACAAACTTTCACCTTTATTATTTGTAAAGAAGATAAAGAACATTTTAAAAAACTTTAATAATTAAAATATTTTTCCTTGGTTTAAAAACTCAGAATTTTTTGAAATTTGGTCCAGCATTTGTGTATCAAACCGTGTATTGAATATAACGAAAACGTCTAAAAACGTAAATAATTAAAACATTTTTTTCTTTGTTTGAAAATCTGGCAGTTTATGAAGTTGGGCACATCATATGCGCTCGCGCTGCAATGAATAGAAGTCTCAAAATGTAAATAATTAGAAGATTTTTTTCTCCGTTTGAATACCCGATATTTTTTAAAAGTGGGTACAACATTTGGGCTCACTCTGTTTTCAATTTAAAGAAGAAGTCTAAAACCGTGAATAATTAGAAATTTTTTGTCTTTGCTTGGAGATACGATATTCTTTGAAATGGAGTCTATCATTTGTGCTCATACTATATTGATTATAAGGAAGTCTAAAAACGTGAATTTTTGCTGATGCAACATATTTTTGCTCTTAGCAAAACACACAAAGTCTTCAAATACGCCGATTGCGACCCATAACTAAGTCTTAAGTCACTTTTTAAAGGATATTATTTTTTTAAAGATCTGTCTAATCTTACCGGAGAGCGTTTTTTGTTTTTGGCACTCACTGTAACATCTAACAATAAATTTGAAAAAAATTAGAATCAAACCGAAACCCCACATGATTTTTAACTTGACATGATTTTAGTTTGCTTATAAAAGTATGACAATTACGAAAATTCAAGACGCGGAATCAAAAATTTTCACTTACTAAACCCTCTAGCAATTTTCATTATTATATCTCATGAAGCAAGGGAGAGTGGAGAATGTTGTAACATGGCGCATGTTGGAATATTTAAGTAGGTAGTGATTAAAAAAAAAGGCAGAGAATTTTGATAATATTTATTTGATGTGTCTTGAGCACAATCAGAATCCATGTTATTTTCAGTACTCCGGATCTTTCACCTTTTCGATCATATAGATATTTATAACTCGAATCAAGATTAGTAAAACTTTTAAATTCTTTAAAAACAGGCTTTGAGTTGACGTAAGAAATTTTATGCTGCCACAGTTGTGTTAGGCTGAGAGTTGCAGCTAAAAACCAGCAGTATCAGTAGATATAATATTGTTATTTTGTTGAATTATATTATAATGTTTTATTAATGAAAATACTACATAGCATTTTTTTTATATAAAATTGGGCAGTTTCATTTTGAAAAATTTATCATTTATTTTGCAAAAAACACTCCTACAAAAAAGTGCTGAGCAAAATTAATTATTTAAATTTCGTTTAATGAAAATTTAAATTGCATGACATCGAAGTAGAGTTCATGTTTTTCAGAAAGTTCATGCAATAAAAATTAATCATGTTTATTGATTTTATTTAATAATCAATCACCAAAATATTAACTAACATCAATTATTCCTAACAATTTAAACCTATTAAATTTCGTTAGGATAACCAAGAATAAAAAATATTTAATGTTACCACAATCTCGGCGTTTCACATGGGAACCAATAAAAACATGTAATAGATATCTTTGATATTAAAGCTTTCTTTCCCGTAATGAAGAATATCTACCTTGTTTAAACACTAGTTGCAAGTGCTGCCTTGTCTAGTCAATCATGCTGTTGGTTCAGAGTAAACAGATATAAAATCCTACAACAAACATTGTTCCATCAATAGCTCTTCTTGTTTGGAAAAGTCTTTTCTAAGAACTTTTATTAGATTGGCGAAAGAGATTGATATACATTTATGAATTTAGTCTTAGGACGTACAATTTTTCCCTAAGTTCGTGCATAGATTCAGTTATTCTAAACATGAAACAGACTTGAATATCTCAAATAAAGAGTTGAATTGTGGGGATGAATCTAGAGACTTGACATATTTTCTTTCATTGAGTCAGTTAACTTTGATGCGTAACATTTATCACATAATTTCTTTTACATGTTTAAATTTTAATTACAAAGTAACTAAAAATGTCCGCAAAAAAATTCAAAATAAATATAAAAATGCTTAAGAACTATTCCTTCTAAGGCGCATTGATAGGAACATGCAGCCACATTTTGCTTTCACAAAGAAGTTGTTTACGTATACAAATGTGTCCCTCGTATAACACGGTTAATTCGTACCGTGCTATTTCGAAACCGCGTTATATGAGACTTATTTATTTATTTTTTTAAATTTATGGTTATTTATTTTTATGTATATACAAAACTTAAATCAGTGCGATATGAACCATGCTTAATTGAAACCGTGTTTCGTGCTATATCGAATCCGTGATATACGAAACTTTGAAATAATGTAAATGAAGTTGAGTTCCGTGCTGTAAAATTATTGTCTTTAGGTGTATAATTTTATGCTAGTAGAAACTTCGTTCCAGTAAAACATACAAAGCACGCTTTTTACTTTCATTAAAAATTTTAAAGTAAAAAATCCTGAAAACTAAAAATTAATTTGACTTTTGACATCTTGAATTCAAAATATGTTTTTCGCAATCACGTGTGTGTGTGTGTGTATGTGTGTGTAAGTGTGCGTGTGTGTGTAGGATATCGACGCAACCTAGAGACTGTTTGCTAGAGGAGGAGCAACGGGAGGGGTCGGTCGACGAGATGCTGCAGAAGAAGGCGGGGGGCGGGGGATCAAGCCAAGAGACATCGAAATAAGTCAAATGAGAACAATAAGCAATGTGATTTCTCAAAAAACATGAGCACACTTTATCAACTTCATATAAAAAGAACAAAACACATACTGTCAAATAGAAAAAAATAGAAAATTCGAGATTATCTGTAGCAACAACAACGAAAACATATATACATGTATATGAAAAATATATATGTATACATGTATGTATGTTCCCTATACAAATCCACAATTTACGTCGGGACTTGACCAAATTTGGCAGGAAGATACTTCTGTATCCGAGAAGAGTCGTAGGGGTCGACCTGTTGTCAAAAAAGCATCGAATTGTTCGAGTTTCAAATTTAAGGCCGAAATTGTGAAAGCCCGTGAAAAATACCCCCTTAGAAGATTTTCTTCTATCGGATTTGAAAATTCCAAGTGCCTAAATTGACCAGGAAAGTAGTAATGAGCATTTTTAAGTTAGTAAAAATCTATTTTAAATTGGAAATTTATCGTCTGCATGCGAGCTCAGTTTTAGTTATCTTTACTAATAATGAAGCTTAAAGTCTCTCTGTCTGGATATCTGGATCTCTGTGATGCACATAGCACCTAGACCGTTCGGCCGATTTTCATGAAATTTGGCACATAGTTTGTAGCATTAGGGTGTGCACCTTGAAGCGATTCTTCGAAAATTCGATTTTGTTCTTTTTCTATTCTAATTTTAAGAAAATTTCACCGAGCAAATTATCACAACGTGGAAGAGTAAATTACGAAAATATCATAACGTGAAACCGTAACATTGGCGAGTAAATGAACATAGCAAATTGTTGAGGAATTCGTCATCAATTATTTGTAAATATACAGGCGAACCAAATGACCTTTTAATTTTCAACTACGGGCAAAGCCGTGCAGGTACCAATAGTCGTCAAAAAAATCATTAAGAATAAATATCCGTTGCCATTTCTTTCTAAAGGGTCAAAAAATAAGATTATTGCTTTTGCTTTAAGGCTTTTCCTCTATTTAGGAGATTCAAAATTTTTCCTGTTTTGGTTATTTTCCTGCTATTTATGAATTTTCTTGTACTTCTGGCAGAAGATATTCAGCTGGCAGGAGATTTCAGTAGCATGAATGGAGACTCTTACTATTCACTTTGATTTAATTGGGACTTTTGGATTTGACTTTAACATTGTTCAATAATGGTTGATAGTGTCGCAGATTTTGAGGGATTGACTTTGTTACTCTAATGGAAATTTTTTCCATTGGGGAATGTTTCTAAGCTATCGTTCCATTTCTGTTCAAGATTAAAAGAGCGAATGTTGGTGTTATTTTTGAAAATAATACCAATATTTATTGTATTTATTTTGATTTTTTTTTCTCTTTCTGAAAGGGGTTTTTGGAATTGTATTCCTTATCCAGACATTTCCTAAGTTAATGTTGATGTTATTATAAAACTGAAACCCTTCTTCTAACAGGGATTTTAGAAATTGATATCCTTATCATTATAATTAATTTTAGGGAGAGTTTTTTTTCTTGTGATGAAGAGTTTGGGGAACTATTGTCTTCATTCTGACGAAAATGTTTGGGGACTCTTGTCTTCACTCTGATTGGAATTTATTAGGACAGTTATCCTTACTCAGGTAAATATTTTTTTAGGGTCTAATGTCGAGGTGGTGCTGGGGATTTTTGGGGACTGTTGTCCTAATTCTAACGAGGGTTTAAAAGATCTATTTACGCTATTTTGGGATTCTTGCATTAAGTCTAATCTTATTTTTAGATTTATCTCGCCGTTTTCATAAGAATTTTTACGGTAGTGTAATTTTATTTGCGAAGTTTTCTTATTCGAATGGGAAATTTTAGGGACCAATGTACAAATTTTAATAGAGGTTTTTAATTGCTGTCGTCAAAATTCAGAAGTGAAATTTTGTATTTTTTTTCTAATTGAAGTCTGATTGTTGAACATACGTCACTTGACACATTTTTTTTTTATTTTCCAGGTAGATTTGTGAAATGTTTGGGATGCTTTGAGGAGCAGTCTCGCTGGTCGACAACGCAGTCCAATAAGCACGGACACCCTTATCCGTGACTGACAGAAGAATGTGATAAATTGATAAATTACCCAAACAGCTGCCGAATAATGTTGTGTAAAGCATCATATGACGTGTGGAAGATTGCATGGTAGCCATGTCCCATATTGACATCTTACGCCGGAACGCCTGGTGGCGGTAATTACATTTATTCACTTTTAAGTACTCACAAATGACCGTCTCATGCTTTGAACACTTTTCAAAGCCTGGATTTTAGAGCACAAAAAATTATCGTCATTGCAATGTTCTAGAGTTCTGGCATTAGTTTATTTCACTTGGCATCGAATTACACTTACTTTTTTACTCGCTACATAGCCCACTGGAATCCGTCCATAGCAATTGTCCACCAGTGTATATGATAAAAACAAGTTAGAAGATTGTTCAAATATGCTTAAATGTTCTGTAACAAAACACTACTTCCCGTCAAAAAATGGTTTTTCTTTTTGTGCTATTTTTGCAGAATTTTCAGAATAAAATATTTAACAAAATTAGTATTCATACCATCCCATTATTTCTGTAAAACAAGAAAAGGAAAAAAAAAAATTAAATTTTTTTACAAGACTAGAAATTTTATAGTGGGTCTTATTTATACTCAAACCCCCAACCAAGTTAAGTCGTACTCGGTCAGTTTTTTAAAAAGAATTTACTAGAAACTAAAACCACTTTTAGCTGAATCAAAAATTTTACTTTTGCCAGTAATTTCTGGAAAAAAAAGGCGCACCCTTTTAAGCCTTAAATAATGCAAATTCGGGTACACAATCGATAACTTCAGTAACTTTAAGCACATAAAGTCGTATTCAGTCAGATTTTAATGCGACTGTGTTAAATACAACATCATTTTATCCACTTTATTTTAACGAACATTGTACTTTTGCCAAATTTCGTTTAAAAAAATGGGGGACTACTTTTTCATCCCTTATATGAAAATTATGGTACACAATCGATCTTTTCTATAACTATGAAAACGCAATGTCCTATTCAATCATATTATAAAGCGATTGTGTTAAAAACAATATAACTTTAGCAAAACACTTACACAAAAATTCTACTTTTGTTGGTTTAAATAAGGCAAGTTCTGGTACACAATCGATTCCTTCAGTAACTTTGAGCACATAATTCTCGCTCGTGGTATTTAGAACAAACTGAAAGCTTACACTCGCTCGAGCGAGCAATTTGATGAGTGATATTACACAACTCTTGATTAATGAGTTTTAAATACGGATTAGTGCCTAAGCTCTGCCGCTAAATAAGATGTCAGCCATTCAAACGCGAGATGGCTTGTTGGATTTCAGTTATTAAATGTCATTCGTCGGTTATTAATAGCCTTTCTCAAATGAATGCCGAAATAATACATACAGCAGTGTTCCTCATGACTTAAAACACAGCAATGTCCTTCTTATTCACAAAATGCTTTGAATACTCGTAAGACATTTATTGTGGGAAGAGCTGATTGAGGATTACAATGTAAATTAGCAGAATTAATGGAGAAAGATATTATTTATTGCTCATTACAATTTTCATTGATATGTTTATTGTTTTTGGAAATGTGATATTTAAACTTCTACATCTTTCCTGTTTTTCTTTGCTTTCATCAAATTAACCCATTAAGCGCCAAGTCTCCCATTTTGGGAACCTTCAATTAAGATTTTTTTCTTCATCAAGTAATTGAGATATCATTTTGAAATTTTTTAAAATGAATGATAGAGAACCAAACTTTACTCGTAATTTTTTCAAAAAGGTTTGGAATGTAAATTCGTTTTTGAAAATTTTTTAAATTTTACGAAAATTTCTTGTTTTTGCATTACACGGGTAAAAAATTCCCTAAAAATAATAAATGCAAATGCAGGAAATTAGGAACATGGAATATGAAGCTCAATAGACCATTTTTCAAATCACAACAAACAGGGGCCAAGAAAAATAATTTAAAGTAGTTTTAGAGGACTTTATTTACTGAAGTCCCAAAATGGGAGACTTGGCGTGTTCTGATTAGCAGAACAAGTCATGCCCAGTAGAAATCGTCTTCACCCATTTTGCATGAATGAACTCTCCCCTCTTTCCTGTTGAAGCCACAGCCCCCTTTGTAGTTTCTCATTGTAAACACTCTTTTGTTGTTCAAGGTCAAGAGCAAGTGCTTTTATCAAAACAAGTAACATTCCATTCGTTTAGAAGAAAGTTCAGAAAAAACAGGGGTGCCAATCCTCCCTAAGGAGGATGACGCATCTCTCTGAATTTCTACAGATCACGAAAGATATTTCCGTAAAAGGAGTTCAAATTCCCTTTAAAACTATTCCTCCCCCCTCCATAAAAATATTTTGTAGCTAAGTTAGCTCCATGCTCCCCTCCCCCTTGAGGGCACTCCCCCTTCAATTAGGGAGATTGAATTTCAAAAGAGAAATTTCTTCACCTTTTTTTTTTTTTTTTTGAAATCAAAAATGTAGTAAGAATTTTTGACTTTGCTACGAGCTTCAAACACTATAAAAATAATATATTTTAGCTTATATTTTTACCATGTATCGTAATTTGTTGGATGAAATCGGAGAAACTATAACCGTTGATAATTCCTCAGTGCGAAGCATACTAGACATTTATCTCTAAAAACATTATTATGATGAATAAATCATGTCATCAAACATGTTGTGAAGTAACCCAAATGGCTGACTGCAAAAAAACCCTTGTCTATAATAACACAATTACACCATCAGGGAGCCCAAAAATATCTTAGTTCCATTTTATAAGATACATTTTATATAGTGTGGTAGTGTGTAATGGTAAATGACATTTCATGTCATTGTCATTTACCATTGCTCGACCCCCCTACATGGTTAATAGAAAAAAGCTACGTCTTCTCTTTTTGTATATGAAAATCCTAAGACTTTTTGCTAAAAGGTAGTAAAATGTGTGGGAAAAGTTTCGTTTTGTACAAAAATGTATAAGAAGAAGGAATGCAATAAGAATGAAATCCAGACACGGAGTGATGTACGGGCAGAGGGAGGGGGGGGGGGAGACGTTCATAAGGGCCCCAACGGCTCAAGAAATTAAAAATAACTAGCATACTAATACTTATTAATGTTGCAAATATACACTGCTAGCCTCTGGGGCTGGCCTCCACAGCTTTTGTTGCAAGGGGGCCCAAAATGTATAGCTTTGGGTGTCATGAAAACTTAAAAGTTCTACATTTTAAAGCTTGAATATGTTAAATATGTACATAAAGTACCAATACCTAGCCATATTAATAACATAAAAACGATTTTAGGGCTTTCTAATTGGATTTAGCCAGAATTTTTTCAAGTATCAACCTAGTGGCAGGGATATGTATGTTGTCCCTATCAAACGCC
This sequence comes from Uloborus diversus, assembly GCF_026930045.1. NCBI lineage: Eukaryota > Metazoa > Arthropoda > Arachnida > Araneae > Uloboridae > Uloborus > Uloborus diversus. The sequence goes on along the minus strand of NC_072731.1, from coordinate 22,468,088 downwards.
AAGTCTCCCATTTTGGGACCATACCATATCTCCTAACCTAATAAATATTTTTGCGAAATTTCAACTACATATGATTAGAGATGTGTATTGAATATCAAAACACATGAAAACCTAAGTATTTTCAATGTGGTTCATATAGCGGCGTTTAATGGGTTAATCCACATATCGCTTATATATCGCTTACCCATGGCATATCTCCCCCCCCCCTCAGAAAAGAAAAAGAAAGGAAAAGAAAAATGACTTGTTATTACATGCACGATTTTCCAATTCCATTCCAAAGACAGCAATTTTGTTATTAAAGTTCGTAGTTCTGCCTTAGCCCTTGATTAGTGACGGTAACTTACTGCTAAATGACTTTTTATTACTACTGTTTGGTTTTATTAATCCTAACTAATAGTGTATTAAGATAATTCAAAGTTTTCAAATGTTTCTTATAAAATTAGGAGATTTTAAAGTTAGACCATTATTGGTTACATTGTTTAACGCCATTAAGCACCAAATATGTCAAAAAAAAAAAAAAAAAAACTTTGAAAAGACGAAAAAGTGAAACAAATCGTTAGTATTTTTCAAATGTATATCATTCTGAAGTTACATCATCGTACTGGCATCGCACAGGTGTACCATTTTAAATTCGTTGAAATAACGTTTCCATTTTTCAGTTAACTTTTCAAAAATAAGTAAACATTGTCAAGGACAAGTTTACTCTTATCAGAATCTTACTTATTGTATGTTCACTGTGAAAGTTTGTTGGAGCGAGGCCTGAAACTGAGACCTGGACAAAACAAACAATTTATACATACATCTCATCTTGTGCCCTATATTCATGTTGATGCATTATATTTATTAGTTGCGCCCAAGCGTCTACATGTGCGCTGCTGCAAATAGTTTCGTAGCTCCAATGCTATTTGCTCTCTGTTCGACATAACAATCTACGTACATAGCAGTGTTCTCACCAGGCTGCAGAGAGGGTGGAAAAACGATCGACTTCTGCTCTGACTTGGACTGCTGAAGTTTTAGAGCATTCGAAGCCGAATCCTTTTCCTCAAAATCAGTTCGACTCCGACTCCAATTCCTACTCCTCAAGCACTGGCAGAGTTGCGGACTTTGAGGAAAAATCTCCGACTTCGACTCTTGGAAATTTAAACCTTCGACTCCCGACTCCGAGTCGTTTGCCCTAAAATCAGTCTGACTCCGGCTCCAATTACTACTCCTCAAGCACTGGCAGAGTTGCGGACTTTGAGGAAAAATCTCCAACTCCGACTCTTGAAATTTTAAACCTTCGACTTCCGACTCCGAGTTGTTTGCCCTGAAATCCGTCCGAATCCGGCTACAGTCACTACTCCTCAAGCACTTTTTTTTTTTTATTATTAAATACGTCATCCTTTTGTACACATTCAACAATGTTAAATTTCACAAATTATGGGATGACGTACGAGAAAATTTAACAATACTCCACACTGATAAACAATAAATTTTGATATATACAGAAGAAAATAATTTTGTTCAATAAGAAAGAATATATATAAATTTACATTAAGATAAATAAAAATAAATAAATAAATAAAAATAGATGAAAGCAAAAAAAAAATAAATAAAAATAAATAAATAAATAAATAAAATAAAAATATTTTAAAAAAAATAATTAAATGAATTAAAAAAAATAATAATAATAATAATAAATCAATAAATAAATAATAAAAATAATAATTTTAAAAAAATAATTAAAATGCTTAATGCCTATATATTAAAAAAAAAAAAATATCCAAAGAGAAAATGTTCGTGGTCAATTAGAAATGTAATAAGATCTGTAATTTTCTTTTTTGCTGCAGGAAACGAATAATAGTTTTTTAAGTCTTGAGTCCAATTGCCAGAAGAACGAAGATGGAATGAAGAAGTGTGAATGCAATGTTGTATGTAATGTTGAGGATTTCCAATTGATTTGCATCTGCAGAGGTCACTATTTCTAATATGGAATCTTTTCAAGTATGAAGGGAAAGGGCCATGGCCAGTAAAGAAAAAAATTTCATGTCTATTTAAATTCAAAGGAGTAAGTTTAACTTTCGGACGGATTTTGTAGATTAGTCTTCCTGTTATGTCTTGTTCCCATCGTTCTTGCCAATCAGTCAGTAGATCTTGTAATAATTTATGCTTTGCAAAACTTCTTAGAAATGGCAAAGGATGCTGTTTTGTTGGTACTAAGAGTCCATTTGCTGTTTGGTTTGCGAGAAAATCGGCTCTATTGTTTCCAGCAGAGGTTGAATGACCTTTAATCCAAGAAATTTTGATATTATCATGATTTATTAGTTGTTGTTGGATTTCAGCTATTAAAGAGTTTGTTGGGTTTAGATTACCAATTGATTTAATGACTGATTGACTGTCACTGTACATAATTGATGGTAAGTTATTGTGGGTTACAGCATGATCTATTGCTTCTTTTATTGCTAACGCTTCTGCTTGAAAAATAGAGTTGGAGACATTTAGAAGAAATGTGGTTTCGTCAGTTGGAGTTGTGTTATTTAAAATAAGGAAAGCTGCCGTAGTAGCTTGTTTTGTTTTCGAGCCATCTGTGAAGTAACGGAAGGAAGAAATATTAGTGCTTGAATTTTCCAAATTTGGTGAGTTTATTTGTAATGAAGATGTTAAGGAAACACTGGGATGAAATAAAATTGTTTTGATTTTCTTTTCAAAGGAAGACGCTCGAAGAATTCCAAAACATGTGACAACGTCCTTATTAAGTCTGAGTCATGTTCCCATTTTTGCTTCGTAGGAAATTTGAATATCTAAAGGAGGTATACCGGTGATTATTTGTAAAGAACTATTTGCTGTTGTTGCATAAGCTCCTGTTAAATGTAATAACAAAGGACGTTGTAACTTCAAAAGATTTAAATTCAATCTTGTAGTTGGATTGCTTGCCCAAATTGGAGATGCATAAGCTATTATTCTGAGAAAAACAGAATCATATAAGCGAGCTCTGAAACGAATATTGTAGCCCCAATATTTTCCTGCCAGGCGTCTTAAATGTTGTAAATAATTGGTTGATTTGGTCTTTAGGTGTTGTATATGTGGTAAGAATGAAAGGTTTTCATCAAGAATGATTCCTAGATACTTTAAAGTCCTTACTCTTTTAATTTTTTTCAGTCCCATATTTAATATTTTGATTCTTAGTTTTTCTTCTAAAAAGTAATAAACTTGATTTATCTGTTGAGACTTTCAAATTATAATAATCTGCCCATTTTTTGAATTGTATTAAAGCTGAGTTTGCTTCATCTCCCATGCTCTTTATTGTTTCTTTAACAACGCCAATCACAAAGTCATCTGCGAATGCTTGAATAAAAACTCCTCTTGGCATTGAAGTGTGTAGAATATCTTCTGCTATTAATGACCACAAAAACGGACCGCTGCAAGATCCTTGTGGGACGCCTATCATTTGATTATGAATTACAAATTCATTATTAGAATCCATTATTAATTTTCTGTTTTCAAGCAGACTGTGAAGGAATTTTTTCAAAATATTAGGACACTGTAATTGAGAAATTTTGTTATGGAGTTGTGGATGTGGAATGCTATCAAAAGCTCTTTGAATGTCTAAGGAAATTATTAATTTATGACCTGTTATATTATAATCAAGAAGATTTTCCCAAATATTTTGTAAAGCATCCTCTGTTGAATATCCTTCTTTGAAACCAAATTGATTTTTTGGAGAAAAATTTTGGTAATAAAATTGAACTCTTTTAACAACTATTCTTTCTAAAAGTTTTCCTAATGTTGGTAAAAGTGTTATAGGACGATATGAAAAAACATTTTTAATATCTTTACCTTGTTTGAGAAATAAAATCAATTTTCCAATTTTAAAAACATCTGGAAAATAAGAAAGCTTGAGGCATTTGTTATAAAAGCAATGTAGTAGTTGTGGTAGTTTTTCAAAGATTAGTTTAACTATTGCGTAATCTATTGAATCTAATCCGGGGGCTTTTTTACTATTACAAGAATTCAAAGAATTTTTAATTTCTTCAATTGAAATTTCTGGTTCAACATTTGAAAGATCATTGAAAGATGAATATGTAGTTGTTGAGATCTGGCAGTTAGATAACGGATTTCTTTGCGGTATTGGATAAAGTTCATTTAAAATGAATTCCAAATTTTCTTTTTGCGTAGCTCCGTCATTAAAAATTGGCAAAGTAGTTGGACGCTTAATTTTTTCAAAACAGGATTTATAAGCTTTACCAAATGGATCAGATGCTTGCTTGCAAAAATTGCGCCAACTTTCTGTCTTTTGTTTTTTGATGTTTCGGAAATATTGGGCTCTGGCTTTTTTGTATTCAATTTTGACTCTAACATTTTCTTCTGGTGTTGGCTGCTTCTTCAATTTTCTTTTTAATCTATTAAGATTTGTTTTTTCTTTTTGTAGATCATTATTCCACCATTTTACTTCAAATTTGTTTGAAATATCTTTAATTTTAAACGAATTGTTGCAACAATTCTGAATAGTAGTAATAAAATTATTTGAGAATTTATTAAGTTCAAATGGTGTTAAAATATTCTGGCAAGAATTAATGAATGGTGTTAATTTTTCTGAAATTTCTTTTTCAAAGTTTTTAATTCCTTTAGATGTGATTTTATAGCGTTTAATTGCATAAGTCGAAAGCTCTTTTTGAAATTTAAGTGAAATAAATTTATGGTCACTTAGGGAATCTACATCATCTATAACATTCCACTGGTAATTATCATTTTGAATTAAATTTCCTTTAATAAATGTTAAGTCAGGCCAGCCATTTCCATTTTCATGTTCAAAAGTTGGTGAGTCATATGAACTATTTATTAATTGCAAGTCATTTGCTTGGTAAAAATTTATTACTCTTCTTCCTCTTGGATCTTCACCAGCATATCCCCAAGATTTACTTCTACTATTGAAATCACCCATAATTATAATATTTTTATTTGAAATATTTCTCAAAAGACTTTCGAGATTACGTAGAGGGATTCTAACATCTTCTGTTGGTGTTATATAAACTGAAATAATAACAATTGAATCTTCCTTGAAATCAGCTGATATTGCTATATGGTTTTCTTTTTGGTCTATTTGAGAAACTATTATATTTGAGTCAGTACTTATAACAGCAGCTTTTTTACTTAAAGAATAAAAAATTTTCCAATTACTAGGTTGTTCTGGTATTTGATCGTTTTTTAAATATGGTTCTTGAATAAGGAAAAACTTCGGTAACATTTGAGTAGATAAAAGTTTTAAAGAACTAGTAGCGATGCTTCTTTTGCCTAAATTTATTTGAATACAATTCAAAGAGTTAAAAGAATACTTTGAGAACTGAATATTAGAAGAAGGAAAAATTGTAGATGAAGTAAACAAATTCGGATGAGACAAATGATGAAGAGAGGAAGGAAAGTTAATAGAAAACACAGTATTATTCGTCATAATTGATATTCGATTTCAACTTTTGAAGAACAGAAAGATAATATGGACAAGATGAGTCAGAAGCAGGGTGATCAATCAAATATAAAGGCGAAGAGCTTGGAAGAGATTTAACGCAATTTGCGCATTTCGTGAAATTGCTTTTGCATTCATGTTGAGGGTGATTTCCAGAACAGAAAGTGCATTTTTGCAAATTACTTTGGCATTTGCTAGACAAGTGTCCAAATGCTTGGCAAAAATAACACCTTTTTACATTAATATATTCTCTCAATTTGTAAGTTTCCCATTCATTTTGTAAAAATTTGCGTTTCATGAGTATGTTAAATGTGAAAGGTTCGCACTCTATTACGAAATTCTGTCGACCGTTTCTTGTTTTGTAATTGAAATTAATTTTGAAGTTTAAATTTTTTCCTGTATTTTCAAAAATAATGTGGTTTATGTGTTCAGTTGTTGTTTCTTTAGGTAATCCTTGAATTAAAATCTTTGGGTTTATTGTAGTTGTAGTTTTAATTCTCGTATTAAGCTGTATGTTAGGTATTGTTAAGAGGGCTTTTTGTAGATTTTCTTTGTCTATTTTATTGTAAAGATCTATAGCCAGACCTCCATTCCTAATAACACGTAACTTGTGAATACGTATGTTGTCGCTTGCTGGATTGTATTCTTTTTTCAAAAGTAATTTTAAATCGAAGGAAGAAGTATTTTCACGAAGAGGGTAGACTAAGACGGTATATAATTTTGGATTTTTCTTCATTACATCAGCATACGAATGTTTATATAAAGGAGAAGCCGTTTGATTATCGGTAGGTTTTAATTCTGTAAACGTTTTAGAAAAACTATTAAGTGAATGAACAGGAGAAAATTTAGTGTTGTCATTTTGAAGATGAGCTTTTAGAGGTGTATCAAGCTCACTCTGTGTTGGAGAAGTGTCGACTACTTCGTAAATTTCATTTTGAAAGTCTAATCCATCAGAGGAATGCGTAGGGAAAATAACATGATTAGTATTCTGAAGGTTGAAAATATTATCTTCTTCAATTCCTACCTGGTTTTCTGCATCTTTGTAAGTTGAGGTAGTTTTCATAGTAGTGTACAATAGGTTTGTGGTAGTTCGATCTTCTTGAGTTCCTACGTCTTTATACTGTTTTTTAATTTTTAAAGTGTCAAAGTCAAGCAACAATTGAAGCCGACAATTGAAGACATTTTTTAAAAATTCCGTAAAGTATAGAAATATTTTTTAAAAAAATCTGAAAAAAGTCCTTGGCACAAAGAAAATACCATTCAATCATGGGGACTTTTATCTGTGAGAAATCAAAAATATTTTCTGAGAAATTAAGAAATGAAAAAAAAAAAAAAAAAACGTTCACATGTGCCCCTTTTTCCCTCTATTAATAACCGAATCAGAAAATACGTCAGATAAATTTCAAGTTTTCGTACTTGTTGTCGTGTATGGCAAAGTGCAAGGTGAGTTAAAAAAACAAGAAAAATTAAATATTGCCGAACGCATGAATCACAGCCCTTGGATATTCAATTGCTCTATCTGAGTACTAAGTGTCCATGTTGCAGTCACTGCTTATATTGAAGAGGGCACAAACATTGATAGGACAGCTACGTAAAAAGGTGTTTGGAGTCCAGTGGAATGCCGGGAAAGTGTCTGCGTTTCTCATATGTCCTGAAACCGTTGGGCAGGATCTGCATGTCCTTAAAATGCTTTGTCCTCAGTCTTGTTATTGTTGTTGTTGTTGTATTTTCTCTGCGGTAATTCAATTCTGGCAGCAATAATTTTTTCTTTGGCTTTGTGCAGAGCTTATGTTTAGCGACTGCATTAGCATCAAAAACCGTAGTATATGAAGTTACAAGCTCGAGTGTTCTGGTTTCATTGCCAATGGAATTTTCCTTCTCATTCCCTTTCATATGCATTCGTACTTATTATTTTTATTAATTTATTTCTGTGTGTAGGGTAAGATCTAAAACATTTTATGCTGAGTTTACAGTGCAGAAGCTTTCGCTAAAATTTTTCAGGCAGAAAACGTAAATGTATCCAAAGAAGGGTGATAAACGCAAAAAAAAAAAAAAAAAATCACGCAACGACCAGCACTAAAAGGGATGTTTATACACACGCTCTTACAAAACTATCGAAAATCTTATAAACGGTTTTAAAACTAACTGTCATTCTCTTTTTGCAGTAATGATCTCCCAGACCGAACGTTTTTAATTCATTCGATGATAGAGAAAAGCCCGTACCAGGACAGACGACAAAAGGGAATACAAGTTTTTCGAATAACGTAATGAACAACATGTCTTAACCTACACAACCTTGCACTAGCAGAGTAAAACATCGACCAGATACTAATAATTTACAGAAAACGAACCTTGTTCCGAGTCTTTCCCATGTCACATCAAAGCATAGAATTAAAAGAGCAAAAGTACCCTTGACTCATATTTACAGAAGGACTGCGCTTGAATCACATTCTAAAGATAGATGCCAAAAATGCAAGAAATTAACAAAACAGGTGATAACACTGTGAAGATAATTTATTTATGAATCAAGTGGAAGATTCTATGACAGTGATCAAACACAGAATGTTTAAGCAGTATCAAGTTGTCTAGACCTTGGAACTAAGTGCTACATATGAAGGCAAAGATAGATTCAAGACAACATTAATAATTGCACAGGTGAATCACGACATAACGCAGACGATCAGACATTTCGTTGTATCGTGTCAAATGTGATTACATGAAAACTGAACGATTCTATTTGTGCAGATAGAACTAAAAATAATTTTAAAAAGATCTATTAACAAATAAGACAATGAAAACAATATTTATTTTTTTATTTACCATCTGTTACACTGATGTTATCCTACAGCTGAAATAATGATCAAAATTTAATCGTTTTAAAGAAAATTAGTATTGTAGAATTAGAATTGTAGTTGTAAAAAAATGCAACTGCGAATAAGGATTTGAAGGGACTAAGCTAACCCGGCAATATTGCAAAGGCTACGCAGATCCCAAACGCACCGTTACAAATGCTGCCAGAATAGCTTTGAGCCAATTATGGTATATATCTTTGTACTAATTCTAATTTTAGTTCTTCACAGGTGATTATAGTCCGAATATGGCTTTTTTCTTTTTGAACATGTACGAGAGATAGTATCTTGATTCGTATTTATAACATTTTTCCTATTTCTTGAACCTAAAAATTAGGTTCATATTCAGTATCTGCACAATTTTTTCAATGTTTTTCTACCTTCTTCCATAGGCCCCAATGTTGATTTTTTAAAATAATTATTTGAAAATACCATTAAATAGGCTATATCAAAGGGACCTTTTCTATACAATTTCTTTATCAAGAGCTTTTTCCAGAATAGTTGTTTGAAGAAAATACGTTTTTTTAGGTTACTATGTTTGCCTTAAATTTCACCACAGACGCTAATGTTTTTGACTGTTTAAAAATAAACGAAACGTTTTTTGAATCAAAAAGTAGAATACGAGAGTAAGGTGTCCTCGTCGGGATCTCTGAAACAAAAAAAAAAGTTTGTTCAAATCGGACTATTCACTCCAAAGTTATTAGGGCGGGACAAACCGACGGACACTTTGCACTTCAGGTTCCATTGTCCCCTGCACCTACCATTATGTGTGGTTGAATCGTGAACTGATGACTGTTCTTTTTTTCTATCCAGACCCGAAATTGAGGAATCCATGGTCCAGCATCCCCAGAGGTATTGATGTAAAATGAGAACTTGAAAGATTTCTTGAATACGACATATTTTACGCACTCCAGTCACCATTAATGAATACGGAGGATCATTGACCGGCTGGTATCGAATCCGGAATCCTCCGATTGCGTGTCCACTTGTTTAGTTCGTCTGCCGTCCGCTGTACTGTTGCTGAGGAGCCAAACCGAGACGATAATAAGTGAATTTATTGATGAAAAAAAGTTCATCGGGCTTTAAAGGTTAAAAATTGCGATGAATTGATTAATCGACAGTCGTAGACTAACGTCAGTAACAGACATAATTAAAAAAGGGACCAGTTGGGAGCACTGTATTTTGCTATTCTGTAAAATATGGAATTAGATTGCATCCCTAGTTTTAATTATGCTTCTTATTTCTTAATTGAACTGATTCAAATGCATATTACTTGAAATTATGAAGAATTTTTTTTTTTAATCTGGGTCAGAGCAAGCTTTTCAGTGGAGGAAATGGTTTTTTTATGTCTGTTCTGCTATACTGGCAATTTTAGATGCTATTTCATCAAGGACAAAATTGAGAAGTTAACCTAAGAAACAAAGCAACCTAAAAAATATTTTTTTTCATGGGGAGAGGAACATTGAAAAAAACACATAGATCTAAAGCTTATTCATCGTGAGTTTTTTTTTTTTTTTTTTTTGTAACATCCAACTCAGCATCAAAATATCTGTGAGTGAACATGAAACCACCCCTATTCCCACCCTTAGGGTAAGAGTTTATTGCTCAAAGTTGTATGGGACTAACTTCGGTGGGACCCTTTCCAATAAAAAAGGAATAAACAAAATCGGGCTATTCTGCAAAAAGGTATGCGTGGTCATACATTTAAAAAAAAAAAATATGGGTCAACTTGAGAACCTTGTCCGTTTTTCGTCGGTTGAAAACGAAAGAAATAAGACGCGGCGAGGGGGGGGGGGAGCAATTAGATGGTCAATACGTGAAATTATTCAAAATTTCCAATTCAAAGATTTCTTTTTTAAAACAATTAGATTTCCTCAAAAAGTTATCACGTTTGTCCCATTAAAATTACTTTCTTTTCTTATGAAGCTTTCTTTTTTCTCTTCAATAATAATGAACGTTTTTTACATACATTCAACTCAGCATTCACGAAATTAAGATTTCCCCCAAAAGTTATTATTTTTGTCTTATTAAAATTACTTTGTTTTCTCAAGACGCGTTCTTTTCTTCTCTGCGTTTTTTTCTTCTCTTCAATAATACAGACCATTTTTTACAAACATTCAACTCGGCATTCTGAAGGTAGGGCACGGACCTTGTGCGTCCGTGCACTTCACCCTCCTGTGAGCCGATTATTATTCTTTTAGTACTGGGATTGGAGCCTTGTTTGGGCGAATTTCGAGCGCGATTAACGCAGTCTTGGAAACCACCCTTGCGCTGCGAGACGTATTTCTCCCCGCCGAAACGGACGATGACGTCATCGCAGTCTTGGAAACCAGAGCTTTACCGATGTCCCCTCGGCCCCTTCCTCCTTCAGGGGGGAGGGAGGCTCCCTAACCATTTTTTTTTCTTATTATTTACGTGTTAAAATGTAGTGAGTGGTTGTATTTGTATTTGTCAGTCTTCGTTTATATGTGATTGCTTGTAATTTGTAACTGTCTAATGTGTTAAATAAAGTTTCCCGAGAGACTCCCATCTGGTATGTCACGTCAGTGACAGCAGCAGGGGACCCTCGGGGGTAATGGTAATGGCCCAGAGACCGAGATACGATCAGACAGACATACCGACAGATAGACCGACAAACAGACACACATATTTACCCCATCTCAAAACCCTACTTTACAATTTTTAATTGTTTGACCTTTGTCTAACTACTAGCTTCGTTGCCTGGATTTGCACGATCTATCTCATAAATAAAAGTTAGGTCAGGTAACGCGCGTTCGACACTCTAACTTATTGTTAGAGATGGCAATGGTCGAGAAAAACCGAAAAAACTTTGAGAGAAAACATTTTTTTCCAATTTTTTTCCGAAAGATCTTATTTAACTTTGAGAAAAATTATAAAATTTTGAGATATCTAGCACAAAACTATGAATTCAGAAATTTATAGCATGATTAATAAAAATTTGATTTTGTTTCTTATGTTCAGTATGCCTCATAATAACACTAACTTTTATAAAGCAAGCTGTAAGATAAGTTAGATTCCCTGTACACCCAAGTAATTACTTGATACATCTCTCATTTACATTGTGAATGTATTCCTAAAACAGAATTATTGTATGAATTTCAGTAACATTTTTGTATAGTTTCATTTAATATGTGTGTACTCACATATAAATATGTATAAAAGCACATAAATTTTTAAAAACAAAACTTTTGTCAAAAAATTTGATTTTATTTAGTTTTTAAAAATTATGTCTTACTTAAAATTAATGGATGATTGATGATTTGTCTAGTTTATATAATCTTAGGGGTTTCAAACAAAAATGCTATTGACTAGTTTTTTTAATCGTAAAAGCGTTATGTAAAGTTCTGTTAAAAATAATAAAATCACACTGACTGCATTCATCTTCAAATGTTAAACATTTTTAATGCTTTCTAAGAAACTATATTCACTAAATACTTTTTAATTTGTAAAAAATCATTTTTTCCATTTTTTTTCTGGAAGAAGACCAAGAAAAAATACTTATAACTACTCTTTTTAGTCCCTGCCAAGATGATTACTCCAAATTTACTAAATAAGTAGCATCATCATATGCATACTAGCAGTGGCGTTGTTACGAGGGGGTGGCTCCGCTCTGATTTAACCCGTCTGGTGTGTGACACCCAAAGTGAAATTGAATTTCTTTTTTTAAATGTGAAGCTAAAATTTGTTTTTTAAGACTAATGTTTGAAAATTTTCAGGTCGGGGGAGAGGGGAGCCACGGATCACCCCTTTCCTACCCCACATCTAGAAAAATTACCATACTTAGAATTAGGTTCATATCGTCTATACTTAGACGTAGTAGTGACATCCTCTTATACCAAAAAACTAAACCCCTTTATCTTTCTCTGTGCTTGAGATACGTTTGAAATAAGTAAGGATCATTAGTTTCATCTCCTACCTAAAATTTCGTTAATATACAAATATAGTTGAAAACTGTATGAATTTCATGTTTTCACAGAATATTAAAACCTTTCTTTTCTTTTTGCGTTTGCAATGGGGGGGGGCGGAAGGACACCACAAATTATTGCCCCGTTTGTCCCCCGTGCTAGGTACGCCACTGATAATAGCCATCCTCATATGTATAATAGCCAAAAACTCTGATCTAGTAACACTCTGACGTCACCAACAATGAAACTCGCGATAAAATGGATGTCCTTATGTCCGTCAAAACCCTCTTCCTTAGTACGCAATCAGATCATAAATTATTAGCGTGAGTGCATTATTCATTTTCTGGAGCACCTAAAATTCGGTTATTTCATTTTAAAAAGGTAGTATCCCTGACAACTAATGGATTCGTCCATTTCCACCTGAAAACCGGATGTTAGCCTTTCCATCTCATGGGTGATCAGACTGTATAATTTGATTCCTATTCCACGTTGAGCCATAGCAACATAATTTTGTTAAAGAAAAAGTAAATAAGTAAACTATATATTTATTTACAAGTTTTATAGGAGTTCGAGTCCCAACCTTCGTATACAGTAAACATACGCTTTTATGCTCTCCGCAAAAGAAGTGAATATGTGACTTCCGCAGCCTGCCTTTGAGGTACAGATTTTCATTGGAACACGTTAAATTATCTGATAAAAAGGGAATTTGCCCTCGGTATAGAGCAGGAATCAGTAAATGGAGGGAGCAAGTCCAATCATCGGCTAAGCAAAAGCTGTCCCAAAGATCCCAAGTCACGTGACTCAACAACAACGAATAGTTGGTACGTTTTGCGGGAAACAAGCGCAATAAATCTGATTTCCTTCAATGCTTTGCTTTAAAATCTATCACGTAACTTGAGGGTTTGGTTTCAAGAATTAAGGTCTTCACCCCCTCCACTCAATGGTCATACCATGACGGATTTTCGAGCTTTTTATTTTGGGCAATCACGATTGCTTATTGTTCTCACTTGACTGTTTTGATGTGCTATCATTTTATTTTTCCGCCAGCACCCTCTGCAGCACCACCGTCGACCGGCCGCCTCACGATGCTGCTCCTATAGCGAAAACCGTCTCCAGGATGCATCCATATGCTACACACACGCGCATGCATACACAACTACACACACACGCACACACAAATGCATAAACCTACACACACACATACACACACAAACACATACAGACACCTAACACATACACCTACACACAACTAATCACACACCCATCACACTCATGCCTACTCACAACTACCCACACAGTCATGCCTGCACACACACATACACATTCCCCACCACACACAAACACTCATACACACAACTACCCACACACTCATACCTGCACACAGACACACATGCCTACACACACATACACATACCCCTGCACACAAACACACATACCCCCACACACATAAACACACATGCCTACATACACACACACACTCGTGATTGCGAAAAACATAACTTCAATTCAAGAGGTCAAAATTCAAACTAACTTTTTTTTTCTAGTTAAAATAAAGAGTACGAAAGAACAATGGTAAAGCGGAAGCTGAACCGGTCTTTTGCTGCAAGCCAACCACGCCGGAGTGCTCAACGACGTCACATCAGAGGGCCATATTGTTTTGTTGTGTTTTCTCGCTAAATTTTTAGAGTTTAAACATTAGACTTTAAACATTAATAACCTTTCTCATAGAACTCGTGTTTCACTGAGAACATGTATTGTTGTTCTTCGTGTGTTTTACTGCTCTACATTATGGAACTAAAAAACAAAAAATTTACAAACAGCTTATTCTCTATTTATTTCTTTGTTCTAAGTTTTTTTTTTTTTTGCAATTTAAGTTATTGTGATACCTTTCCTTTAATATTTTAAATATTTATTCGATTAGTTTGACTGTCATGTATTTGTTTACGATGAACTTTTAGGGAATTATATTAAGAATGTAAAAACATATTTAATTTTTTCGTAGCTCGGGTCCACTCTTTTGTCACAGTAGAACTAGACAAAACAGTGAAAGTCAGTTTCTTTTTTAGGTAGAGATTCATCCCAGTCTACTTGTAATTTCCATAAGCGCTGAAGAATAATTTTAGATTTTGTTACTATGGGGCTAAGCAACCCCAATGGATCAAATATCCGCGCAATTTTAGATAAGACAGTTTTTTTTTTTTTTTTGTAAATTTAGGTTGATCTCCACAGAATAAATTAAAAGCAAAAACATCATTCTGTGATTTCCATAACAGTCCTAAAGTTTTCTTGTCACTCAGCTTATCAAAATCGTAGCAATCTGTATCTGATGATGTATCAGTCAACTCTGGATGATTGCCGCACCACTTGTGAAGATGCATTCCACAACTTCCTAACAGTTCCATAATTTCCCCTTTAAGATCCATCGCAGTCTCTAAATCCGCCGCTCCGGTCAGAACATCGTCCGTATAGAAGTTTGACTTCACAATGGTTGAAGCTTTTGGATACTGCTTTTCCCCATGTACACTTAACTGCTTGAGACATCTCATAGCGAGGTATGGTGCACTAGTTATACCATATGTTACGGTACATAATCTATAAGTCTTGACATCCTTATTTTTAGAATTTTTCCATATAATTCTTTGCAAATCACGCTGATTTTTATCCACATTAATCATTCCGTACATCATTCGAACATCTGCACCTGCAGTTAATGCATAACGATAAGTACGGAACCTTAAATTATAAAAAACAAATCTTCTTGCTTAACTCCGCCATTCATTTGTAAGGAATTTAACGATTCACCTGTACAAGTTATCTGCGAGTCATTAAACATTATTCTAAGCTTTGTAGAGTTTTTCTCTGACCTATAGAAACCGTGATGAGATAAATAATAATAAAAGTAGGGTCTTTACTTTTCATTTTAGTACTCTTTCCATGTGACCCAAACGTTCGTACTCAGTCATAAATTTACAATACAACTCTGCGAGCATTGGATTTTTGTTTAATCGATTCCATAAAGAATTTAACCTTTTTATGGCGATTTGTTTCGAATCTCCTAATAACAGCGGGTTCTGTTTAAAGCCTTGGTTTCCTAGAAGCGAATCGCCGATCTTCGACGTCGCTCATCGACGTAACGCTGAAATCAAAGTCAAGTGGATTCCGACGTGACCACTCAGAACGCTGAATTGGCTCGGGCGCGCATGAGCAGAAGAATCAAGTTTTCGCCTCGGCGAGGAACGACGCCGACGCTAAGCGTGTTCGCTTCTAGGAAACCAATGCTTTACCCGTTCGCACTCAGCGTCACGCGGACGCTACGCAACGATTACTCTCTTATCAGCTCAGCGGCACTTCCCTGCTACGCGCTCTGATCGACGCTGACGTCCCAGCGTCACATATATACTTTCTCGAAATGGAACGATTCAATAGAATATTTAAACGATAATAGATGGCGCTAAATGGCTATAACTTTGATCATATTCGAGTCACATGGTATTTGACCTTCATTTACAGGCTTTAGTTTCTTATTTGGGTCTCTCAATGGGATAGATTTTTTAATGTAAACAACAGTGAATCACTGCTCTGCGCGTATGATTTATGAGGTCTCAATTGCTCTTGTTTATATCTTTGCTTCTCTTTTTTTTGTTACGAGTAATTGAAAGAGATATACATCTAACTGAATAAATTATGGGGGAGGGGAGGAAGGTTAAAATATTTTTGAGTATGTGTTCCAGACTTTTGGGATTCCCCGTTCAATGAGAGTACAGGAATGATTTCAAGCGGCACTGAAGTTAATGATTATTTTTGAATCCTTTCTGATATTGTTCTTTTTTATTTATTCTTTTTCATTTGGAGACTGGAAAAGTGCAATAAAAATGGTTAGCGAAGTGAGTGAAAGGGGATATTTTCGACTGAATTATGAAGCAATTTTGAGACTTGTGGCGTGGGAGTTTAACTAGTTTAAACGTTGACCTAAGTTGTTTTAATTAAAATTACTTAAGGAACATATTTTTTTGCTACATTTCTTTTTCTTTGATGGCACACTCACGATGTCTTACTCTAACTTTGTTTTTCTGCACATATCATTTAACTTTGTGCACATAGTTAAAGTTTTAGTATTCTACTTATTTCACTCCCTTCGAATAATGTAATAATCTTTAGATTAATAATTAGTAATCATTAGTACATTGTTTAAGCAAATTTAAAATTTCAAGTCATTATTTTTAGATGCTGATTTTATATGAATATTTTTGTTCACTTAGGCTTAACTGCTGTAAATGCTCGGGCCGATGGCGGCGTTCCATATCGGAACGTTCGGTCCCGTAGCTGCGCTTCGTTTTCCGTGCGTTGGTCTTCAAGGGGTTTTAAAAGGCATTTGAACTACAAATCTCCCAGATTGATCTCCCCCCGTTTGTGAGTTTAAGAAATGCTCATTGCACTCAATTTCTTCGGAACTTTTAAATTGATCTGTTTCGTCAATATTTTCAATTTCCCAGAATTTTTAATTTCCCTAGTTAATTTTGCCTCATTAATGAACCCGCAATGCAAGCCCTTAGGCTGGGAATAATCTTTAGTACTACCACCCACTATAAAGCCGAACACGGTATTTTGTAGTACTAAATTAGAATTAGCTATATGCAATTGACCAAATCGTAATAATTCTAAGAACACTTCTGCTCCTAGTAGTAATTCAATTTTCCCTGGCTTGTTAAACTCAGAATTAGCTAAGTTAACATTCTCAAATACTCCCATCTCCGAGATAGTTACATGACTAACAGGAGTAATTTGAGTTATTTTCGGAACAATTCAAAAATCCAATACCCGAAAATAACCTCCACCCTTGTTAAGAATCACAGCTGACGTTTTAAATTTAACATTCATTGACATTCTAGTCAATCAAGATACGGAAACATTTGCTTTTACTTTCCTCAGTTCTAATTTATCCGCTGATTCGCAACTCATAAATTTGCTCTGTGAGCCACAATCTAACAAACACTTAGTAGGAAAGAAATTTCCAACCCTACTTTTGATATAAACAATAGCTGTACTTAATAAAACTCTCTTCGATTGAAAAGATTTGTTGGAATACCCAGCAAGACTCTGCTTGTCACTAATCGGTTCAAACGGACTCGCATCTACGTTCAAATGATTTATGTTTGATTCTAATACGACCCCCTGGGAAATCGCGTAAGTATTTACTTCCACTGCGTTCAACTGACCTAGCGAACCAGTAAGCAAATTAAATTTTTTCCCGGAATCAAAACATAAAAGAGTATTATGCTTTTTATTGCAAGTATTACACATAGATTTTGAAACGCAATTTCTTGACGCATGATTTCTATCAAAACACAGAAAACATAAATTGTGCTTCTTAATAACTTTTACTCTATCTCTTACGCTTAATTTAAGAAATTAATAGCAAGAGAAAATTTTATGATTTCCTTTACCACAAATCATGCACTTTTGCAAAACTTTATCTACTACACCGGAAACCATTGCGGCCATTTTTATCTGGTTTTGCGTAACATTTTCATTTGTTTTTGAAGCATTTAACGTAGGCACATGATCTTTCAAAAAGTCAAATAGTTCCGATACCTCCGGTAAATTATCTTTTTTTTTAGATTCCTTTCCCACCATAGCTTAGTGTTTGCATCTAACTACTGACTTAAAATAAAAGTTAGAATTACAGACGAAAAACCCTCTACCTTTTGATCTAACATTTCTAAAGACCTCACACACACTGGGTGCTTATATCTGTCAAATTTAATATTGCTGCGGCAGATTCATTTTGAATTGCAGGAATCTTAAAAAAGCTTTTTAAATGAACATAAACTTGTTCCCGAGAATTTGAATAATGTTCCTCTAGCAGAGACCAAGCTACGGCAAAGTTACTATCTTTAATTGAAATCTTTTGAACAGTCCGAAAAGCATCGCCTTTTAACGATGATTTTAAATACTGTAATTTCATCGCATCAGAGAAATTCTTGTGCTGATGAATGCTTGCAAGAAATATATCTTTAAAGGAATGCCATTCGTGAAAATTTCCTGAAAACGACGGTAAGTTCATTTTAGGCAACTAAACATTTGTCTCGGCATTAGAGTTCGATTCAACCTTCGAATTTACCTTCAAGTCACTTTTCGCTTTTGAATGCTTTCGATGTAATTTATGTGCCAATTCATCTAAAACATCGTTAATTTCTTCTTGTTCCTTTTCAAAAGATTCAGTAGCCTCCTCATTACATACAACATATATATATTTAAAACACGCTTTTAATTCCAATTCTAAATCTTTATGCTTAGGTTCTATAGTTCAAAGTAACTAATTTCAAACTGTGTTACAGAGACCTCTTGTTTAAATTTTGTAAGTTGTATTTTGAGAACTCCCTTTCTCGATAATAGTTCTTTGAGAGTTACAGATATGGTACAATCGTATATACGTCCACTTACCTTATAACGATGTAAGCTTAATGCTTTCTCAACTAAGTGGACTGTATAACACTGAAATTTCACTAATTCTTAGGAGCGTATATCCACAACTCCTGTGAGCCGGACCATATTATGTTGGCCAAAATCACCAACTTCGATAGCTCTAAGGCGCAAAAAGCACTTAAACACCTTGTGGAAAAAAACGCCTTTATTAGCGACACTCTGGCGCTGCAAAACAAACACATACTACACACTCAATAAACAGAACGCTTTCAGTTATAAACTTAGGCCGCGTTGCGACGGTTACAGCACTATATGATAATTTGCATAAACAACCATTTTTGGAAAATGTCTGTTTGTCTGTGTGTGTGTCCGTATGTCTGTGACCAGTTTTTGTAGCCGCTCTACAGAAAAAACTACCGCATGAAATCGAACGAAATTTTGTACACATATGTGCCCCTGTGTTAACTTGTGCCCATTGTTTTTTGGCGCGAATTCATCGAGGGGGGATGGAACAATGGGGCGCTTCTTGAGTTATGCGTGCCTGCTATTTCCCAGGAAGCAACAAGCGGAATCAAACAAAATTTGGTAAATTTGTTGTCCCTAACAAGTACAGCTGCTGATTAAATTTTGGTGTCAATACCTCAAACGGGGGTTGAGCTATAGAACGTTTTTGTCGTCAATTGTGACTGCAAGAAATAATGAACGGAATCAAACAAAAAATTATCGGCCAGTAGACCTTAGAGGGTATAAGAGCTGATTTTATTTTGGTCTTAATAGCTAAAAAGGGGGGGGGCGCAATCGAACGTTTTTTTTTCCATTGTGAAGACCACACTGTAAAAAATATCCGTGAAACATCGAACCAAAATCAGGAGAACATTTGCTGGCTCCTCTGTTTGGGGAAAGAATGAACCATAAAGCGGCGTCGTTTTCTTCCCGCACGAATGGTGAAAGCTGAAACCTAGAATGAGTCTCGCTCGCGCAAAAGACTAGTGCGAGGTTGAACCATAATATTGATCGGTTGAGCGCGGGTGGATAGCATATGGTAAAACAATGAAATGGTTTTATTTAATGCGAAGGTTTAGAGCGTGATCGAACTGTACTTTGGCCCAACTTTAATAGTAGAAGCAGTGCGTAGTTTAACATACTACGCACTGCTTTATTTTTTATTAAATACATATTATTTTTTTTTAAAGTATTTCTAAGAAATCGAAAAAAAAAATCAATGTTATTAAAATCTAAATGAGTTAAAAAATAAAAAATCTGGTTCTATTGCATTCTTTCATTTAATCAACTACGCCGATTTTCGATTTCATTATTAATTTTATTACTATTGAATCCAGTAATAGTTATAATGTAAAACAAGAACTTATTTTTTCTTTTTACTT
This sequence comes from Uloborus diversus, assembly GCF_026930045.1. NCBI lineage: Eukaryota > Metazoa > Arthropoda > Arachnida > Araneae > Uloboridae > Uloborus > Uloborus diversus. The sequence goes on along the minus strand of NC_072731.1, from coordinate 22,448,062 downwards.
TTTAGGCATAAAGATAGTTTTTCAACTCATATAATATTTCGTTTAACTAATACAGATTTTCAGAGATTTTTTATTTTTGTTATTATTATTATTATTATTATTTTTTTTTTTTTTTTTTTTTTTGAGGAAAAATATGAGCAGATTTAAAAAAGCTAAATTTGTGCTTTTGCCTTTGTGATGAAAAGTAAAACAAAACGTAAATAATTCAACGTTAATGTACAAATTTGCAGGACACTGCACACGTGTTTTGGGGGTTAACCTCTTTCAAATGGGGAAGAATTAAGCTCATGATATAAATATTATATATGTTACGGCCAAAGCCCGAAGTTCGGCCAGTTCGCGAATTGGCTGGCCAATTCGCGAACTGGCCAAGAGGTTTGGCCAAAGCCCGAAATGCTTGCAATTAATATTGCGTTTTCTACTTTGGCTGGCCATTTCGCGAAGTGGCCAGGAATCCTTGGCCAAAGCCCGAAATGATTACGGTAAATTTTAGGTTGACAGGTAGATGACATATCTGTCGCTTACAAAGGTACGGCGGGACATGCAAGTGATAGAAACTAGGAAAGAGGTTGATCCAGGGCCGCCGAGAGCCAAATCGAGCCCCTTGTCATTATCGTCACCTGCCCCCCCCCCCTCTCCTCACAATACCAGGAAAATTTATACTACTTTGATTCCGAGTTGGGCCCCTAGTTTTGGATTAGGCTGACATGATGGCATCTCGTCGGGCTCGGAGGATGCTACCACGTCCCTGAGAAGATCCTGCCAATGGTTATTAAAAACTTCGATCGCGTTTTACTTGCCGTTAGTTCTTCGACGGAGCTATGAGTGTGTATTTCTCGCATTTGCACTTCTAAATGTGAATACTTTCAGTTGAAATCATATTCGATAGCTAATAAGGGGTCATTCAAGTATTGTCTAAGCAACTTTTGGTCATTTTGCACCCCCTTCCCCCCTCCCACTTTGTGAGAAAAAATAAATATACGCTATACTCCCTTCCCTTTTTGCTTACATGAGATTTTATGACATTTTGTACGTCACAGGATGCTCTTTCCCTACGTTTTTTGTTGTTGCACTGTAACTGCTTCGTTATTTAATGCTTACCTTAGAATTTTTGTGGCCCCTCACCTCTTGTCAGAGAAAATAAGTAGCCCTCGGGATCCTCTCTTTCTGCTTACATAATACTTGACCGACACAGCTAAAATTAAACATAAGGCCGTGTTTCTCAACCTTTCAGTGTTTACGACACAAATTTTAAATAGTATAATTTTCATTCCGAAACCAAACCTAATGACAGGTAAGGAATTTGTTGCGTGCTCCCCTCCTCAGAATTCTATTTGAAATCAATTTTATTAAAGATCCCTCTACCACCCTTACTCCTAATAAGGGTAGATGTCTGATCATTAGCTTCTTTTACTCTAGAAACTTCAAAAAATCTTTGCAAAACCATATCTCAGAGAAAATCTCCAAGTCAAAATCAATCATGACTAAAACAAAATAGCCATAAAATAGTGATAAGAAGCCAAATATTCGGGTAATTGTCGGCAGCACAAGTTTTGTAAGTGACTTATTGCATGAATAATATAGACTTGTTTCCATTTAGAAATTAATTAAATATCCATGTCTGATTTTTTTTTTTCTTGAAATATATTCTTTGTTGGAAATAAAAAGTTTGAGACATGGAAAGCTACAATTTTTTTTTCTGCTTTCAATAGCGTAGAATTGACAATTTAAAAACGAGATAGTGAAGAGGAGAAATTTAGCCTGTTTTGCGCCCAGTCCGTGCAATTAGTCTGTACCCACGGGCTATTCACAGCGTTGCGTTGGTGCGATAAGCCATTTCGAAAATTATGAGAGTACTTTTAATTATTACAGGCAATATCCGCATGACGACTCCCATGCTAAGAATTTAAAGGAAGTTACTTGAATAAATGAAAATCTACCCCACCATATCTCTCTGATGCAAAATAATTATTTCCTTATATGAAAATGCATACACTTTTAAGAGAATCTAAAAAAAAATAATAATATATATCTGCAATTTAAAATATTTCACTAAATAAAAAGCAATTAAATTATATAAACAGTTGCTTTGAAATGTAAAATAATGAAAAAATTCCGTTGTTTTTTTCTCCAAACTCGCCAAATAACAACGCAACCGTAACCCTGTCGATTAGCGAGCGAACCAAACTCGCATGGATTAATGATACCTTTCGTACGAAAACGTTTAAACGATAATCCCGCTCTTCCACCTTCCTCGCAGGAAAAAAGAAGGTAACTAAAAACACGTTGTATCTAGAACAAAAGGAAAATCTTGCTCCTTCATCCCAGTTAGGAAAAAAGAATTTTGCTCAAATACGCAACACAATTTCTGTAAATGATCATTCCGCATCCTCTAGAAGAAAAAGTTTTAAATTAAAATCCGCATTGCAAGTACAGCAAGACGAAAAGAAATTCAGTTAAAATACGCACAATCAGATTAACATAAAATAAATGCAGTAAAACGTGAGTAAAAACGTTTGAAAAAAAAAAAAGGAAGAATTAAAATAAATACTATGACAGTAAGAACAACCTTTCCTTAATGTAAAAAGAAAAAAATAAGAAAAATATGCTAAGTTTTCCAGATTGCATTCCCATCTGAAATATTGGTTCATAAAAATACGAACTGTTTTAAAAAGGGAAAAAAACAATACTAAGTGTAAATTAAAATGAACATAATGACATTTATGTATAAAATATTAATAAGGACATGTAGGGGAATTTCAACAAAACGCGGCATTAAAGTAATGTCTTTAAAATAATATTAACAAGAAAGCTATTTTTTCTTTATGTTTGTCTTATTGAACCCTTAGTATTGAGGCTTTGCAAAATACTTTAAAATCTTTTGAAACAATATTTCTTGGTACAATATGATCTAGAATCTTTAAAATTAGGTCTATGGAGCATAAAAAGACTGTCGATCGTCCTTAATTCAATAGAGGCAGTGAGAAGCAAACGGATGTATGTGACAAAATTAAAAATTTGGAGATAACGCATACAAATGGTAGGTGAGCCCCTCCTTTGTCTTGGGGCAAGAGATAGTAATAGCAGCCCTGGTAGATACTGCTGTACAGCATTATTTAGAAAAAAAAATAAATGAAAGCCTACCTAGGACGTTATCTTTATAGTCGTTTTGCTCAAAACTTGAAAATGTCCACTTTCATCCCTTGCTTCTCACTCACTGCCTCAATTTACCTTTGTATTCGCACACTTAACACAACTCATTTATTTAAGATGTAATTCGTTCATATGAAGGGCGCAAATCCAATCATCTTTACGCAATCACGTTGTTACATCATTTACTGTCACTGAATAATATCTATTATGGCTTTAATATAGAAACAGAATGACACGAGATCATATTTTTATGTGTTATAAGTTCATTTTTAACACAGAGGTATCCCTTATATTTGAACTCGTTTGTGAAACAAATGAACTTCAAGGAAAAAAAAACTGTGCACAAAAGTACTTATTTTAAAATGCTACATTTTTAACAGTGAAGCACAATCTGGTCTTGGTTTATCTCTTCGTACTTTGGCCGATCGTCCATAGCCACTTCGCGAATTGGCCGGCCAAAGCCCGAAATGAAGAAAATTTCGGGCTTTGGCCGGTACGTTTTTGATAATGTTGGCCAGTTCGCGAAATGGCCAGCCAATTCGCGAACTGGCCGATTTCGGGCTTTGGCCGTAACATATATATTGTTTCAAATGTGCTTGAACTTTTATTTCGTTTCTGTGTGAAGAAAAATGTATTCCAAGTAATTAAACGGATAAACAATAAAATTCGTTTTTTTTTTCGTTTATGCATCGAATTTCTCTTCAACTATTTTTGCACACAAGTAAACATTTCATTTTTTAAATAATGTATGATTGATTCAAAAATTAATGTAGAAGGGGGAGGGGTGAAAAAAGGACATCACCCTCCCCCCCCTAGGACAGGCAGGGCAATCTTTTTCGTTGAATTAAAACTAAAATCAATAACTCGAACTAAAATTAATTTACTCGAATTAATTGCATAAACTAATTGACAATCAAAATTAATAAAATTGACAGGTAAGAGTATTTCTGCAAAAGAAAAAGCAAATTACAATTCTATACAACTTGAGTAAAAAACATAATTCAAAGATTGTTAGGAAGTAATCAAGCTGACTTTGTAATCAATAGGTGTTCTTTTAGAAAGAAAACTAAATAAATAAATGCAGGTAGTGTTTTAATATAAAGTATGTTTAAAAAAACACAACAGATAGTAAGTTTTGGTTTGGATTTGTTTAGCATTTAAATTGTGTATTGTTACTATACATAAAAAAGTGGATTTTGAGATCTTTAATAAAAATCATGTTTTTTGCAATCACAAATTGCGATAGGACTTGACACGTTGGGTTTCCTGTTTCTACTAATGGCTTTTATTGCAACTTTTTTTGAATTCAAGACGTCAAAATTCAAATGAATGCCATGGGCTGGGTGTTAGATGTTATGTGCTGTATACCGATTTTGCGTAAAAATGATTGTGTCAACTCAAGGTGGTTGTTTGTAAATTCAGTAGACACCACCTAATGTGATAACATTTGAGCGAAAGTGATTTGATATCTAACCGGCTGATTATAAAAACAGAGAAAAGTTGAATGTACATATGCACAACCAAACAAGGCTCAGCTGATCGACAATTGTGTTACACAAACATTAAATGTGATCACATAAAGCGGCGTCCACTGTAATTTGATTATAAGGCCCAGAACGCCACATTATGAGTATAGAAAAATAAAATCAAAAGACAAATCAACTGCTGTCAAGTGAAAACAGTAAGCAATCGTGATTGCTCAACACAACCCTCCCTCTATTTAATAATCTATACATAACACAGGGATGATTATACCCCCCAAAATCAGGGGAGCACCTCTCTAAATGCCACAAACTCTCCCCCCTCCAAAAGAGAAAAATACCCCTCAAAGCAGCCCCTTCCATTAAATTTCAATGCCGCAATGTGCGCCACGATCCCCCGCCCCAGGTGGCACCCCTACATAACACCATGAAAAATTAGGTTATAGTGGAGATTAGTTCAAGAACATTGAACTCTTATTTTTCTATTTGATATAAATAAAACATTTAAAAAAAATACAAAAAATTCACCAAATTTTGTAGCATGTGCAAGTTTCAAGTGGCAAACAAACCTAATGCACATTATTTTTATGGGTTATCCAGTGGACACCTCTTACATGAATCCCCTTTGTTCTACACAGTTTTGATTCTGTAAAGTGGCTGATTCAATAAAGTGACAAATTCATAAAACCTGGATTTTGTTCTGTTTTTGAAGATTTGATTCAATAACACATTTGATTGAATTTACTTCGGATTCAATTAACCAGCGTCCACTGTATTTTTAAACATCCAAGTTTTTTCTAAGCAACACATTCATTTATTTCGACATAGCAACACATTAATAATAGTCAATTAAAGTAAGAAAAAGTGTTGTTTGCGTGTTATGGATATGTTATATAAACAGAGCAGTGGCAGCAGTTGGGGGTACGGGGCATGCTGTCTCCAAAAATTGTTTTTTTGTTGTAAAAATATTGCAAATACTGTGTTAACTGATTTCACACCATCTTTTCTTTTTTGAGTTCCCCAAAATATTTTTTCCAACAACATACTTGAAAATTATGGAAAAATCAGTAAATGAACACAAAATATAAATTAAATAATATCTTTATTCACAAATGTACATAAAAAGTTTTAAAATATTCAATTTTAAATATGTTTATGTTATTTCTCATAACCAAAAGGAGATACAATATAAAAATTCTATAAATGTAAAAAATACTTACATGGGTGATTTTTCGAGTACATTAACTTTTTCAGTAAATTACCGCCCATTAGCCAGGGCTAAAGCAGAAATACACCGCCAGCTCAGTCATTTCCAGCCGAGGACTGCAGTTTCGTGCTTATTAGCACTCATCAGCCCGGCATAGGAAAGTGACTGAGATGGAGATGGAAAACCTCGTAAGGAAGCCAAGAGTGCGAAACAAACTGGTAGCAAATATAAAATTAGCAGACCAGACGAGTGACCGAAACAATGGTTCGGTTCAACTCGAAGATTGAACGCGAGGGCAGTCCTCGGCTGGAAATGACTGAGCTGGAGGTGTATTTCACATTAACTTTTGCCTATGGTAAGTTGAAACATTCATCTCATACATTAACCCATTGGGTTTTATTTCTTATATGAAAACCATGCAATGGTCGAAAAAATATCTAAATGTAGTAACTAATATGTGATCCAAGTCGTTTGAATTAATGAAAGTGGATTAAACAAATTAACCTACAAATTCAGCCAAGGTGCATAAACAAACTACTGTACACAGTAAAATGTTGAACTCAAGACAATGAAATATAAAACTGCGCAAGAGAAAAATATAAAAATACGAAATACAGCCAACAAAAAAACATTATTGCTCTAAATGGCCTTTCATTTATACAGCATGTACACATAAATGACTGTTCAGATTAAGCAAAGACAGGTTTAATTGGGTCTGGATTAATGAGGGTTTACTGTCCAAAATTAGCAATGATTTTAAATTCAACTTTCATGCAAAAAATTAACTACTATCCTAACTTGAATGCTTCACAAACTCAGGAAAAGATTAATTTTTTTTTTCAAGTAATTAAAATTGAAAAATTAGACAAAAGACTATTTAAGGAATGTTGATTCAAATTTCAATAGTATGTTCACGATGGCACATTTCTTATGTTGCTACACATAATCTCGCTTTCAGGAATGTTTCCTTAATTTTATGCTTTTGGCCTCACAAATACATTTTTTTTACACTAGTATATTCCCCCCTTGACTTTCTCTCATTTATGTAGCATATCTTGAGTTAAGAAACTGAAATAAGTAGACAACTGGATCAGACTACATAAAAAATGCTTTTTTGCAATTCGTATCCAAATTTCTATTTATTAGAAGTTAAAACAAAAAATGTGTAAGTGTATACTGAAAATATTTGAAAACAAAAACTAATTAGAAAACAGTTTATTGTATTAATGTAATATGAAAGCACTACTCAGTTAATAAACAATTATGCAAATGCGTGATAGTATTCAAATTTTACGAAGGATAAAAGGAGAATAGCAAACTTCAATTAAATTGCTAAGAGGGACCAAAAAAAAAATTTTTACTTTTAAAAAACATTTTTTTAACGTCTGTTTTATTCTACATATTCTAAAAATTAAAACTATTTTAATAAGACAAAATATTCTGAACTAATTAAACAAGATTTAAACAGGACATTTAAAATTTAATTAACAATAGGAATTACAAGGGATCTCACTAGAACTAATTAACCGCTAAATGTTTATTTTTATTAAAATTTAACTATAGTTCACATTCAAAATTTACATTTTGAATTACATTCAAAACAATATTATGAATGGCTTACTTAAGATTGAAAAAAGGGGGAGGGGGGAATTCAAGTGGCTAACTAACACCGTTATATGTATATTAAGATCTATTATTCTTTTCTTTTGTACTAATAGCAGTATCTATGGACACATATACAAAATGTGGAATGATTTTAGGAGTATCGATTTGACACATTTAATAAGATTTATGCTATTTTACGTATAATACTTGTATGTATACATTTTTAACACAGCATCATTGTACAGTAAACTTGCTGGAAAATCGATAGAATGCATGTTGTGGACAAGGTACAGAAATGACATTTTACCTGCATTTTATTTTTTAACACAAATTTTAAAAACGAAATGAGAGTGATAAATATTTTTATTACTCGTTGTGAGTATTTTAAGTAAAATATACCAGTATGTATTTTTTTTTGAATGCTTAAGAAAACTGATCTAAAAAAAAAAAAGAAAACTAGATTCTATTCATTCCTTAGATTAGTGGGCAGATAGGTGATGTTTAATGTCAAAAAAAAAAAAAGAATTTCAGTCTTTTTACATTATCTGCTTTAAGTGGACCCTTTGTGTAAATATTAGAAGTCTGAACAGAATATAAATGGTGGTACTACACTCATCATTCATGGTTTAATAGATATTTTATCTTCATTAAGCCATGAAAATAGTAACAATAATGACTTAGTAAATAAAGATGAGTTAAAAAAGAAAACAAAACGAAAATGAATGTACAATAAATAAACAAATGAATAAAGCAATATAAAATAAATAAACATTAAATAAGGGCAATTCCATGGTGTTGGACGTAAAAAATGAAAAAAAATTTCTGTTTTAATTCCACTTACCAAATATAAACTGTTCTAAAATGATCAAATTTATTTACAAGATACTTACTACATTCCACGGAATAAAAAATCATGTTAGTTTTTCACAATCGATCCCTAAAGTATAACTTAAAAAAATGTAAAGAGTTGGTGTCGGACGTAAACACACAAATAGTAAAATTGATGGTTCACTTAAAAATTATTAAAAGTCTGTGAATTGGCTTACATTTTATTTTTAAAAACAGCATATTTATAAAGAAAACTTATTATTGAAGCATATTTCAGTTTTCAAATATTATAAGGAATAAAATTATTTTAAAAATATTTTTAGCTTGGTGTCGGACGTAAATTTTCGGTGTCGGACATAAATTGTTCATATTGGACGTAAACTATTGCTCTAAAATGTAAATACATAACAATGATTACAGTTAAAAATATATAATATAGGTTACATATACTGAAACAAAATTTATGAAGTAAATTCAAAAATAGGGTTGATTGGGGAAGTGGGACACTGGGGTAAGTGGGTCACCCCCCTAAAACTGAAATATGCATACAGTTTTTATATTTTTTTACATTGATCATGTCATGGTTCATCACAGTGATTAGTTTTGAATATAATTGGGTTACGTGGAATTTTTTTTCTAGGTCAGTTGACTTAGTCAAAAAAAAAAATTTGAAAATTTTTTTTTGGCGAGTTTAAGCAGAATTTTTCAAAGTGTTTCCCGGTTAGCATATATTTTTTATGATCATTAAACATCATGCACAGTTTAACTTAGAGTGCATACTGCAATCAGAATTTTTGAATAAAATATTGTTCAAAACTGTTTTAGAGGAGGAGCCCCACTTACCCCGTAAAATTTCACTAGAAGAGGTCCCAACACTATGGGGTAAGTGGTTCCCCCCATAACAGTGAGGATATGAAAATCAAAAGCAACTCTCTGACGTAATATTTGTATTAGTGAAATACAAGACAACTATGATGACTTAGTAGGAATTGATAGTTCAGCTACAAAAGCTGGTGATTAGTTATTTGTGAAACTTAACTGATAGAAAACCATCAAGATTTATATGGATTGAATGTTGATAATGGTTCTTCCTTAGCCAACTTTACATAGACGTAGTCATTTAGTGTTTCCAATTGCTATTTCCAATCATAACTTAGGCAAATTTGCCAAAATTGAACTTAATCAACTGTATTACATTCATCCAACACACCTTTTCTCAAAAGGGGTCCTACTTACCCCTAGCAACCCTAAATGTTATACAGTAAGTTCACTAAGTTGTTTCTAATGCATGTTTCACTTTAACTTTGAAATCAAAGGCAAAAAAAGGAGAAACACAGTTGAAAACATATGGTGTTTAAAGGATTGTAACAGTGTCGGACGTAAAAAAATTTTTATGTCCGACGCTTAGATTTTAGTAAAAAATATTCACTTGTTACAAAATAAAAATAGGTTACGTCAATGAGATTGAAAATCTTACTTTGTACCCAAAAATACATGTATGTAGCTTTAAAATTATTGGCTCAGCATAATTAACTGCACATTTTGGTTTTGGACGTAAAACACTTAACGTACCCCACAGGAATTCTTTTACAAATCAAAATGAATTACATTTTTGCCACATTACCAGCAACACATTGTATCTTTAAATGGTTATTCATCTCAATTTATAATATTAGTATGTATTTTTTGGGAAAAACAGAATTTCTTTGAGAGTCACCAAATATGGTTTAAAAATACTTTAACCTCCTGTAACTTATTTATAACTGAAGTGATCAGATTTTAGACAGGCATTTCAAAATATACAACTCTTTACCTTCAAAATGACACTCTATTTGTTTAGAAATCTGAATTTTAAAATTTGATCATCTGGTTGACCTTATCAACTGGTTGACCTTGCCCATAAGTACATCTCCTGCACAGGATGCTATCTTTTTGAGACAGCAGACCACAAAGTCGGGATCCTGTCGAGGGCCACTTTGAGTAAGGTTCTGTGAAAAGCATAAAAGTGTACAACATATTTAGAGCAGCATTTGGACATAAAATGTATCTTAAAATGGAGTAGCTAATTAAATCACTTAACTCAGATAAAGATAATGAAAAAAAAAAGAAATATTAATGCAAAAAAGGGCTAGGTTGGAAAGCAACAGGTATGACTAAGGTGACCATATGTTCCACTTAAACATGACTCCCATGGTCCCTGGACATGCTCAAATGCATCGTTCTTCAAAGTGACGATACGGAAATCTGAATGCTTCAACTGAAGGTCATTCATACAGCAATTTAAGCCTTTTCAAGGCGATAATTTAATCATGAATAATAATTGAATTTATTTTAAGGTTCCTCGGCCCTCATACACTTGTGCACGCAGGTTGAAATTTAGCTTTGTGGAAAAGGGTATCTATACGATTTTTTCTTTTTTTTCTTGAACATAACTATTATTTTAGACATCAAATTGTTTTAACCCATTTCTTAACTTCCTATTATCGAATTTAAACATAGAGAACTGAAATTTTACTGTATTTAAATTAATGCTCTGTTATTGAATAAAAATACGGTTAGAATGCACAAAATCAATGGGAGAGACGGGCATAAAATTAGACAATACATATAGTATGTAGCAATAATAAAATGCAGTACTACAATAGTACTGTACAGTAGACACAGTAATTATATTCGACGCACTTTTTAGTTGTTCAAGCATATCGACATTTTTTTAATTTCTTCAGTTGTCGGAAACTTTCTATTTTTACTTCCATTTTAAAAATTTAAATAAACAGCCTGCTTATGTGGAATTATGTTCCATTAACTTCATATTTAAAATGAAAAAGATTCTCAGTGACGATTTGTAAATCAACAAAGCGATGTTTCGACTAGTAAAGTGCGGGGTACTTTTGCTTTCAGTGATGGTCAAGGGAAAGTCCATTTATGTAACTGATATTTAGTACCCAATAAAGAAGGTGATACCTAAGCCTTGCGATTCCCTTCCGAAAACTTTCGTGCTGCGGGATGAGGAATTCGCATGAGCTCCAAAATTCGTTATTCGAGAAAAGTTCGTTATTTATCCATTTTGCGTAAGTCAAATCACATTGGAGCGAGAGTCCACTGCAGTTTGAAATTGCACATTGAAGTAAAATAAGCATTCTTAGTTATGTTTCATATTTCATATATTTATTGATACAGTGAAACCTGTGTAAGTTGACCACTTGCGGTGCAGTACTTTCATGGTCAACTTAGACAGGTGGTCAACTTATAAAGGGGGTAATGATTTTTTTTGTGTCATTTCTTGCACCATGTATTCATTTTTTGACTAATTGACTCTTACTCTTTCCGTTCAGCTCACTTTCATTGTTTAACGTTACTTTGAAACAATAATTTAAACTGTTATTCAACTATTTTTTGAGGTTATTTTCTCAGAATGACGTATAATGTGTCATGTAAATTTAAAATTCAGTAAATTGATCAAAAAAAATATCAGTTTATAAAAAGTTATTTGATATTAATAGTTCCTAAAAATTCATAGCTAATCAAAAATAACAAAATTTTCGCTTTTTTTTTTTCTCATATACATTTAATACATTTATAACCTTTTCAACAAAATAACTCCTTATTGAAGTTTGGCGCGCTTAGTAGACACTAGTTTTGGAAATTCCATATGTGTTAGCTAATTTAATCTGGATCTCTCCCTTTTCAATTAATTTTAATACTTCATACTTTTTATCAATCTCAAGTTCAACTAACTTTCTTTTGAAGCCATTTTATTTAAAATTATAACACAAAGAACAACAAGCTGGACTCTCATAGTTCTAAAAGGCAGTTGAAAATGAAAATGTCCTATTTCTTAATCCCTTGCAGCAGAAATACTGCAATGCAAGTAACTTTTACTCTATCACAAATCCAGTGTTGCCACAAAATATTGCAACTGGAAAAAAATACTTTGTACTTTTCTACTGACACATATTTTCATTGAACAGAGAATACAAAAGATAATCTCAAATAGAACAACAAAAGAAAAACAAGTTTGGAGAATAAAAGGGTTCTTAGTAGTTTTCCAATGTAGTTAAACTTACAAGGATGTTTAGTTATGCTGCTGTTTTATTTTCAGTTTTTAAAACGGTGGTCTGGCATCAAAAATATTCTTGGAAAGCTATAAAAAAATAATGATAAAATAAAATAATTTGCTAAATTAAGTTTCAAAAAATAAACCAAGTGGTCAACTTACAAAGGGTTTTTTACAATACGCCAAACCAAATTTGGGGTACATTAGTGGTCAAGAGGCAGGTGGTCAAGATAGAAAGGTGGTCAAGTTACTCAGGTTTTCCTTCATTATATGAGATAGGACTAATTCCGTTCCTGCAAAAACGGTCAACATAGACAGGTGGTCAACTTACAAAGGTGGTCAACTTTACAGGTTTTACTGTATTTGATTATAAACACTGGTACCGTTCGGGATATTTTTCCTATTTCTTTATTTTCTCTTTTTTACTGATGGAGTGTTGATATATCAGCTAAATAAAAGTGAATTATCAAAAAAATATTGTTAGTTTTTGAGGTCATTCGGTAAAATTGAAAACTGCTCTTACTTCATTTCATCAGCAGCGTAAGAAAGGAGATGGTGTCCAGGTCCGGATCCCTAGCTTGAAGCTCAAAATCAATTAACCTGTTCCTGCAAAATATAAGCTCCTATAAAATTAACTCCTAAAATGAAAATTAAAGTTTTTTTCTTTTAAAAGATGTTTTTCATCATCTAAATCAATTTAATGTAAATATAGTATGTATGCCTGTATAACATTGTAATCAAATATGACTGCATTTATTTACATTTTCTTTGCACTTCTTGAATGAAATATTCACTGTCGGGAAGGGATTAAAAACTTGAAGGTTGAATTACTTCAACCTTTTCAATCCTTTCTTGCAGCGAATATTTGTAAAAATCGTAAAAAATGCTTGGAATGGCAAATTGGCTCAATAAAGGAATGAAAGAATAAATAATTCTTCGTTATACTCCATGTTCAAGTGAGCCACTTTATTAATCTAAACCACTTTTTGAATTTTTTTTGTTCAATCCGCAAACGGTGTGTATGTGTATGCTTTTATTTATTTATTTTTAAAAAAATAGCGAATTAGCGACTACTTTTCAAAAGTAGTTGTAGTTAACTATATTTGTAATAAAGTAGTTGTAGTTCGCTACGAAAAAAAAGTAGTTTTTCCAACCACTGTTCAAACCATGAGTCTACAAACAGACACACACTAAATGGAAACACAAAGTAATCATAGTAACATCAAGTACATCAAAATAGTACAAACCTTTGGGTTGCAGCTTTAAATTCTGTGCTGCGCCGCGGGAAGTAAATAAAGGTGGCGGCCGGTGAGTAACTTCACTTCACTTCGTTAGTTGAACTGAAATACGGTGAAGTTCGTAATTTCGAGTGGTTGCACCGTGATTTCGAGCCATCATCGCTTCTGAAAAATTTTAGTTGAACCTCTTTTTCGTGATATTTGTACAAGTGGACCATAAATTGGTTCAAAATAGTACCGAAATTTTTTACAGTGCATATCTCAAGAAGTAATGCTACGTTCTGGATGAAATTTGGAATAAATGTGAATCCATATGTAAACAGGCGTTGGTTCAATTTTGGCGCCAATCGCTGTATGGGGGGGGGGGGCTTTTTTTCTTTTTGTGTGTGAATAGAAATAGCTTTATAATTGCAAAAATAAGAAATATAAATCGTAATAGACTGTCAGCTGCGTATTTCGCGTGATTTTACTTCTTGGAAAATGACCAGAAAATCACGATGGTTTAAACTTTTTAACTGTTGCCATCTTGTGTTTGTTAACAAATACTAAATGTTTGTAATTATTTTAAACAAAGCTTTTAAAATAACTTTCAATTTTCATTCTTTGCTTTGCTTTTGAGATAAATCAAGAATTGGGATGGTTGTCAAGTTTTCGCGTGTGTAATTTTGTTTTTGTTTATATATTACTTCGTCATCAAGCATGGGGAGGGATCAGAATTATAAGAAAGATATAGAAGAAAGTTTCGCGAGATGGCCACAACATACTAGTTGACATATGTGCGTAAGTGTGCCATATAAGACTACCAGAAAATTCAAAATCTAATATCTCGCTCCTTTATGATTCAGTTGCCCCAGCTTGTGCATATTCATTGGATGACTCATAAAAATAAAGAAAAAAAATGAAACCAAATGAAAATAAAAGGATCAGTTATGTTTTTTAACAGTTTTAGCAAAGAAAAGCGATTTGGCCTTATTAGGCACTTGGGCCCGAAAAAAGAAAATCTTGGGCAAAGATTACTTCCCGCAGACTCAAAGACAAAGACGTCAAATAGTACTCGGAAACTAAAACAAATTGAAAGAGTCCTTAATTCAATGCAGATTAAACCACGAAGCAGATCACGATTGCTTATTTTTCTCACTTAACCGTCCTTGGCGTTGTGGTTCCTTTTTCAGCTTGGACCAGGGGCCTCTGCAGGCGCGTCGGAATACGCTTTTCCTGGTCGGAATCGTCCATGTCCTGCACACACACATGCTCACACACATACACACTCACACATACACACTCACATATACACACGCCTACGTGCATACACACAGGTCTACGCACACACACAAGCCTATACATGCATGCACGCACGTCTACACACACGCATACACCTACACACGTAACCGCCCAGGAGGAGGGGCAAGCTTGATGGGACACGAGTCTGTTTCTAGAACAATAACTCCAATGAGTAGAGCCCTGTCGCAACTCGTGATTGCGAAATACATAATTTGAATTCCAAATGTCAGAATTCAAGTTAATTGAATTTCCTTTTTATTTTATTTTATTTATTTATTTATTTTTTTTTTGTCACTTATGGGCACAATTCGTGCATATATACAGTGGCTCCCAAAAGTGTTCGTACACCTTGAAATTTTGTAGTAAAACCAAAATAACGCAAAGCTGAGTTCGAATATGAAGTCCAATTTTTTTTCACACCATTCCTATGCCATTCTGAAAAAAACCTAGTAGTTTTTTTCAAAATATTGCCAGATTTTATTTTTGAAATTTGTCAAAAAACGAAGAGACAAAGAAAAAATACGCCACAAAAGTCATCGTACACTGAAATATTTTTGAATAAATTGATGATTAAAATTATCATATGTGGTTTTTTTGTTATTTTTGTATTGTAATGACACTGTAAAGTCATTTGCTTTTAATTTTTTGTTTATTTATTCCCTAATATTCTGTTTTTTATTTTTTAATGGCAGCTATAAGTAGAAAATAACAAACACGATTCGAAATTTGATTTTTTCCCCTCACAGTAGACATAAATTGGTTTAAAATGTCTCTAAATTAGTTAATTTATACCATTCTATAGTGAAGTGCTTAAAAAAATGATTTAAAGACAAGAATCGGATCGAAAACAAGGTAAGAAAAGGTCAACTGGCAAAGTTAACAAAGTCTGATCGGAGGTTTACAGTTAAAAAAATTATGAAAAATACACATTTGTGTGCTGAAAAAGTTTCTGCAGAATTGAATGAAACATTTTATGTTTAATTTTCACCTAAAATTGTTCGTCAAGTTCTCTGATTAGCGGGATGTCTTCATGCAGAAATTTTCTTGTTCGTGAGAAAAACAGTAAGCTTACGCTTTCCGTCGTAAAATCAATGATAAATAAGCTCAAAAAGTTTTGGAACAACTTCTTACTTATAGAGGAAAATAAATTCAATATTTTAGGTTAAATTGTTGTATATCTGTCAATAGAAGAAAAAATTAGGAATTTAATCTTAAGAACCTAGTTGGATCACTTAATCAGGACGGTGAAAGTGTTCTTGTGTGAGGGTGCATAAGTGCATCAGGACTTGGAAATCTAGAATTTTTAAAAGAAATAATGAATCATGCTGTTCATTTAAATATTTTAAAACACAATTTTAAACTATTAGCCCAAAATTTGGTAATCGGAAACAACTTTGTTTTTTATCGATATAACGATAAGAAGTTCACGTTTGCGTTTGATGTCTCAAAAATTGTCCTTAAAATTAGAAATAACTCCTAAATTGCCAGAGTTCAACTTAATGTAACATATTTAGAGATATTTGGAGGCTAGATTACAAATATACAGCTCTGAAACGAAAATAGATCTAGAAACAGTAAAACTCGAAGTGTGGTTGAACACTTACTCAGAAATTGCATAAAAAAGAAAAAAATAAACAATGAAATCTATTCCCACACGTTAAAAAGCTGTTATTGATACTGTGTGATATTCTACTAAATAATAATTTTGTAAAAAGTTAGATTATTTGCTAATATTTTGACATTTTATCAAAGTGTACAAAGACTTTTGTAAGATAAAATTTCCGGCACTTTTTAGTTTTTGATTTTTAAAAAATTAAGTTTTAATGTTTTATTAAAAATTTTCATGTAGTTTTGTTAAAAATAGATCATAGATCTTGTAATAATATACCTATTCCGAAATATTAATTTTAACCAATGCATGGGGCCTTTTTCATTGAAAGTCGTAGGTGTTCGAACACTTTTGGGAGCCACTGTATGTATGTGCAGCACATGATTATATTCTTAACCCGATGATTCAATGTCATTTTATGACACTAGAGTGCAAAGAAGGCACACCACGACCTTAAAGGCCAACAATTTACTTTTCTTGGGTATCAAATCACAGGGAAAAAATGACGATGCACAGCGACATTAATCTTTGTGAGTTCTTCAACTACATAAATTAGGTTAGCAGAACCATAAATAACTTTTTTACACTAGCGACCTACAGTGAATCATGTAGAAGTAAAGCATTCAACCAAATAAGATCAGGATATTTTTACATCAATCTTTTGTAATAACTTTTGCTACTCTTTTGTTTGTTTAAAGACTAAAAACGCTTTATCATCAGTTAGGCTTTTCGATGACGATGAAGTCACGATTTAGCGATTTTTTTCTATTCTACATCAAAAAGTGGAGGGATGGTCTTATTGATCTTTCTGACCTTAGTTGGCAAATCCACAACATAATTATACCTCGGACACTTCGCGGCACCCCTCGCCTTTCCCTAGGTCATCCCAGGATGCCGCGGCACCCAGTTCGAGAACTCCTGCCTTTATATCACTTTCTAGTTGTCATTAAAGAAGGTAAACCTCTATAGTTTTGGGAAAGCTTAAACTGGATGCATTGTAAAATCTACGTAGATTTAAATCACTCCATCACGACGTTGCCCAGTCAGGTTTGCAACAACTAAAGTAACATTTCAGCAACTGATAACAGGTGGAACATTAGATTGGATATCATTTCCACATCAGGACTGTTACAGATTACTACAAGTATCAGATAAAGAAGTCAGTTATGTCATAACTAAAAAATATCCTCATATATATATATATATATATATATATATATATATATATATATATATATATATATATATATATATATATATATATATATATATATATATATATAATTGCCAAAATCACAGATCGAGTAACGCTCTGACAGCACCAGCAATGAAGTTATTTTTAAAACAAATTACTTTACAAATGAGAATTTTTATTGCATATTGTACATATTTTTAGAGAAAATAGCTGAGATTCTTCATATGGATGTATATTTTTTTACACTGTTGCCAATTTTTCGGCACCAAAAATAGTTAATGTACTTCGACCTCGCTTATTTTGCCAGAAAAGAACAATTGCCCAAAACTATGCGACCCGAAATTTCAACGATCAAAATATCCCCAAACAAGCAGTTGCTTCACTCAAATGGAGAAGCAATTTTCACCTCTCATACCTTGATATGTGATTTTCTAGTCATTATATATTTTTTGCTATAGAGGGTAGGTGTTTGTACTCTGCTTAGGGTAACCCGGAGCTGAACGGGTTATTAAGTTTAACACTAGAATTACTGGAGGAGTCATTTTGACCCCAATCAAACTTTTTTTTGCTAACTACTCCTCTGTATTTTCGTAAAAAGCTTCATTCTTTCTTGACTTTTCCTAAAAAATCGTGCTGTGTAATAATAAAAAAATTTCAAGAAAATTATAATTACTTTAAACCCAAACTAAAGGGTTACAACTAAAATTCCGGGTAGGTGTCATATAGACCCTTTTGAGAAAAAAAGAACTGCAAATACATTTACTGATGCTGAAACAGAGCAGAAACTCAAAAATGTCTTTTAGAATGTATCATTTTAAGAACCTGAAGCATTTATAATGTTTTTGTACATAAAATGAACCATTAGCCGCTAGCTTCTGAAATGCAACTGAAGCAGCGCTGGTTTTTTGAAGAGCAATTTGAACTTTTTTTTAAAAATATTTTATTATGTACCCTGAAAATCTCTGTATTATTTAAATAAGCTGCATTTATTATAAATATGTTTATTTTAAACTAACTTTTAAAAATATTTAACATTATGTAGGAAACTATGCAGATTTCTTCTCAGGGGTCAAAATGACCCCCACCGTATTTCGAGGCATAAAAAGATCGCCGTAATTCTAGTGTTAAATCTAAATTTACTTCATCATACAAGATCATTTAATACACGAATCAAACTCCAATAGATTTTTTATTAAGTTTATTTATATATCTTACGAAAATAGTTGCAATTTATCAGAAAAATATTTTTTAAAATGTATTTAAAACAAAGTTAAATTACCCGTTCTAAAATAAGATTTCCTAACATATTTTATTATTATTTTTTAATGTTTAAGTTGTAAAACCGTTAAAGTTACCTTTTTATGCAGCTGGATAAGCTTTTTTTTTTTTTTTTTGCTTTTGCTCTAAAATTAATCAGTTCTTTCTGAAAACAGTTTTTAGAATGATTTTTTTTTTTTTTAAGTTTAAGCTCAGAGTATTGCTGTAGCATCTGTGGCGTATCATGTTTTTGCCGTAAGTGGCTGTATACACATTTCGAAAACCAGACCTTTTAGGAGAAAACATTTTAACTCAAAAGTTGCGCAAACGGTGTTCTAGAAAACGCCATATACAGTGTACACTCCTCTTTCTGATACTAATTTGCTGGATTTATGCATATAACAAAATGGAAACTGCTGAAAACACAAGTGAAGTAAAAATAAATTGGTAGCTCAGCTGATGCATATTTCCAAAATATGACTCAGTATTTCACACCTGTTAACACATGAAATGTTGGTGGTCTCTATAAAAGTGAAATGAAGCATTTGAAAGATCATATCTCTTTCGATAATTATTAGAAGATGTCCTACTACTACGTGGTGTGTGTAGTTGTTGCATTCTTGCTGCTCAGTCAGTTGGAATTTGGTAAGTAACAAATTCTTACAACATGACATTGAAAATAATTTTACTTATTCTCTATTCCTCTCGAAATTAGCATTTCATTTTGTAAAACAGTTATAAATGAAAAATTATCATTTTCTTACTATCATAAGGAAAACTTACAGTTATAACAATAAATTTATTGCGATTGACTGTGGGTAGCTATAAAACAATTCTGAGTCATTTTCGTTTCACGGACATGCCATAACATCCCCATACGAATTCGAGTCATTCCATTTTGCTATAAACTGGATTAAGATGATTAAGAACCTTGTTTACAAATGCTGTTATTGGAATAGGCCTTAGTAGGCGTTTATTAAAATCATTTTATTAATCATGCTGCATGGTAGCACCTACTTGCCTCAAAATAGAGGAGAGGTTATCTTACTTTTTACACTGGATGCGTCCAAATTTGTAATTTTATCACCGACATCCCTTCGTTTCTAATTGTTTCAAATGCAGCTACATAAAATTGTAACGGATTACCCATTTTTTCCCATATACTTTCTTCTATTCTATTCATTCCTAACTAGCCTAAATTTTCGTAGGGTGTGGTGAAATGAGTGTTCTAATTAAAGTGTTACAGAAAACAACAGAACAAGATATGGTAAAAATATTTCTCACAGAGAAGTACATTTTATCCCATCATGCTTCATTAAATTACTATAACTAAAGTCTTCACTTTGATGCATTTTTGTGGTCTTTTTCGGAAGTGTTCAGAGTCTGAACGTTCTACAGTGGTCATATCTTGGGGCTTTACGGCGCTCATGAGGAAGCCACAATAGCAAGCTTGTTTGTCTCAAATTCGAAATCCGAAGATGATGTCAGATCATAGCGTTCGATTTCGAATTCGCTGTTATAAGTGGTCGCAAAATACTCTACAAACAGGAAAAAAACAATGCTCTTCATTCTACTTTGCAGCGTTAAGTACAGTCAGAAGTCCTCAATTTAATTAAAAGGCAAATCCCTCTATTATTTTTTCAGTACAATTGACATTTTCATAAAATCACAGCATTTTTCCTGAGCCGGTATAACATGAACAGCCGGTTTGATTGCAAAAATTCTGGACTCCAGGCCAACTAACGCAACTAACACTTTATTGCATGGAGGAGAGGTTATAAATGTCGCACGAAAAAAGAGCAGTTAGTCGAGACATGGGGTGGGGGGAGGTCAGAGGGTCCATGCCTCCGCTGCTTTGAAAAATGAATGGTTTTAAATACAGGGTTAGCTTAAGAGAATATCCTGAATTTAAAAAAAAATATATTTCATAAACTACTACACTTACCACTATAAATGATACATTTAAAAAAAAAAAACAGATAAACTGCGAAAGATTTTTTTTTTCATTCACAAATGTTTGATGTGTTTGCCTGTCGTAACTCCACATTTGGGATCTGGCTTGCCAACGCCTAAATGGTAAATCATTATCACCTGCACGGTCAATCCAGCTATGCGGAACGTCAGTTGCGCAGCGAAGTGGAAGAAAAGGCATTTTCACCCCCAAATCCCCCCTCCCTGTTTTGGGGTAACTCCCCCAGCTGAGGTCTTGGTTTTAACATTGTTGCCAATCATAATATAGTAATGATTACACGTGTAACGAATTTTGAGACCAAGAAACCCCTTCCGGAAGGAATTTCTGGCTGCGCTAGCGCGGAACATGCTCGTTTAAGTAGTTGGTTGCGTTCAAAAAACTTTGACAGTTTATCTTTATTTTTATGTATCATTTATAGTAATAAGTGTAATAGTTTATGCAATATAACTTTTTTAAACCAAGATATTATTTTGAGCTAGCCCTGTATTAAATGCGATTTGTTTTTGTTGTTTTTCTACTGTTGTTTTTCTATTATTGAATATACTACACACCCTTTTCTCCTCCCCCTAGAAAAGTCAAAATGTTGGCCTCAATGTGTTGTTACGTCATTTTTAAAAAATAATTTCGTCATTTTTTATTCTTTAGGAGGGAAAAAACTCCCCTGAAATAAGCAGTCATAAAACTTAACACCGTCAATTTAACTAAAATGTTAAAAAAAGAGAGATTGCGGAATATTATATGGCAGAAATTTGGAATGTTTTACGGAGAAGAGGGCTTGCTCCCCCCCCCCCCTCTTTCGGAAACGGCTTTTATACCAAAAAAAACCTGGCCGTCTTTGCATAAACTGGCTCAACAACTCCACAATACTTGTTAAATGACTTCATTGCAATACTTTGAAAAATATTTTTGCTACACATGCTGCATTTTTATTTTTTATTTTCTTTATTTCAGCTGAAATGCTTCCAGCACCATTTTTTTGTAAGTTATGTTTTTTCTTTACTTATTTATTTTTAACAATGAGGATAAACAGCTACTGCAATACGACTAAGAAAACATTGAAAAATCCTAAACATACTAAAATAGTAATTACAACACCGGTATAAAGGTATCTCATAAAAAAAATACCCTGTTGTAAAATTTTTCCCGCCAAGAAAACCTTTAACTTTTCCGCACAAAAAAGAAATCCTACATCTTAAACCCAAAAACCCTCAGCCTTAAAAAGTTATGATATCTAATTTGCCCGCCAAGTATCTGCCAAACCAGCATCCTCCCTCTTCTCCTTTCTCATCACACCTACTTCCATTAGAACCTCCCCCCACCTTAAACTCCTCAGAAATATGGATAGATCCTTTAAATTGTTTGTCTTGTTTGGCGGGAAGCTTTTTGCTCACCAAGCAACCACTTCACTTTGAAAAGCTTCCCGCCAAACAGTATAATCAATTTAAAGGATCTATCCATATTTCTGAGGAGTTTAAGTTGGGATTAAGTTCTAATGGAAGTAGGTGTGATGAAAAAGGAGAAGATGGAGGATGATGGTTTGGCAGATACTTGGCGGGCAAATTAGATATCATAACTTTTTAAGGCTGAGGGTTTTGGGGTTTAGGCCTTCTTTTGAATTTAAATGTGTCAGAAGATCTATACAAGTCTACTCGACGTCAAATAGCGGATATCCCAAATTTGCCACAGCGATTGCGCATGAGCGAATTCCGCCTCCCTCTATGGTCCAGGGGATTTTCTTCTGGTTCACGTCGTCAGGGGCCACTAGAGATTGAGTATACCAAAACTTCACTCCGAGGGGTCTTCATGGGGCTGAGATACAGAGAGCTGAAAACCCCAGAAAACCCCAACTTGTTCTGTCGTGTAAACTGTTCTCTCATTTATTTTCTTCCGTCTTTCTTGACGGTGGATTTGTTTTTGTTGACTGCTGACGTTTGGTTTCCTTGGCGGCCGGGATCCCGCGTCCCGTGATACCGAATACCGGCATTTAAAGCTATTTTGAAATTTTATAATACGGGTATTAGTTGAGGTAAAATACTGGTAGTTTTGGTATTAACCGAAAATAATAAATAGCTTTTTAATTGAAGTGTTTTCATTTTAACTTATTAGGTATAGTAGAGGAATGTGGGGTGAAGTGAAATCTTTAAGATTACTGAGATTTTTCAAAATGAACAAATTGGAAATTTGTTTTGAAAATTACAGTATAAAACGAAAGAACTTTGTACTTTTTAATAAAACTTGCATTAAAACATTATTTATTATATTTTTGGCAGAAAAGATGTGCCTAAAATATTTTTTAATACAATAATGAGCAAATAAAAGGATAATTTAATAAATAAAAAGATAAATCAACAATAAAGTAACAAATATATTTATTTATTAATTCATGCACGAGGAAAAATTAATGAGTCAATAAAATAGTGAATAAATTAAAAAATGAGTGAAATAATTATATCGTAAATGGAGGAATGTAAATAAATTCGTTAATAAATGAATGCGTAAGTGATTTCATAAATGATTGAATGAGAAAACGAAATAAACTATTTCACTTTGCCCCGCATGCACTTGA